>NC_143232.1:7375329-7690219 GCF_030267445.1 Bombyx mandarina
GGTCGAAATTGGATCATTAAGCTAACACTTATTACTAGAGTAATATCTCTAACAAATAAAATTATCGTAACTCGATATTTGTGACGCAATTGACTTTCTAAGTCTAATTCGCAAAATATACAAACATTTATACAACTAAAGAGGTGTTTTGAAGTATTTTGGTTTCAAATATAATATTATTGTCAAAATACATTAATATTTAATATTCGATGACTCCGGCGCTACTAGCACCAGCTACGCTACAAGAATAGTTACATCTAAACAAATTTACATCTTTAACAACAACAAAATTTACAGTCCCACCGTGAATCGAACCCGGACCCCAGCGGCTCCAACGATCAGAATAGTATACGAGAAGACTCGCGTCGGTCGGACGAGAGTATTAAAGTTGATAGATATAGAAACTCCTTATCAAAAAGAAAACATATACATAAAAAGCAGTGACAAGAGGTGTCCCAAGAATAAGTAAAAAAATGTCTGTCACTTCGTAAAGTAAAACAAAATAAGAAAACTGTGATTTCGATAATAAATTCTAAAACATCGACGTAACTAATATATAAAAGTGTGTTAGTATATTATTTCGTAACTGCCTGCACTCTGCGATTTAAAGTTCGGATTCTGCTACCGAGAATTTTAAATCATATCAGAGAGCACTACCAACCTGACGGTGAACGATCACCGTAGCGCTCTCGAAAGATGAAAATGTTCACCATCGAATTTTTTTATAACGCCATCTGTCGCTCGATATGCGGACCACGGGCTCCCTCTACCACAACACATAGAATCCAGTGAATTATTCAGTTTTGATCCGTCGTTGGTAACCTTGTGAAGTCCGCGATGCTACCCAGTTGGAATACCAGGCATCACCAGGTCTCGACCTGGAGGCGACCTTGCTCCTGCATGGTGCGCACGGCGTCGCTGCTGGCGGCCGCGCTGGTCCCGGAGCACACCCGGATGACGTCAGCGAGCGCCTCCCGCACATTGTCCGGCATGCTCTTGGCGTTGCCCGATATGAACACGTGGGCGTTGTTGTTCAGCAGTCGCCAGATCGTCTCGCGGTTCTCGAATATCTTGTGCTGGACGTAGCTGTGGGAACGAGACCTCTTACTGGTAATGACTTTTTGGCGGGAAACGCGAGGAGCGAAGTTGTGTGATTTTATTTTATTTTGTCTATTTAGTGTTTCTTCAGATTTAAATGTGTTATAACGGTGGTTTATTAACCGTTTAATATCTGTGAAAGTGCATAAATGTGGGAAAATTAAAGGAAATCACTGGACGTAACTTCCTCCAAAAAATCCACTGAAATGACCACAATTTTACTGACATATTTCATTCCATGTCATCTCATCTCATCTCGTTTCTTTTCATTTCACTCCATATTATCATTTTTTATAAAAATAAGAATATAAATTAAAATAAGACTTGACCTCAAGGTCTTCGTTATCAGGTCATAAACTCCCTTAAAAAAATAACTGGTGATAGGACCTCTTGCGAGTCCGCACGGGTACATGCACCACGCACCACCGCCCTGCCTATTTCTGCCATAAAGCAGTAATGCGTTTCGGTTTGAAGGGTAGGGCAGCCGTTGTAACTATACTGAGATCTAAGAACTGATATCTCAAAATGGGTGGCGCATTTACGTTGTAGATGTTTATAGGCTCCAGAAACCACTTAACACCGGGTGGGCTGTGAGCTTGTCCACCCATCTAAGCAATAAAAAGCACGCGGCCGGGGTCAGCGACGCAGTGCCGTCCCCGAGTCGAGGGGGACACCTCATCTGACCAGAGGTGGCACGTAGCATTATCCCTCCATCGACTTCCCTACTCCTCAGTAAAGAGGTCGATAAATAATAAGATATTATATTCTCCTACCACTCGGTCACACCATCTGTACTGTTGCTAAGACGCATTACGAGCCCACACGGCCGATGCCAGTATCCGAGCAGTTATTTCTGCTTCGACAGTACTTATTCGTCTTGATTATAGGGGCGGTACAGTCACCATCAAAAATCTTATTACATTATTAATAAAAAGTGCTCCGGTAACTGCTCCACTTATTTGTAATACATTGCGTACAGGGAGACGCGTTCGTCAAACACAATTTTAGGCTCCGGTGTGTTGAGAGTTATCACACCCACGACCCTCAGTACTACGATCACTCCCAACAATACTACCGAAGTGGTGAACAAATATAATTATCTCCAACTCACATCTTATCTTCCTGGTCTCTAGAAAAAGCGCAGTACAAACTCAAGTTCCCATCTCCCACCATCCCCTCCAACTCTTCCCTGCAGTGGTAGTCCTTCTCTTTGTACCGACACCCGAAGAACAGATGCATGATGTCCTTGGACGCTGTGCCGTAGTGAACCCTTTCTTGGAGCAGACTCCTGAAGGGAGCGAGCCCCGTGCCTGGCCCCACCATTATGTGAGGCACGCTCTGAAAGCCACAAACAGTTATTGTAGTGCTGAATTTTCAAATATATTTTAAAAGTTATCCGTAATATTAATAAATTATTTATTTAAAAAAAAATCTTTTGATTGAGGACAGCTGTTTACAATACAATCTTGATACTTTAATGGGTGGCCTATGGGCTCAGGTGACTTCTTTACATCAAATAGGCCTTGAACTCTTTAACCTGAGCATGAATGAAACCTACAATAATATGAGGATTCACCTTTTTTCCCTACCTATTCTAGTAACCTTGAGGGGTTATTCTAGATTCATCGAACTAGTAGGTGAGCTCAAGGGGCTCAAACCTGATGTTGTTGCTAACATGAACTCTAGCAATAGCAGTGCTCCGCAGAAACTACCACCGGGTTGGAAACGCAACCCACTGAGAAGATGATCTGGTGAGAAACTCAGTGGATTGTGTCTATGGGTTCATTTACTCGCCGAGCCCTTCGTCGCAAGCGACGGGTTCAATGAGAACGATGACTGGGGTAGCCTAAGGCGTTGGCATTTTGAGCCCTTCCGTTACTATGCCATTTATTATGGCACTTTTCTTTTTAACTGTACTTTGGCGCGCTATCTGGATAAAGTACAGTAGATTGGGGGAAATCAGGACGCTTTCCAATTCCAATACAAATTTTTTGGGCGACCTCGACTGTTTACCATTCGGTCCGCAGGATCGGGAATGAGCACTCACCGCATCATCAGGAAAAACAAAGGTCCCCTTTTTGATCCACCCGTAGACCTTGTGACCGGGGGGCAGCGCCGCGAGCCAGTTGGAGGCGAGGCCGAGGCGCGGGCGGCGCAGCGCCGTGCGGTACCGGACCGCCGCCACCAGCAGCTGCAGGCCGCGCCCCGCCGCCGCCGCGCCGCACGCGCTCGCTATCGAGAACGAGCGCGGCTTTATAATCGAGAACAACTCGAACAGCGTCTGTATGGTGAGCCGCGCGGCCGAGCGGTGGAAGTCCTGCAGCACCTGCGAACACAAGACACTTACTGCTGGTAGGGTAGGTACCACCCCCCGGTGAAGGTCAAGGGGTGATCTGAGGGGGTAGAGGCCTCGCGGCGCACTACCTTCACTTTAGCAGCTGCCAAAGAGTATCTATAATAGAGCAAACGATTGGCGGTGTATCGCGTCCCGACTCGGCAGGCTGGTTCTGGTCCAGCGGGGTATTCCGGGACACCAGCGGCACCGTCTGGGCGGCCTGACGGGCTGCCGTACCGAGACGGCCGACGTTTCAGAGCCGCCTCGAAAGCTCCGTCGGCTGGGCATCCTTGGGGTGAGCTGCGCTATCTGGTTGCAGTGTTGACCGCAGTAACCCCCTACCTCATCCGGGTTCTGACCTCGGAGGGGATCGGACGCTTGGGCGAAGAGTGCAGGGGAGTCGTTTAGTGGGTGGGCCCTAAATTGCCTTGGGCCGGCGCGCTCCCTAGGCGCGGGGACCTCGTAGGTGGGTCGACCCCGGCCTGAACAAAAAAAGGGTAGGTACCACCAACCCGACTATTTGTGCCGTGAAGCAATAATGTGTTTGAGTTTGGTTTGTTTTGAAGGGTGGGGCAGCCGTTGTAACTATACTGAAAACTTAGAACCTATATCTTAAGGTTGGTGGCGCTTTTACGTTGTAGATGGTCTCGTCGTGGTCGTGGTAGATGTCTATGGGCTCTAAAAATCACTTAACACCAGGTGGGCTGTGAGCTCGTCGACCCATCTAAACAATAAAAAAAACTTATACGTACACACGGTTAGAGTGAGCTCAGAAATGTCCTAACGTTGGCAAAACACCCTGTATGTACCAAGGCAAACATTCATGCGCTTAAGAGCACCGGTGACCACTGTATATCAGCTAGACTCACACTCTGGCTGGGTGGATGTATTTGCGTTATTATAAGGGTTCAAAGAATCTTTTAAAATCAGATGAACCCTCTCGTCACTCATCTCGACAATTAAAAAACCTGAACACTTCAGGGACACGTCCCATTGCATGCGAATATTTAAAATTTATCATTTAAATTCTCACTTCTATAACGGTTCTCTTCGTTCTCCTACAATAATTCAGCCAGTCCTCCTGACCCTCTGGGGAACTGAGCTCTATACATTTGTCCCTCTCTAACTTGTCCTGGGACACGAGTGCCAGAATGGAGAAGACATACTGAGTGGCGTAGCATCGCAGGTCCCAATACTGTTCGGCCACTTCGTATAAAGTCAAGGGGTGACGTAGGAACTCTGGCACAGGCATATCTGGAAGGATATTAGTAAGACTGATAATTCAACGAGCTCATCTCTCATCAGGTTTTAAGCGATCACCTTTGTGGGTTTATAAGTAAAGACTTCAAAATTAACTCTGATTATTAACACCCAATATTGATAGGACCGTGTCAATTTCATTTTTTTATTGCTTAGATGGGTGGACGAGCTCATAGCCCACCTGGTGTTAAGTGGTTACTGGAGCTCATAGACATCCACAACGTAAATGCGCCACCCACCTTGAGATATAAGTTCTAAGGTCTCAAGTATAGTTACAACGGCTGCCCCACCCTTCAAACCGAAACGCATTACTGCTTCACGGTAGAAATAGGCAGGGTGGTGGTACCTACTCGCGCGGACTCACAAGAGGTCTTACCACCAGTAATTACGCAATTTATAATTTTGCGGGTTTGATTTTGATTACACGATGTTATTCCTTCACCGTGGAAGTCAATCGTGAACATTTGTTGAGTACGTATTTCATTAGAAAAATTGGTACCCGACTGGGATTCGAACACCGGTGCATCGCTACACACGAATGCGCCGGACGTCTCGACGACTTCAGACAATATGATACAAACTGATATTAAAATAGAACCGGTTAGTGTTTCCTTAAATATTAATACCATTCTTGTCTTATAAAATACAGGATGTTTTTAAAAGAAAAAAATCATTATAATATATCAAAATGTTTATTCATCTTGTTGCCATCCATCATCATCACTGAAGAAGCGTCTCTTGGCAGCCGTATTCATGTAGGGGCGGAGCGCCCACTCGGTGTCGGCGGCCGTCAGGGATTCCAGGGTGCCGAGCTTGATCTCATATAACCTCATTTGGAAACGTGGACCCACTTCTGTTAATTCAATATCCTTGCCTGCCTGGAAATCAATATACATATTGTTATTTTTAAGCTATTGCATAGCTTTTATCGTGGGCCTTGAGCGCGGCGACCGAATCATGAAATTCCGTAACGAAAAAAACCTTACACCCCTCACTCCGTCTACCATGTAGCTCGCGTTCAACACATTCACACGTTGCGCTTGTGTAGTGTTTGTTAATAAGCGCGTGGCGTGACGTCACACTGCATGCGCATCATGAAAAGTCTGCCCATCTCTCTCTCGCGCGGTCTAGCTTATGAGTGTGAAGGGGACAGTTAAGGTTTTGCTTTTATTAATGTTTAATATAGCGTGGTCTTGTTTTATTATTGTTTTAATATTAAATTATCATTGTCTAATTATAATTGCATAAGTTGATAAAAAAGGCTATGCAATAGCTTTACCGCGGCAGTTCCCGAGTGCCACACGTTTTTTTTCATATTAGAAGCTGTTATCTAACATGTATATAAAGACAAAACAGTCAAAGGCAAAACTATTTTCTGTTAGTCAACTGTATTTTTTTTTGTGTCTATCAATCTCAACTGTTATACATTTCCATAAAACACATTTAAAAATAGGCTTTTTTTTCATGCAAAAATAAATTACAAAGCAAAAGAAAAGATGTGATTTAAGACAAGTCTTGAGATGTAACATGTAAAAAAATACTAATAATAAATAATGCTGAATACCTTTTTATATGTATGTTGCCTGAAGCATATGTAATCATCATGGTTCGCAAATGATATAACTCTCTTCGAATCGGGCTTTGGTACAGGAAACAGGTACTTTAATATACTCATTGTACGTAAACCTGGAATAGGTATATCAAAAATAGATTTATTCAAGCAAGGGGAATAAATAAATAATAATTTTATGTTTCTAATGGGTAAGTTTAAATTATTGCATGGAGTTTTAAATTAATATTTTTTATTAATTATATTTCAGACAAAACAAGATTCTAGATTTCAAGATTGAAATAAATAGTGGTATGAAACTGTGTGGGCTTACAACATACTTCACAAAAATTAATATAGATGTTTCTAACTCACCAAGATTACTCTTAAAGTTATGGAATATGAGATGTGGATACTGTTCGCTCATTGGTCCTATATCAGGTATGTCATGTCTCATCACAACACCCGATAATGTGAAGGATGCTGTTGGACCATATGGGAGGTGGCATATTACCTTAAAACAAAGAAAAAAGTAAGGATCTGTCAAATTATGCTATTAAATTAATTTTTCATAATTTATTTTAAAAAATTACATTGTTTATGCTAAATGTTGTGTTATTATTATTACAATATATATATATATTTTTTGCTGTTTTCCAAATTCATTCCACCTAAAAAATAATCTAAGCTCACCAAACTGTCTGGAACTCCTCGATGCTCGTGCACAACTATGAAATCTGTTACATCATTGGCTCGACAGGCATGAATCAATTGTGACATCTCATAACCACCTCTATTCATACGCTGACTGTTTGGAAATATTAACCTAAAACATTGTATTTAAGCTACAAATATAGAATAAGCACAAACCAAAAATAATTGGCTGACAAACAGTTGTTCCATGATTTTTATTAATTCTGTAAAAATCTCACCTCAGTTCTTTTACAAACATCTTGAGCCTAGCACTAGGTTCTCTGGATGTGGTAATCATGATCTTCGGATCCTCGACACCTGCATATCTGTATTCATCATCCTGTGAATTGAGTGTGTTTGCCCCACCACTGAATCCTCCGATTACTGCCACTCTTTCCGGTCCTAAAGATTTAAATACATGCTAAATTTATTCGGTATTGCCGATTCTAATCTGCAAATTAGGAGATTTTACCACAAACTTATTTAAGGAAATATCGCCTTTTATTTGCAATTTGAGGTTAGGACACACAAGTTTTGCTGTGAAATTATCAATACTTTACTTACCTTTATCTTCATATTCAATTCTCTTCTGTAAGGCGATGGCATCCTTCCGTAAATCACCATGTATAGGTATATTCTCTTCAAGACTACGTTTGATTTGATCTTTTTTAGCTTGTATACTTTTTTGTTTTTCTTCAGCCGATTTCCGGTATAAATACTCGCGGCGTAATCGCGCCTGTCGTCGCAGCATTTTTGGTTTGTCGTTACTATAGTTGAATTCGATAACCAATTTTATTTTTGTTTAAATTAATGTTTCAAATGTTTGTTTGTAAAAAGGTACAAAAAACGCGGGTGACAATTGACAACTGACGTTTACGCACGTGTTGTTTTTTGTGATTGACATTTGGCGTTTCGTTTTTGCTATGTAATAGAATTTTATTACAAGTTAAAATAACTTGCAACACATGAATAGACCTAAAGTTGTTTTGTTTGGAAAGAACCGGCCACGAGTCGTCTGAACAGTTATTTTTTTATCATTTGAGGATACGTTGAGGGATGAGCAGTTTGCCTTTAAAAATTTTGCCCGGTGACACCACAGTGGTGTCATAAGCATATCTCCGAAATTTCAAGAAAGTAGGGGAATAGGGTTGAGAACTTATGAGAACTAATGAACTGATGAGATTAGTAACATTAAGTAAATTACCATTTCCCGATAATGTCAAGAATGGCCGGCGACAAGCCAAGTAATCCGAACTAGCGCTGCCACCGCAAAGGGGATAAATTTTTACGAGACGTGCGGACGGCACTTTTAAGTTCAAAACATAATTTATTTGACTCTGTTTTTTAATTGCTGGCTGTTTATTTAATGTACATTTGGAAGAATTGTAGTAATTATAGGAAGGATTCTGAACTGGACTTGAGATCCAATTGAGTTAACAAAAGATATTAAAACAATTAAAACTCATCTCATATTGTTTTCTTGCTTCAATAATCTCGATAATTTTCTCGCATAATGTCGTAAGATATAGAATAAGCTACCAGAATGAAATATTGTGATACATATTATTGACATTTAAAAACATACTATCCAGCCACAACTATTCTATAGGAAAAGCATCTTGTAAGGGGACAAGTTGAAAAAGTGTCCACCTGTATACAGCAAGTTATTGTTGGAAGACTCACCAAAATAGTGCTAGTGTAGGAAGTGAAAGAGATATGAATATAGCAGACTTAAAACAGAGTGAAGTGTGCTGGATTAAAGTGAAGTGGGGTAGTATAGAGTGCTCTTTTTAAAATCCTTCCATTTGCCACTATGGCGCCAACTTAATGAACTCTCTTTCAGTGGACACTTTTTCATACATTGAGATGGTGCTTCTTATTTCTACTCTCTTCTATAGATAATATACATAACGATCCGTTAATGGTGGACAATTAAATATAAGCAATCATAGATTGTTCTGACTGCCAGAACCCAACACATAATAAGATTATTTTACTCAATTTAAATCAATGTTTTAACATGTTTAATTGTAATCTTTTATTTCAGATAAAAATGCTTACCATCATGATATTCTTCAACTAGTAATCTATAATGGGGCTTAATATCAATATTGTTACTTTCTAGTATGTTAAATAGGTCATCAATATCCTCCTTTGAGTTCCGTGGTCTTATATTGAAAACATCACCGGGTTTGTAGGTTAAGCATATACCAACAGATTTGAATGATATTAATCTTACATCCTAAAAAAAATGGATGTATATAATTATAATCACAATTTTACCAGTTCATTTTCTGTACATTTTTTTGTTTCTTAGATGGGTTAATGAGTTCATGGCTTGTCTGGTTTTGGATGGTTACTGGAGCTCATCGACATCACAGAGTAAATGCCGCCATTCATCTCGACACATGAGTTCTGATATCACCTAACCCCAGTAATTATGCAAATTGAAATTTTTACAGCTTTGATTTTTGTTACAAGATGGAAGCCGTTCATGAACATGTGTTATGTACGTATGTCAATAGAAAAATTGGACCTACTGGCGGGATTCAAACACCGGCACCATTGTACCGCGCGATACGAATTCACCAGGGATTTTATCTATTAGATCACAATGACTTCATAAAATGTTATGATTTGGTATCTGTGTTTTGTGAATAACAATGCCTATTTAATATGAGTCACAAAAACATTTAGCTACTGATAAATTGATCTAATTATTTTTTAGGTCCAAGCCCATACAAGTGGATGCTGCTATTACGCTCATGTCTTTAATGGAACCACCCATTCCAGTTTCAACAGTTATGCTATAAGAACGAAATTGAAGCAAATCCTCTTTTTTCACCTTGTAGGGCAATAGTATTCACTTATCCTGTCTATGGATTCTAATAACCACCTAATATTAGGGTACAAGCACTATCTTGAGACTAGTCTTGTTGAAAAAAAAAAGGCAAATAATAACAATCATGTCAAAACAAACTAAGTGACTAAACTAAATCACTGAATCATTTTCTGGTCATAAATAAAAATTTACAACATTTTATAACCTTGTTAAGAGTAGTGTAAAACTTATCAATTTGGCACACAAAATTTTGAGTCATTGATAAGAAGATCAAATATCACTTTGTAAAGATTCAGTCATGATTACATTATATATGATACTTTAATTCTATTGGTCTCTATTTCTAAGTAACTTTAATTGTCATAGATAAGGATTTTAATGAAAGAGTTTATAGCTCTTCTAAGGATCACAGAATCACATTAGCTAGTCGATATGTTTCACCCTTTAAATATGTATCTCTCCTTCCATTGAAGTTTTTAAAAACACTTATAGGTCTACAAGAAAAGGCACTTTTCATAACATTGAATAATGAAGTACCTGAAAATGAGATTCATCCGTAGTTCTAACATTACTATCCACCTCCAACAACAAAGCTTCTTGGTTATTGCTGTTTTCGTGACCAAAATATATATCTTCACAAAATCCACTTTTAACATCAGCTTTGTCCTTCAACATAGAGACCTTCCAACGAGGAATGAATTCTGATTTTACATCTGTCTGTATACTCGGAAAATACTCTTTGAGTCGTACAAAGTATTCTTTGATCCATGGAGAAACTACACCATCGTGGCCCAGGTCATGTTGGTAGTCACATAAACCTACAAATGTTGTAAATATTATTATGTTCAAGGGGTTCTACGTAATCATCTGGTCAGTATCAATAACTTTGCTAAGAATATTTGCTATTCGAAGTCTAGGGATATTTTGCCTTGTCTTATGTGTTTGCAGTACCAAAGAACATATTTGCTTAAGTAGTTGAGTAAGGATATTTTTTGTTACAATGTTCATGCAGTTACAGATTCGAGTTTAATAATATGCCATCACAATGTTTAATTTTGTTTTTTTCGTTCAGTTCATTGTTTTTATGTGTAAAATTATTTTATCTTTTTTATTTAATAAAAAAAAAACGCAAATGAATAATATTCATCTTACTTAATAAAAAATAACGTTTGATTCAGAAGTTAAAACGGCTTATATTTTAAGTACTTACCAACATCTATTAATGGTCTCGCTCCTAATTGAATGAGGCGCTTGTGAAGCTTCTTAGCGACAAAATTGAACTCTGAATATGAAGAATCTCCTAAGCCCAACACTCCAAATTTCAATTTAATTAACGAATTCGCCGGTAGATTTTTCCTCAATAGAAACTTCCAGAATTTCTTCATATTATCCGGTTCATCGCCTTGACCCGTCGTAGCGCACACAAATATCGCAAATTCTTCATGAATCAGCATAGAAATGGGATACTCGTTCATCGCTTGAACGGGCCCGCGAAAACCCAAAGCTTTTGTCGTACGCCATATTCTTTCGGCTATTTCTTGAGCCGTGAATGTCTGACTACCGTACAGCACCGTCAGTCTGCCTATTTGACACATAATTTATTAATGAAATTGAAATTAATGAGAAAACTTTAAAGAACTTTATGGAAACGATAGTTTTGAGCGGTTTACTTCATTGTCAAAATAGTCAAAATGTCAAATTCTTATTCGTTTGGCAGGTTTTAATTTGGCGTTTAGTTGTCAAACGTTTTGTTATCATTCTGGCAAAAACCCTAATCGGGGTGAATACCACAAAATCAAATTTGCGCATGCATTTAGTATTATAGTGCTCTCTACATCTACATTAAACGGAAATAATACAAACACTTTCCGAAAATTCTTAATGTATTGGCAGTAGTCTTTATTTAAACGCTTTATAAGACCTTTTGGTGCGGCATTGTTGTGATGTAATATTATAAGTTATTTATCAACTATGGGCATTGACGAGAGTTCGTGAATATAAATTTGTGTTGATAGGCTAAGTCAAAGAATTTCCCCTAAAAGGCAAGATATATAAGACCTTAATAAGGCCTGCCGTCTTGTATATGTTACCGGAAATGTATGTAATCCGTCATTGTATACAATTCCTAGGAAATGTATGTAATTCCTAAAATCGCACGGAAATGTGTGAAATAAATTATATTATACTTACACATTACACATTTCCTAGGAAATCTATACATTTCCTAAATAGCAATCGGAAATGTAAAACATTTAAGATATTGGTGGGTACGCGGGGACAGCGGGACGAGTCTTGCACTACGGTCAGTTGCCAACTTGCAATCCACTGGAACCGGCCAGGGATTTAAGAAGTGCCTTTGCAAGAAAAACTGTGCTACATCAAGATGTCTGTGTTTTAAAAATAAAGTATTATGTACTTCCAAATGCCATTCGAGCTTACCGTGCAAAAATAAATAGCTATATGGACTGACAAAGTATTATAATATAAAGATTTACTTTTATACTTTGACATTTATAATTACTTAATTATCAGACTGATTACTTGCCAAATGAAAATTTGATTTTATAAGAATAAATATAAGTTGATTTTGTGATACGTTAAAAGTTAATAGATAGTTGATTTTAGTAGTTTTAATTAGTAAGATAATATATTATTATTATTTTACGGTATGACTGTTACACGATTGTCTCAATAGTGTTATAATAAAAAAATATTATTAACAACGTGTTTTATTACAGAAAGCATTTACTTTATACATTTCCTAATACGATATTGGAATTATATACAATTCCGAGGAAATTTATACATTTCCTAGGATATCTATACATTAAATAGTTTTTCAAACAATATTTTATACATTTCCTAAATAGTATCGGAATTGTACACATTTCCTAGGATTTGTATACAATTCCTTGATTTCATACATTTCCGGTAACATATAGATCAGCTTGTTGGACCACTAAAATGGCGGATGAAAGGCAATTGCATGCAGTAGAGTGCGCGTTTGGAATGGTATGGACATGTGATGAGACAAAATGAAAATGAGGTTGGTAAGAGAATGTTAACTATGAATGTGGAAGGATATAGAGGAAGAGGTAGACCTAAGAAGAAATGGATGGATTGCGTGAAAGACGATAGAGGAGTATGGAAGGAGAAAAAATGTTGCGCCGACCCTAGGTGACTGGGAGAAGGGCAGGAGAATGATGATGATGATGATGAGGCTAAGTCAAAAAATTAAGGAATATAGAGTGGAGTGGGTCTTTAATGTTTTGTAGGTCGATATTCCTATCATTTAACAGGACAAATACAGGTGAAGGCGAACTATTGGCGCGCACTACCTATGTGGTTTTAGGACTATTAGGTTTCGTCGAACTCGAGTAATAGAGCTTGATTGTTACCCCACTCTACCAGATACCCAACCTTAAACGAACTCCCCGGCGTTAAAAAAAAGGTCGATATTCTTGTCAATTGTTATTAAATCAAAGCCTTGAATAAATTGCCTGATTTTTTTTATTTCAGAAAACAAATTTTATTTATTATGAATGGCGTTGATGTTACGCTACATCTATCATTGAAAATATTGAAAATTGTAGCTGTTAAACTAAGCCACAAATGGCTCTTGAATTTTGTAAAGTTTCTTTAGAGTGAAATGCTTATAATGACTGTCACGACTTGGCTTATTACTGGTTTTCGGTATGGCGTTTACTTTAGGCGCATCCTGGATACGAAACAATTAAATTTTCTAAATGAATAAAGAACAACAGCAACATTTAGTTGAACAAAAGTAAAGGACTTTTCTCTTCCGATTCTTCTAAAACACCAAGGAAGCTTCAAAAAACTTGTACAATTTTATTAAAAGCACATAAAATAATTAAGATATCCTAAAAAGTCGAGTAATTAATAGCCGCAAACAAATTGATAAAAAAATTGCTTTTAGATAGTCCAGTTTACGTCTTGTATTACATAGGTCTCGAATTTTGATCGTGCAGTAGACAACCCTAGTTCCACCCCGTTCAATACGGCAATCTTCTTTGTCATTCCTATTACCGATGTGATTTCCCATCTTGCTCACATCCGGCGCGCGGCAGTCTCGCGGCCTGTGTTTCAGTGCACACTCGCTCCTCAAGAAAAGAGCGGGAAAATATTTATATAAAATTAAATAGGCAGTGTAGTGTTTTTCGACTCTACGAAATGTGAGTATTTTATCCTTTTCATATGGATTTAGAATTTTAAATTGCACATTTATTAAATAAAACGTTATAGATAATTAAAAGTAATGTCATTTAATGAAAATGGGTAGACGCTTTGTTATATTATGTTATATTGTTATATTAATCAATATAATTTTCTAAAGAATAAATGTGGATTATCAATAAAACGCTGTCAGTAGACCGGGCGGTGTACACACGTAATTCCTAATAATTAATTCTCGTAAATTCATAAAACATAGGTACATATATTGGAAGCTGTTGGGACAAAAATGTATTTAATAATTTTAATATTCAGTTTAAAACGTTTAAGCTACTGATTGTTACATTTGAATTATAAAATGATCCGAATGTGTCCATTTATGCAAGGAAAGAGTTTATTTAGTTGAAAAATAATATGAGTACAATTAAGGAAATTTAAATACATCGAATGATATTTAGCGAGTTTATTAATATCTTCAGTACGTTTAGAATCGAGCTTATCGTAATTCGTATGATGATTATTATTTGAAAAATTCGGACAATAACATATATCATATTTCTATTGGTAATAACATATTTCTATTTATCATACGAAAGAATATTATGTTTTCATAACAATCATACTATAGGATTAGCAGAATATCGAGAGTTGAAATTTTAAAAAATTGGATTTAGATTAAGGAAAAATGTAGATGAGTACCGTCCTATCCAGATCCTTTTTTAACTTCATAGATAAATTAGCCTATTGTCCACTAAAATGAAAATAGTTAAAGTTGTTCATGGACATCACTAAAAGCATGTCAAAAGCGCTGCATAATTTTACGGAATTCGTCAAAAACTTACCTGATTTATTTGATTGAATTTATAGAATTACCTTGAAATTCTGAGGGATCTAAATACAAATTTTGGTTTTCTAATATTATCTAAAGTATTTTCCCGCCAAATTTGACCGTTAAACGCAATATATCTAGAGATGTTACGTCAGCCGAGAGCACGTGGCTTCATCGATTTATCCCCACTCCACACGACCCTTGCGCCTGAAATGTCTTTTACCTTTGACCTCAGTTTTCAAATGATTATATTTTTGGTATAATAATAATTATTTTATGTATCGAACTTTATAAAATTTCATATTAAATTTAATTTGCTAATAAATTATCAACGATTTAGAGTAGAATGAGTAACTACTTAATCTACCATAATCTTGATACTTCTGAGGGTTTCCCGGATCACAGAAACACTGCTATGGTTTAATCTTGCGTATCAGTGCTTTTAATTAATTATTCTATTCTTCATCGGTTATAATTAAAAGAAAAGTCTGTAAAGACCGAATTAAAAAAAAAAGAAATAAATCGTAAAGCTGATTTTTAATCGGAACTATGTTTCTATAACGCTTAGTTAAAATTAAGGATTGTAGTAAAAAAAAATTGGGAATTTCTGTTTTATTATTTTAACATTCAATTTCGCCGTACGTAATGGCTTTGAAGGTACAGAAGAATGAAAAGCTCAACAAAAGCTAGCCAAAAGTTACTGGCTGGCTAGATTTTGGAACTATTGGGTCTGCGGAGGGACTTCGGTTCCCTCTGTATTTTGTACCGTATGTTCCATGGGGAGTGCTTGAGGAATTGTTCGAGATGATATCGGCATCTCGTTTTTACCATCGCACCGCCCGCCACCGGAGTAGAGTTCATCCATACTACCTAGAGCCACTGCGGTCATCCTCAGTGCGTTTCCAGAGGAATTTTTTGCCACGTACCATCCGGCTATGGAATGAACTCCCCTCCACGGTGTTTCCCGAGCGCTATGACATGTCCTTCTTCAAACGAGGCTTGTGGAGAGTATTAAGCGGTAGGCAGCGGCTTGGCTCTACCCCTGGCATTGCTGAAGTCCATGGGCGACGGTAACCACCGGGGCAATAAAAAAAAACAATTTATATTTGAAGTTGATAAATCGCAAAATTTACGCAATTTCCACTTTAATATCGTAATAACTCACGGAACAGTGTCCATTGGAACAAACCTATTAGGCTTACAACAATTACGGTCTAGAAAACAAGCGACCTTGATATAAAGATATATCTAAATTACATTCGCGTTGACTTTCTAAAACAATCAATTGTTGCGATTCAATTTGTTGTGTGCAAAGTACCTACTTCGTTACTGTTTTAGATTTGCGTCGTAGTATTTCGTCTACAATATTGAAGTGAGTATACTCAATAATCAATACATGTCCGAATATATTTTTTATTGAAATAATTAATTTATTTTTAATTTAAGTCAAATTCTATAAACCATATTCAAAAGTCGGTTATAGGAAAAAAAAAAGAAAAAGGTAGCAAGAAAAACGTATCGGTTAACTGAAATGCATTAATTATAAAAAAAAAAAAAAACTAAACATATTAAATATAAACATATTACATTATATAATTTATATTTCGTTTATTGTATACGATCAAACTTATTATCACAGAATCAATTTACTTAAATAGAATTGTTTCAATGATTTTTTTTAGTATCACAATTTTCCCACTTATTTATTTATTTTTTATTTAATATATTTTGTACACACAGCTGTTAGAAAAAAAATACACGCCAATAAGGATACAGAGTACAAGGGCACTACTTATTTCATGTTGAAATCTCTTCTAGTAGGCCCGCAAAAGGAAAGAAGAATTAGGGACACAAACCTAGTGCATACAGTAAACATTACATATAATAATATATACATATTACAAGATACAAAATAATATATATATACATACAAAAACGTTTTTTTTATTTAACGTTAACATTAACAGTACCAAAGTTCATACATATTAAATACCATCTCATTACAAAAGATTAAATGCTAACGGGTCATTTGTATATAAATGTATTAAGAAATGTGACCTTGGATATCTAAAAAACTAGAATGTCTAAGACGCTCCGAACACAGAACGAAAATTATCTGATCTACCCGGTTGTTACGTAATGAATTAGTGAAAGTTATATTTATTTAGTTCAAGTTTGAAAGGTGTCTTACATTTAGAATAGGTAGTTGAAAATATGTAACAATATTGAATATGAATGAAAATTAATTTGTAGGTCAATTTTTTTTATTGCCGTATAGGCAGACCAACCTACGGCCCACCTGATGGTGAGTGGTAACTGTCATGGACGTCAGCAATGTCAGGGGCATAGCCAAGTCGCTGCCTACTGTTTAATACTCTCCACAAGCCCCGCTTGAAGAAGGACATGTCATAGCGCTCGGGAAACACCGTGGAGGGGAGCTCATTCCAAAGCCGGATGGTACGTGGCAAAAAAAGATCTTACAATGTTACGTGGTAGTACGTAGCAAAAAAGATCTTACAATATTAACGGCCGTCTGGTGTAGTGGTAAGTGACATGGTCACTACACAAGGGGGTCGCGGGTTCGAATCCCGCCAAGGGAAGATATTTGTATGATAAATATAAATGTCTTTTCCAGGGTTATGGATGTATATTAAATATATGTATGTGTATAGTAAAAATATTTTATTTCCGTTATCTGGTACCTGTAACACAAGTTCTTTACGAACTTATCACGTAAAAATGCGCAGAAGATTAATGTGAATGAAATTTAATTGCTGCTACAAATACGTCGAACATAAATCGGAGGGGGGGGGGGAGGTGCTACTGTTATATAATGCAATTGATACTTGCGATTTCATGTCTCATTTTGGATGCCGCATTCACGATCAGCTCTTTTTTTTTATTGCTTAGATGGGTGGACGAGCTCACAGCCCACCCGGTGTTAAGTGGTTACTGGAGCCCATAGACATTTACAACATAAATGCGCCACCCTGAGATATAAGTTTTAAGGTCTCAAGTATAGTTACACAAGTATAGTACACAAGTATAGTTACAGCTCTTGCACTAGACGCCTTCAGCTCAACACTAGGAGCAGGCTCAGAAATCCCGGTAATCGTACTCGTCGAGCTCAACAAAATCGATGCATCAGCCCGCTGAGTTTGTCGTCGGATCTTCTCAGCGGGTCACGATTCCGATCCGGCAGTAGATTCATCCGCGAAGCAGTTGCTCTTGAGTTGTTAGGTCTCCTTTGGAGGCACTCGGGCAGCTGTTAGCAAATCCCACCCCTCCTGAGCCATTGCTCGCCCACCTATCCTGGTGAAACTGTAAAGATCTCTGCGTCACCAGTAATCCGTCATTCATAAAAAAAAGGTATTCACGATGCGATATCATGGCCTCCTATACCTATCAGATCCAATAACAGCAGAAGAGCAGTAAGCTAATTCACTAATATACGCAATAAACACAAAAATCACTTCGCGAATACTTAATTTATCTCCGTATTACATAACGATATTTTGTAACAAACAATATTTGTTTTTGACTCGAAACTTGCAGCTGATTCAATTTTCTAGGCCATCTGACCTTTAACATTAACGAGATGGCTTATTCGACAAATACATGACTTAATAGAATGCAGATAAGTTGAATAATGTTTATTTTACTAGTGCACTGTATTGCTAAGTAGAATATAGACGTGCGTGTTTTTTTTGCCCGGAATGTTTGCGCACAGGGATTTTTAAATGTTTTTATTCATTTTTATCAAGGATCGTTCTGATGTTCATCTTCTCTTTTATTCTATGTTTTAAATGTCATCACGCACCTTGAGATCTGAGATCTTAGCCTCAGTCGTATAGTCAAACGGCTTCGCGACAGATATAGGCAGGGTGATGTTACCGGTGTGGGCTCACAAGAAGCTCTACCGCCGATAATGTGTGACTTTTCCAAGTTGCAATCTGAGTTCCACTCACAACACATCCGATCTTGTTACACTCTGGGCGTATCATTAGAAAAGGACGACGAGTACACAATCATTTCTTTTAGTACACAATCATTACCGAGATAAATGAATAGCCAAAATTAAGTAAAAATAAATCATTAAGTAAAAATAAGCAACCGGACGTCAGTAGTGACAGCTTTTTTTGTTTTGTAATTAATTAAACAAATACGAAACAAAAGTAGACAACGGCTATAGGGTTTTGCTTCTATTTAACAAATATGCCAGATTGAATGACTTTTGTTCAATTTGTCTTATATAATGGTCCTGACTTGTCTAATCCTATTCCGAATTGCTTTAGGAGCCTGAATTTCTATTCGGATATTTCGGCAGATGATATCATGAAAATGTTTACATCAGACAGCGTTTCCTCACGTACAATGGGTATTCCGGGTTCTGGATAACCATCCAACCGAGAGGAACGACAGTCGCCGCATGGAGTGACGTTATTGGGTATGGATTAGCGCGAAAAAGACCTATTAAGGTACCGAATTACATGGTGAAACTTTGCGGTGATCAACCGTTGAAAAAAACCGCCCAAACAACAAGGCCTTAGCGAAAATATAGCGATTTATCTTAAGAGATCATCGCCGTCATTGCAATAACTACCCTATCGTCTGAACTCTTAAGTGCAAACTAGCGCCAGATTACGGAATCCACATCTCAGCTGGAACATTAGTTAATCAGCTCAATTCGGCTGTAGTAACATGGATGAAATGTCAATATCCAAATTATAGTGCCCTATTTCGCCAAAATGTGTTTGCGCGACAAATTGACCTTGGATAATCTTCCCTAATTGCAAGGAACGTTTTGTTTGTCATTGGCGTCCATTATTAACTTCTAGTCAAGAAATAATATTTGTCACCCATTTTATTTTTAATATAACGTTAACAGAGGAATTTGTCCAGAATAAAACCAAAAGAATCTTGGTTGTGATATTACGTGGGGACGTGAACCAACACGAGTGGTCAAAAGTAATACTGATGAGGCTTGGACGTCAAGACTTAAGTTGAGTAGCGCAATTATCGTTATAATACCTGGCAAGCGTTCGCAAAAGGGATAAAAGACGACAAGTTCATAATAAAATTTAGCTTTAAAGCGCAGCTTGCAAAAGTTCGACGTCTAAGCTAGGGGATCTAGACAGACAGAGGGTCGGACCCTTATGTATGTCAAGGCTATATACGAAAAGAGAATGTGGAATATATTGATTGGAATATTTTGATGGGGATGTGTATGTGGAAACAGAACTATGTACTGAAGTGAATGTTGTTGTGTGTGTGTGACATAGTATTAATAGGAATTAAAAGACCTGGTATTGAGTGACATTAAATTGTTTATTAAGTTTCTAGATTACTATTTCGATTAATATTCGGTATGTGTGTCAAATAAAAACCTTATTTTTAGCTTTGGTGCCAGACAGAGAGCACAATATATTAGATAATTAAGATCATTGTTACATCTGCCTTATACGATTATCAAATTTCTGTGTGACATCTGCCATATGATTACCAAATTTCATTTTTGAGTGATAATTGTGCAATTATCACACAAAAATGAACCCTATGTCTTGGTACTTTATTGCTAAATTTGAATTTTTTCTCAATATTTATTTTTATAACTTATATAACTTAATAGTGCCACTGGTTTTAATCAAGATAAGGTGTCTAAGGTTCATCACAAGCGATTTCATGACATAACGCCAGAGCGGTTCTCAAGCAAATTCATTGCTAAAATCTGAGTAATAAAAACGGTTTTATTATTAACTATTATCAAGCAGCAGGTTACTGGGTCACGGAACATTCATATTGTGATCTCGACGAAATCCGTCCTTTGTGTTGTGACCAAAAGTTCCTGATTGATTCGGCTCGATCTCGTTAAGGTCAATAGCATTTATTTGTGTGAGCATTTTGTTTTTAAAATTATAACAGTATCTCGGTTTTATATGATAATTATGTTTGGAAACTTAGTAATAAACTTAGTAATATTACTGGTGCTAGGACCTCTTGGGAGTCCGCACGGGTAGGTACCACCACCCCGCCTATTTCCGCCGTGAAGCAGCGTTTCGGTTCGGAGGGCGGGGCAGCCGTTGTAACTATACTGAGACCTTAGAACTTATATCTCGAGGTGGGTGGCGCATTTACATAGTAGATGTCTATGGGCTCCAGTAACCACTTAACACCAGGTGGGCTGTGAGCTCGTCCACCCATGTAAGCAATAAAAAATAAAAGCTTGTGGCGGGTAGCCATCATACAACGCAAGATAATTGAAAGATGCCTGAATCTCGCTTACGACATTTTCAAGATAAAGCGCATATATACAAGTTCCGAACAACAACATTCGGACCGTCGGTCTACCGAGCATTATCAGCCGCTCGGTGGAAGATCTTCCCTTTGTCGTATATTTCCCCAAAAGCTAGATCCAGACGGACGCCTTTCTGTCTTCATGAGGTCGGGTGAGCGAACTCGATGATTAACAGAGGGGAGATTAGGTAGCAAGTGTCCTAGCGCTTCCGTACAGCTTTAAGGGTTAAAGAATTGGAATCGCGACCCCCTGAGAAGATCCGACAAGACATTCAGTTGCCTATGCCTTTGAACCAGGAACAATCAGGAGCAAGAATTTATTAGGTACAGCCATCAGTGTGCTTAGTGCGAGTTTTTTAACGTTCTCGATATCGTAAAAGTTAGCTCATATTTGTATGGAATGGGATCGTTTGCGTACGTTTGCCGCTAGGGGCGCTATTCCAACTGCATATAAAATTGGGTTAACAATTTGAAGTCGTCGTGGCCTAAAGGATAAGAGGTCCGGTGCATTCGTATGTAGCGATGTACCTGTGTTCTAATCCCGCAGGCGGGTACCAATTTTTCTAATGAAATACGTACTCAACAAATGTTCACGATTGACTTCCACGGTGAAGGAATAACATCGTGTAATAAAAACCAAACCCGCAAAATTATAATTTGCGTAATCACTGGTGGTAGGACCTCTTGGGAGTCCGCACGGGTAGGTACCACCACCCTGCCTATTTCCGCCGTGAAGCAGTAATGCGTTTCGGTTCGAAGGGTGGGGTAGCCGTTGTAACTATACTGGGACCTTAGAACTTATATCTCGAGGTGGGTGGCGCATTTACATAGTAGATGTCTATGGGCTCCAGTAACCACTTAACACCAGGTGGGCTGTGAGCTCGTCCATCCATCAAAGCAAATAAAAAAAAACATTTGCGCCATCGAGAACGTTAAGAAACTCGCACTAAACACACAGGACTCGAATTTATCTATACGCGACGACACTTAATACGTACCAATTGGCCGAAAAATACTCAATCTACCTTATTATATTTCTTTTTTTAAAAAGACTGTTGAAATGAGTGTTCGGCCTTGGACAACCCTATTCCAGTCCAACGAGACTCGAATCGTTCTTTGTGCCGAATATAAAAAGACCTATGTGAATTAATTTCGTTTTATTTTCTCGTGTAGCTCGCGGACCTTACAATACTGACGTAAGAGCAATAATAAGCCACCGTCTGGTTTTGCATGCGTCTCATTGTGGATTATTTGAAATTTACTAGATTGTTCTATGATTTTTTAAATAATCTAAGTACTAATTACCATATGAGAGAAAAGTAAATAATTACTTGACTATAATTAAACCAGTAAGTGCGGTTTATTGTCAACTCGATAAAGATACAGATATAGGCAAAGGGTCAGATTTACTTTATTCGAAGAATTAAAAAAAAAACAAAAAAAAGGACTAACAAAGTAAAACATTATATTTGTTTAGAAATTATCGTATATCTTCTTCAAAGTAGTCGCCTTCTATAGCGATAATAAATGACTACGACCACGTTTGTCTTCAAGATAGGCTTCAGTTGTGGCTTAACTTCACCTTCGGAGCAAATATCTTTATCTGGAGCATATTTTTTAAGTTTGAACAGTATTTTTTTCAAATACGACATTCTGAATCGTTGAATTTCTTGGCTGAATCGTACTGGTGGTAAGACCTCTTTAAGGGTACGGGTAATTACACTGCCTATTTCTGCCATGAAGCAGTAGTAATCCGTTTCGGTTTGAAGGGTGGAGCAGCCGTTGTAACTATACTGAGACCTTAGAACTTATATCTTAAGGTGGGTGGTGGCATTAACGTTGTAGATATCTATGGGGTCCGGTAACCACTTAACACTAGGTGGGCAGTGAGCTCGTCTATCTATCTAAACAATAGAAAAGGCGAAATAAATAATATTCAGCAGATAATGGTATATTACATTTTTTTGATTGCCCTTGTAGGCAGACGAGCACACGGCCCACCTGATGGTGAGTGGTTACCGTCGCCCATGGATTTCAGCAATGCCAGGGACAGAGCCAAGCCGCTGCCTACCGTTCAGTACTCTCCACAAGCCTCGTTTGAAGAAGGACAAGTTATAGCGCTCGGGAAACACCGTGGAGGGGAGCCCATGCCATAGCCGGATGGTACGTGGCAAAAAAGATCTCTGGAAACGCACTGTGGATGAACGCAGTGGCTCCAGGTAGTATGGATGAACTCTACTTCGGTGGCGGGCGGTGCGATAGTAAAAACGAGATGATGGAATCATCTCAAATAATTCCTCAGAGCACTCCTCATGGAACATGCGTTACAAAATCCAGAGAGAAGCGAAGTCCCTCCGCAAACCCACGGGTTCCAAACGATCCGTTCCGAACGATAATTACACTATAAACAAGTTGGACCTTGATCATATTAAGATAAAGGTTAATAAAATTTAATGATTATTTACTAACAAAATCACCAAGATAAGGGCGGTAACGATTTTTTACTGCATAGAAAAAATCAGGAATCGTGTGTTGATAGAAAATATCGGACGTGATCATGATTTTGGATGCTCAATGAAAGAAATTGGATGCATCATATCGTCGTTGTCCAACCAAAACCAATGTGCACTTTTTGAGATTTTTACTTTTTGATCTTTTCGTATAGCTCACAGCCCTATGTACCGTATAAAAAAAACTGTTATGTATCTATAGCTTTAATATTTATCTATAGCTTTCATTTGATATTATAGTTCTTAAAAATTCACCTTCATATAAAATTTTATACGAAAATATTTTTACTCGTTAATTCAAAATAGAGTTTTTGCACATAGCAGATTTTGGTTTGACAGCGACGACATGTTTAAATTACAGGCTGTATGGACAACGACCGTTGCTATGAATGTAATTTTTTTTTGACCTGATTTTAGGGAAGCGGTCGTTTTTTGTTGATATTTGTGCAATCACTAATAGCTGAAAAGTATTATTATAGAAATTCAAATTACTAATTGACGTTCGAAAAATAAATTGATTACCACAAAAATCGATTTTTATTTATTACATAGCTCCGATTCTTTACCGAATCATACTATGATTAAAGAGCTGACATATACGCAGTTTGGGCACGCGTAAACTGTGGGCCCTTGTTGTATGTTTGTAACCTGGCTACGTGTGCCCTTTTTTTCGTAGCATCTCGTAGTAATGCGCTACGGGCGAAAGCTGTCGTAGCCAAGTTAATGCTATTTGACTTTGTGATGGCTTCTGGAGTTTTCTTCTTCTGACGTCGCCATTCGAGTCCAGAAATATTACTTTCTAGTTTATTAATTACATCTTAAAATATACAGAAAAATGAACCTAAAACTAAAAACCTTAGAAATTTTTTTTTATAGTGACTAAAATATATTATAAAAATGAGTCCCTTTAGGAAAGGTTCCGGAGATACTGGCGGCTTTTCCCCTTTGAATAGCTAAATTTTATTAATTGTATGACATTATTTACAACGGTCGAGACGGCTTTCATTTAAAAAAAATATATTTTTATTGCTTAGGTGGGTGGACGAGTTCACGGCCCACCTAATGTCAAGTGGTTACCGGAGCCCATAGACATCTACAACGTAAATGCCGCACCCACCATGAGACCTGAGTTCTAAAGTCCCCGTTAATTACAGTACAGTACAACGGCTGCCCCATCCTTCAAACCGAAATGCATTGCTGCTTTACGGCAGAAATAGGAAGGGTGGTGGTACCTACCTATTCGGACTTACAAGACGTCCTACCACCAGTAAAATTTGGAAGTTTTAGAGAGATTACGACTTTTATAGCTTTTATAACTTGCCGTTTGTATTTGTAAGATATTGGTCATGTTTTTTTAATAATAGTATGTATAAAAAGATATACTGCTTACATTCGCATGGTCACGGACGGCTGGGCGAGTGAGTCATCCGTGACCACAATTTTGATTAGCTGTAAACTATTCGAGACAGACGAAAGAAAAGATTAGTAGGCAGCGGCTTTGCTCAGTCCCTGGCATTGCTGAAGTCCATGGGCGACGGTAACCACTCACCATCAGATGGGCCGTAAGCTCGTCTGCCTACAAGGGCAATAAAAAATAAAATAAAAAAGAAAGCCTTAGCCTCATAAGCGCTCATAAAAATGATTGAAACTACGCTCTTATTTGTTCTGATAACATTGTCTAAAACAGGAAAACATTAGGGATACTTGGAATAATAAATTCGAAACGACTTGAACACTGTTTTATTTATTTATTTATTTATTAGATGGGCTTACGAGCTCGCGTTCCACCTGGTGTTAAGTGGTTACCGGAGCTCATAGACATCTACAACGTAAATGTCTACAAAGTTGGGTATATTGAGACATGAGTTGTAAGGTCTCACTTTTACAACAGTAAATTTAAAATTTAAATTCAACAATATCCTTTTCCATTTAGTTTATATATCGAGGTGCGCAATGGTATTTGGTTTTAGCGACGTTTGGCTTATACGCGACATTTATCTTTGTAATTAAACGCCCGTTTTATTGGGTATTAGTATCAACAGTTCGTTGTTTTTAATTGAACTTCAATGAAGCTTACCTCATTTCAATAGCTAAAGAAGTTTTTTTGTTATGATTTTTTTTTCCAAATTTTAAACTTTAAATGGCTCTCCTGTAAAGTTGCAAAAATGTCGCTTAAACCAAATAACCTTTCACCCCTCGATGTATAATTTTGATATACTTATGATTTTATTTATCATAGTTTATCTTTTATTGAGCTTTCTGTAATTGATGCCTGTACTAATATTGTGGACTAGCTGAGACCCGCGGTTATTTTCGCACCGCGGGTGACGCCGCGAGGCGAAGCTTGTCTAAAAAAAGTAGCCTAACTTACTCCTTATATCATCAGCTACTTATCAGTGAAAGTCTAGTCATATTTAAAGAACCATCAAAAACATTATCTTAATTGAACCTATTCGAACTAAAATGCCAAAAAAGACAAATTTATCATAAGTAATATTTAACTGAACAAAAAACTGAAAAGTTTGTGTTATCGTTTAGTACCAAAAGATTAAATATCCACTAAAATCTTTCAGCACATTTTTTTTTGTAATAACGGTACTACAAAATGTGATTTCTTTCCTGTTCAGATTAGTCGTGGTGTGACTCATTTTATTGTATAGATAACTGTACAGTTTTTGCGGTTCGGTTTTCATTCGGAAACATTCTAGGAAATTGTAACAATAACACTTTTGCTTTTTATTAAAGTCACTGAGAAAAAAAATCTGATGACATTATAAAACCTGTTTTGAGACGGAAAAATTCCATTATTTTTCAAAATTCCCGCGCAAACTACTAAACCGTTGCGCTGGTGACATCTTTTTTTTTTAAGGGATTTTATGACCTGGTCACTAAGACTTTTAAGTCGTGTCTTATTTTTGTAACAATTCAAACGACTAATAAACCACAGATTATAATTATATATTATTATAAATTATGTAGATTGAAAAAAAACTGATTGGTGATTGATTGGAGAGCTTATTGAGAAAAGAATAATCAGAATTATTAAATTGTTTTTATTATAGTATAGTAATAATGATTAAGTTCATTATTTCTTATGGGTACTTGTAGTTATGTTTTTTGTTAGTCGTAATTTAGTGAGAGTGTAATGGTACCGCCGTCGGATGGATGATGAGCCTAGAAAGTGGGCTACTTGTGGCTTTCTTGAGTTGCCTGCTTAGAGTTGAGTTGACGACTGAGATTCAAAAAGTGTCTAATAATTTGAATTCTTATTATTAATTTACAATTTAGTCTATAAAGACAAAACGTCATAAAAGAAAAATTAAAACAATATGGTCTGTGGTTTTAAGAGCAGCAGTAAATAGTATGGTCTGTAGTTTCTTTAAGATGCTTGCAGCGCGTCGTAATCGTTTTATTTTGTTATGTAATAGACGTTTAATGAATAATACACTGGTGGTAGGACCTCTTGTGAGTCCGCACGGGTAGGCACCACCACCTTGCCTATTTCTGCCGTGAAGCAGTAATGCTTTCGGTTTGAAGAGTAGGGCAGCCATTGTAACTATACTGAGACCTTAGAACTTATCTCAAGGTGGGTGGCGCATTTACGTTGTAGATATCTATGGGCTCCAGTAACCACTTAACACCAGGTGGGCTGTGAGCTCGTCCACCCATCTAAGCAATAAGAAAAACAATAATAATAACTAATAATAATAATAATTGGGAACAAATCACGCACGGTCGTCCGGCCCAGTTTAGGATTCCCTGTAATAAGGGTACCAGAGACTCAGAAACATACTTATATGTTTAAATATGTACATATGTAGATAATAACCACCCAGAGAAAGAGCAAACCTGTTCATCACACAATGTTTGCCCGAGTGGGAATGGAACCCACGACCCACGGCGCAATAGTGAGGGCCGCTAACCACTGCACCGCTGGGTCAGTCATATTGTGAATATTATTAATCGAAATTCTCTCATAGTACCTACTTCTGGTGTCGAATACGTCTTATAATCAGCAACAACATTTCATTAGCTTGTACATGTTACTTGTGTTTTGGAAATTGATTTATTAGACGGAAAAGATCATTCAGTCGTTTCTGAGATTTTATTGGAATACTAGCCATACTCGCCCGCTTCGTTGGGAATTTAAAATTAACATTATTATTTATTGTCATTATTATTAGGGAGTCCAACACTCATATAAATATTAACCTATCCATTAAGTACATATATTTTCTACGTGGATACCAAGTTTCAAGTCAATCGAATGCATTGTTCAGTAGTTGTAACGGAACATGCGTAAAAACCACTGTAGATTTATATATTAGTATGGATTGAACATACTTCACACTAGTATAAAGTATTATCGACTCTTGATAAAGGCTCCGCAAAGATCACGACTCTCAGCTCTATGCAATGACCGAAGGGAGAGTGAGAATGCTTGTGGATGGGAAACCGGTCCAAACATAAAACTCCATGCTTTCCCTACAATAAACAGCACTGAACCTACACGATTTATGATGATATTCACCAAAATAAGTAGATGCCGCTGTTTAAATTCGTTTTTAATGTTATTAGGCCAATACTATAGTCTAGTTCGTATAGTTAGGTCTAATTCGTGCGCACAAGTGTTAGATAATAAAAAATGATCAAAACATTCAATGAAATCAATCAGTTCAATAACCTTGCAACATTCATATACACAAGACGAACTATTCAATCGTTTGTAATTCGGCTCGTATCGTATGCCTAAAGCGGATCTTTTCAATTTATATCTATTCTTGGGTCGCATTACTCGTGTGACATGGTCGGGAAGATCGGTAGTGCGGCTCTGACACAGCGTCTTCACCATAAAAGGTAAATCAGAAAATACATTTTATGAAACGAAGAGGGTAGATTGTGTGACGCCGTTTTTTCAAAATCTTATACCTGTAAACGAGCAATTCTTGTATATTAATATATATGTATATAATCTGAATCTCGGAAACGGCTCCAACGATTTTCATAAAATTTAGTAAACAGAGGATTTCGGGGATGACAAATCGATCTAGCTACGATTTATTTTCAGAAAATGTTGTTTTATTCGTGTTTTCAATAATCAACCCTTCCCGACATCTATTGGCGAATAATAATGCTATTTTTCTTAATTGAGGGCAACTAACCGCTTTAAAGACACAACAAGATGGCGTTATCAAAAAAAAATCCGAGCAAAGCTCGGTCATCATCTTGTTAATATTAATTCAAATCAAACTATGCCTTGTTATACAAAACGAAATCACAATAAATAAACATGATGCGTTGATGTTTCATAACACGCTTATACCTAGCAATCGTTTATAGAAATTAGAACTAAAATAATGTATTTTTAATTGCATGCAATGTATTAAATAAATAAATAAATAAATATTTACTAACAATCACACCACCTTAACTGGTCCCGTGATAAGTTCGTAAAGAACTTGTGTTACAGGTACCAGATAACGGAAATAAATGTAAGATTTTTATTATACACATACATATATTTTAATATACATCCATAACCCTGGAAAAGACATTTATATTTATCATACAAATATCTTCCCTTGGCGGGATTCGAACCCGCGACCCCCTTGTGTAGTGACCATGTCACTTACCACTACACCAGACGGCCGTTGTTGTATTGCAATTAAGGATCAGCTGGAGCGTGGAATACGCGGTATCAAGAGACCGCGGACAACGGTCTCCTGCTACGTTTGGCATTACATTGAACGCAAACACTGCGAATTTTATCTTACAGTAAATCTCATTTCCATGGATACAAAAATAATATCGTAATTGGTGCTTTCCAGGATATTTTATTTTTTTTATTGTTTTTTTATTGCTTAGATGGGTGGACGAGCTTACAGCCCAGCTGGTGTTAAGTGGTTACTGGAGCCCATAGACATCTACAACGTAAATGCGCCACCCACCTTGAGATATAAGTTCTAAGGTCTCAGTATAGTTACAACGGCTACCCCACCCTTCAAACCGAAACGCATTACTGCTTCACGGTAGAAATAGGCAGGGCGGTGGTACCTACCCGTGCGGACTCACAATAGGTCCTACCACCAGTGATTACGCAAATTATAATTTTGCGGGTTTGATTTTTATTACACGATGTTATTCCTTCACCGTGGAAGTCAATCGTGAACATTTGTTAAGTACGTATTTCATTAGAAAAATTGGTACCCGCCTGCGGGATTCGAACATCGGTGCATCGCAACAACGAATGCACCGGACGTCTTATCCTTTAGGCCACGACGACGATATTATCAAAATATTTATAACTATTGATACCATGCATCCTACGCTTTTTTTTACAGTAAAATAATTTTTTCTTAGACTATTCTTAATTCAAATTTGTTTTCTATTTTTTTATTAGATTTTCTATAAAAGCGAATGTTTTAAGTTTTTTTTAAACTATTATTTATTTTTCATTTTTTAGTTGAATTTCATTTTTATCAAATTCAAAAATCTCATTTGAATCAGTCGGTAACTTATCCGAGAAATAGGTGATCGGCGAGCCTGGTAGTTTCCCTTTTTGGTCTTGACGCAGACACTTCGAATTTCAGGAAAACAAAAATCGCTAATTCTGATTATCCTAGTTAGGATAACGGATCAAACTGCTTAAAATATTGAATCGTCATCGGTCCTTAACAAGTACCTATGCCAATTTTCAAGTTAATCCGACGTTTTGAAGGGGGTCAAAATCATGTTCAAAGATTCCGTTACATACGTATGAAGCTAATATAAGCGTATTAATAAATAAATAAAACACGCACCTTAAACAATTCAATTATTAATTGTACTGTATTACCCAAAGGTCGCGAAAAAAGAAACAAGAAGACAAATATGACAGCGAAGCCTTAAACTCGGAAATGGAGGGCGATAACGTCAGCAAGGACGGGGGGGCTCTGGAAGCCAAGATGTCTTTGCTGAACGGGTGCACGGTTATCGTCGGCTCCATTATCGGAAGTGGAATCTTCGTATCGCCAACTGGAGTCCTCAAGTATACAGGATCCGTGAACGCTAGTCTTCTTGTTTGGATTGCCTCAGGAGTTTTTAGTATGGTGAGTTCTGTAGATTGAGTTTTTAATTTTTCTTGTTTAGTTATTATTTTTATTGTTTAGATGTATGGAATATAAGAAGGCCGAATGCAGGCAAAATTGGAGGAAGCTTATGCAAAAACTAGACCAAGGTGATCACGACCCTCAGTAATGAGGAAGCGACGAAGAGAGAGATAGAGAGAGATGTATGGACGAGCTCCTGTCATCTAAGTGGTCAGTCAGCTCATAGATATCAACAACGTAAATGCTGCCACCAGGGACGTTTTAAACTAGGATGGGGCCCTTGGGCACACAAGAATTTGAGGCCCTTTTGGAAGGTAAAAAAAGCGAATTATAATAACATTTTTTACTGAGTATGACCATTTATTATAGGTAATCAAATACAGTATGATATAATATGTCATTAATGATATTAGAATGCTGCTGGTTTTTTTGGTTACGATTTCGATAACAGTTTCTTTCGGGATTTCTGTTGAGCAAAATCTTCTATTATAGGCATAGTATATGCCTTGTAAATACCTTCTGATTACTGATTTGTGAAAAAAGTGTAATGTGCCCGACAAAAATGTTTTGAGAATAAACGTGTGAGAGAAATTGTCGGTCTTTCGGGGGCCCCTGAGAATGGGGGCCCTGGGCACGGGCCCCGTGTGCCCTTATGGTAAAGACGGCATTGGCTGCCACTCACTTTGAGACATGAGTTCTTAATTAGTTTTTTTAGTATAACGGCTACCCCACCCTTCAAGCCGAAACGCATTATTGTTTTAGCGCAGAAATGGCAATGGTACCTACCATTGTGTGCTCACAAGATGCCTTACAAGCAGTATTAGTTTGATTCTTGAGTAATTTCCTTTTCGCAATCAACATGATTAGTGCCCAGCTTTTCAAACGAATACCCAAATAACAAGATATCTCGGGAATTCATTATTTCTTTCTATTAGTCAACGTCTGGGGAAATCAGACTAAGTGTACAAGCTTCTTTATCGGCTAAAATTAATTTGATTAAATACCTCTCGACGTATTAATAAAAATAATTATATAAAATATTAGGTATAAATGGATCATTTTTAAAATTGCTATTTATATGTTTCATATTTTTAGATTAGGTTATAGTTTAGGTTATTGTTTAGTAAGGTTTGTTTTTTATGCTGAATATGAGCATCGAACTTCGGGTCGAGCTGGTGTTGAGTGTTTACCGGAGCCCTTAGACAGATACTGTTGGTAGGTACCACCACCCTGCCAATTTCTGCCGTGAACCAGTAATGCGTTTCGGTTTGAAGGGTGGGGCAGCCGTTGTAACTATACTTGAGACCTTAGAACTTATATCTCAAGGTGGGTGGCGTATTTACGTTGAAGATGTCTATGGGCTCCAGTAACCCCTTAAATCCAGGTGGGCTGTGAGCTCCTCCACACATATAAGCGTAATAAAAAAAACTGCGATTATTCACCATGAAACCCGGAGTCGAAGTCTCGATCTGGACAGCATATATACTGGAACGCGTAGCTGCTTCTCGGCAGAAGTAGGCAAGGGGGCCATAACTCATAATCAACTCTATCGCCATTTACACAAACCAACATATTTTGCCGGGTCGATTTGAACTTTATTTTACATTGTTTTAGTGTAGAATTTACCAAGTCAAACAATCTAACAGACTATCTTTCCGCGTGCAAATAGAACTGTAAAATTTCGGGAACATCGAAAATCATTAAATCTGAATACTAAACAAGAGTTCAAACAGAGAAATTAGCTTTTATTGCCATCACATAACTTATTCCTAAATAATACCAAATAAAAAAATTGAATCGGGCCCAATTAGAAGTCGGGTAGAGTGACATCAGCCCATACCCGGTCCAATGGTACCGGTACAATGTATTCACATCAAATAACTTATTCATAAATAATAAGAAATAAAAAAATTAGAATCGATCCCCGCAATTAGAAATCAAGTATTTGTATCTATACAATATCATATATATTGCATCGCGTCGGCCAGCAGAGTCTATCGAGAAACTTGTTGTTCAGGGTAGGGTCAATGGTAAGAGATCTCGTGGACGAATCCCCATGCGTTGGACTGATCAGGTGAAAGACCTTACTGAAACCCCACATAACGAGTGTGTGCGCCGGGCCTCGGTTCGCAAACTGTGGAAAACATATCTGTCAAGGCTTTAATGAGCAAGAACTCCACATGACCACGACTGTTCTGCCAAGAGCAACCGATTATGATGATGATTTGTATCTATAAATATTATGTATGTTATATAATAATATACACATATGTTTAAGTAATATCACTATCACACTACACCTACCAAGGTTCATCTCTGCATCCCCCTAAGGTAGACTGTCTGAGAATGTCTATGGCATTAAGTCCGCCTTTACTGTCTATTATATAAAGCATAAAAAAATAATCGGGCAGAGTGACATCAGCCCATACCTGGTCCACCAGGCCTCTTTCGCGACCGGATAAGAGGCCACAGAGAGAGGTTCTGGTACAGTGTATTCAGAGAATGCAGATTGTCTAATTCCGCAGCCGGTCGTGCCTCGTAAATGTTTATATTGCTGTCATGTGATTCTTATCGCACGGTGACAGGTTCATTGGGAAGGTTAGCTTCATAGTACGTTTACATCTTATCATATTTAAAAATGTATTATTTGATCGCTCGACTTCCGCCCGTATACTTATACTATACATTGTTGGTCTATTGGTCTATCTATAGTGCAGTATATTTATAGTAAGTACTAATTGACTTAAAGCAATAACGCAAATTAAAGTAAAAACAGTGGTACACCTTACATTCGAACTTACCTACATGTTTGACGATTCTTTAAAAAAATTTAAAACCATAACTATTCATTTGGCCCCGAATTATGACTATCTATACCAGCTTTTCCCGAAGTGGTCAATAAAGCCCCCTCATGGGCGCTGCAGACCTAAAAAGGGGCTGTAAGAGACCTAGAAAAAATGGGGGCGTTGGGTATCTGTGGGTTGGCGATTTGTAATTTCATCTGGACACCGACTGAGCTCTCGACTCCCGACTGCAACTTTTGAACAGCATTTAATATTAATTAAGATATTACTCAATACAGTTCTAAATCTGTCCTGTTTTATTGAACAAATAAAATAAAAATCATGTCAATCGGTCGCTCCGTTTCAAAATGAGAGTAGACTCAAACAAACAAATAAAAATGCAACAGCCACACTTTGGCATTTTGATAGTTATTAGTATTCCTAGATAGGTCATTTTCGTAGATAATAGACCGCGGGCAATTATGTTTTAACAAGTTTTTGTTAAATAACTTATTAATAGAATACCTTCATAGAATACTTGTTCCTACTTGTTGAGTACGATTAAGCTTCGAATGAAATAAACGAGTTTATGCAACTTTGTATTATTCTTGTTGGTGCGTGCTGCTTATGCAATCCTATATTAACTATGTAATATTTATTTTATTTTCATTTGAAGTTTTGGCGCGTAATAGATAACCAGTACTTAAGTTCAACACTTACTCACGTATTTCCCAAAACAAAACAATGTCGAAAGTAAAAAAGAATAGTCGGCAATACTGTGCGGAATATATTAAATTCGGATTCATTGAAAATCCCAAAAACCCCCAAAAACATTTTCTAATGAAGCAATGAAGCCTTCAAGACTGCAAGATCATTTGAATAAAATAAATCCAGATAAGAAAGACAAGAATGTAGCATATTTTAAAGACCTGGAGATAAAGTATAATACTCAGCCAAGTGTAGCAAAACTCTCTTCGGCGGCTGCTAAACAAGATGACGACGGACTTCGTGCTTCGTATAATATCTCCTTGTTAATTGCTCAAAAAGAGAAACCACTTTGCTTCATAAACTGGCCGCAGATAATATCCGAAAAAATCCTTTATTAGAATCGATTGTTTGTTTTATTATGAATAATAATAGTATAAAGTTGCGTTTCAATAATAATTTTCATTGGCATATGTAGCCCGTAAGAGTTAACTTGGGACCTAAGCGCCATTGTGTACTACATACTGTGCTCAGGTACCAAGTTAACTCTTGCGTCTTATAGTAAAAGTCTGGGCACTAGACAAAATAAGCTTGGGAGCCCCTGCTCTATACTATGGCAATTAGAGACAGATACTCATATACACTACAGATGAGTCGGATTTATTAGAACAGACTCGAGTATTAAGTATTTTACGAGATTTGGCTACACATAATTCCATTCTGTCAAAGTGTATAATCCACCTGTTCAACCTAATCTTCGTATTCTTAAAACATAAAATCGAATATTCAGCATACGCTCCCATCTGTTGCTGCGCTATCTCACGTTACAACATATGTCACGTTACGTTGCAACGTATCTCACAATCCCTAAATGACTAATCCTAATCAATCAAATAATGATCCAACGATCACATTAATCAAATCCTAATAACGAACTCCGAACTTGAGATTAGGAATAGGCAGATTGAGATTGCTTGCTAAGTAAAGTATTGGTTGTGAATGAGATTAGGAAGATTATGTGGATTAGGTATTTGGATTAGGTATTTCTTGTTATTAGGAACAGGTGGACCTAGTATCTGATTTACCTAGTACGACTCATATCGAAATGGAGCTATTTTTCATGAACTTACCAAATAATGATCACCAAATAATGTTATCTTTTTTGGATATAAGAAATAATTGGCGAAATGATTACCCTCCTGCTAGATCGAGCGACGACCTGCGCAAGGCAGCTGGCAGTAACTGGATGCGTAGAACCGAAGATCGGGTTCAGTGGCGAGCTTTGTGGGAGGCCTATGTCCAGCAGTGGACTGCCGCAGGCTGATGATGATGAAATGATTGTCGTAATTTATATAGTTATTTTCACTCTACAGATCGGCGCCTACTGCTATGCTGAACTTGGGACGATGATCAGGCTGAGTGGCGCGGACTACGCGTACATCATGGAGACTTTTGGACCGTTCGCCGCTTTCGTGAGGCTCTGGATCGAGTGCATGATTGTACGGCCTTGTTCGCAGGTACGTTAATGTCTGCCATTTACAGGTTAAATGACCGTGTTGTGTATAGAACAGCGATGTCTCCAATGCTGAGGGTGTCGTGACTGCTTCTCTTTCTCCTTTTTTTTATGGCCTAGATGGGTGGACGAACTCACAGCCCACCTAGTGTTAAGTGGTTACTGGAGCCCCTAAATCTACAACGTAAATACGCCAACCACCTTGAGATATAAGTTCTAAGATCTCAGTATAGTTACAACGACTGCCCCACCCTTCAAACCGAAACGTATTACTGCTTCACGGCAGAAACAGGCAGGGTGGTGGTACCTACCCGCGCGGACTCCCAAGAGGTCCTACCACCAGTAAACCTCCTTGCGTCGATAATCCTGAATGCGTCATGGCCTCCTTTAATAACTTTTTCCTGGATTGTCCTGCGCCATCCCTGCCTATCCTCGGCTTCTAGAGAATAAGTAATGTTCTTTCAGTACTGTACTGCGATCGATATCCGGCATCTACTAGTCGTGAGGAATATTTTAAGCTCGCCATGATGGCACGTGTCTTCCAGTTGGATTTGATGGCGTAGATAGAGACGGAAAGATAATTGACTAAGTCAAAGAAAGAGATAGAGTATTTTCGATTCGACCAACCTAAAGTCATTAGGGGGCTCTAGTTATAATGACCGTTCGCTTAATGATTTTTTTGGTGCTACTATAACTAAACAGTAACAGAAGCGTGACCGTATCATGCAGATCTTGAAATAAGGATAATTCACATTCGAAATTGGTCTTTATCGCTTCAGGTGTGAATGCAATTTCATATTTAACATATATTTGAATTTTTTCTTGTGACGTCACTAACGTAGCGTTTCAATGCGACAACAAGAGCCCAGAGATAATAAAACCACATTTTCCACAACCAAGGGCATCCAATTTAATGTGAGCTCTCATTTAAATTTCGCGCTGTCTCTTTCAAAAGTAAATAAACATGTATCTTCTTATAAAATACGTCAATTTTCAAGCTGTTAGTGGTAAAATCTTGAAAAAAACCAAGAAATATCTGGATTTATTCTAACTAGAAACAAGTACAGGGTACATAGATAAATGAAATTTCATGTGCTTCTCACTTTGAGAATGTCCGACTTCTGTATAACCTCTTAGCTATACAACCCCTTTAAGGGTGAAATTTCCAATAAACCTTTTGTGGATGCTTTCTCAAACTGTCAATTTGTTTAGTTTGTAGCTTCAGCTGCTTAGAGTATGCGTTGATTAGTCAATCCGTCATACAGAACAAATCATTTTATAAATATATTAATGTTGATAAAATACTATTAGAAATAAATATTTAAGAAAAATAATACAAAACGATGCATGTAATTCAATTATTCTCCAAACGATTTACGTCTATCCCTACAGAAGGGATGGCTAAAGGGGTCGATATCTATTTGATACTTCGCAAACGAGGTCTGAGGACTGAGCCAGGCCCTTAACTGTGCCACTGACCGACATAAGTGTCTACAAATTACGAAAAAAAAACAGGCCCCAGGCGGGCGCCTCACGAAGCTCAGCAATGAGCGATCGACTAAAGGAGAAGGAAACAAGGTCTAAAAACCGACTCGAAAAACTTGGCAAATCGGATAGGATTTTTAAAGTTTTTTCTAATTTATTTTTATTGCATAGATGGGTGGACGAGCTCACAGCCCAGTTGGTGTCAAGTGGTTACCGGAGCCCATAGACATCTACAACGTAAATGCCGCCACCCACCTTGAGATATGAGTTGAGACCTTAGAACTCCGAATATCCGAATAAATTTTTCGGTCTTCGGCGAATGCGAATATATGTATTTTCGTTCCATTACTATTCCATATTTTTTTCCAGATTTTCATTTTGCTTTCCGATAATGTAATGTGTCTAAGGTATCTCTTCTCAGTCGGACACTCTTGTCAGAGTGGTCGTGGTTGCACTGACGTTGTATGTGCAGAAGCACCCGTTAGGTCGCCCATGCTCCCGAGGACCGCCCTTATTTTATTGCTTTGATGGGTGGACAAGCTTACAGCCCACTTGGTGTTAATTGGTTACCGGAGCCCATAGACATCTACAATGTAAATGCAACACCGATCTTGAGATATAAATTCTAAGGTCTCGGTATAGTTACAAGGGCTGCCGCACCCTTCAAACCGAAACGCATTACTGCTTCACGGCAGAAATAGGCAGGTTGGTGGTACCTATCCGCGCGGACTCACAAGAGGTCCTACCACCAGCAAATATGCTGACTATGACTGTCTGAGGTTTTGAAAAGGGGCCTCTTGCCCTAAATACTTTGGGAATCGCTGCCCTACATCTTCTTCATCGCTCCACTCCTAGCAGAGTGGTCGTGGATGTCATGCTATCAGCAACTCGCTTTTCATAAAGCAGACCAATTTATCTGTAATAATTTGCCGTAAAGACTTTAATACTGATATTTAATAACCGAGATAAGGTACGTAACTGGTAAACGGAACAAACCTTGAATCTGCAAAACACAAAGAATTATCAGAATTACGGCATCAAACAGTACGAATAATAGCGGATAAAATTACTTATTAAAATACATTGTAAAAGCGAATTTGACACCGACATGTGTGATAAAAATATACGTATTTCAAATTTAAATTAAACAATAGCATTTTTTTTGGTGGACGAGCTCACATCCCACCTGTTGTTAAGTGGCTACTGGAGCCCATGAACATCTACAACGTAAATGCGCCACCCACTTTGAGATAAGTTCTAAGGTCTCAGTATAGTTACAACGGCTGCCCCACCCTTCAAACCGAAACGCATTACTTCTTCTAATAGCTTCTACTAATAGCTATGTTTGGCGTTGCTGATGTCCGTGAGCATCAGTGATCACTCACCATCTCGTGGGCACTTGCGCCTTTACGGCCTATTGAGGAAAAAAATTCTTAAGTACTCACATTTTCGGCGATTGAAAACAATGAATTTATAATAATTATTTTTGACTATGTTTTCGAGACATTATAGTTAATGCTTAATCAAATATTTCAGTCGTACAACTAAGACCGTGCAAATACAATTCATCACAGTTTTTCGGTAACAACGTCTTATTTTCAAGGTCGAGTATCATGAAGATCTCAAACGCGCTCGCGACATTAGTTTCACCTGTCCAAATAAAATAACGTATTCACGTTTACAGAAATGTTACCAGTCATGGTACGTGACCGCTACGTAATAAAATTATTACATACTTTCATTTCATCATAATTGGAATACATCCACTGCTGGTATATATGCAACACCGTCTTTACCATAAGGGCACACGGGGCCCGTGCCCAGGGCCCCCATTCTCAGGGGCCCCCGAAAGACCGACAATTTCTCTCACACGTTTATTCTCAAAACATTTTTGTCGGGCACATTACACTTTTTTCACAAATCAGAAGGTATTTACAAGGCATATACTATGCCTATATTAGAAGATTTTGCTCAACAGAAATCCCGAAAGAAACCTTATCGAAATCGTAACCAAAAAACCAGCAGCATTCCAATATCATACACATATTATATCATACTGTATTTGATTACCTATAATAAATGGTCATACTCAGTAAAAAAAATGTTATTATAATTCGCTTTTTTTACTTTCCAAAAGGGCCTCAAATTCTAGTGTACCCAAGGGCCCCATCCTAGTTTAAGACGTCCCTGTATATATGTAGGTCTTTTGAAGTCGTCGTGGCCTAGAGGATAAAGACGTCCGGTGCATTCGTGTTGAGCGATGCACCGGTGTTCGAATCCCGCAGGCGGGTAACAAGTTTTCTAATCAAATACGTACTCAACAAATGTGACTTCCACGGTGAAGGAATAACGTCGTGTAATAAAAATCAAACCCGCAAAATTATAATTTGCGTAATAACTGGTGGTACGACCTCTTGTGAGTCCGCGCGGGTAGGTACCACCACCCTGCCTATTTCTGCCGTGAAGCAGTAATGTGTTTCGTTTTGAAGCGTGGGGCAGCCGTTGTACTGTCAAAACTGACACCTTCGAACTTAAATCTCAAGGTGGGTGACGGCATTTACGTTGCAGATGTCTATGGGCCTCGGTAACCATTTAGCACCAGGTAGGCCGTGACCTCGACCACCCATCTAAGCAACAAATAAAAAAAGACAACCATTTATTGCTTCGTTCCAAAACATTTCGTGTTTAACCGTGTCAATAACAAAACGAGCTATATTTCAAAGGCAGAAAAAAACGTTGCATAACCTACAACATTCTGTTGCCGTGTTATAGCGTTTCACAATAAGCGGATTACTTTTAAATCCTATTGTGCTCATTGAGTTGCGATTTACTAGTGGCACATTATTATTAGCTCCAGATAGGCTCCAGAAAACGAGATGATCACGGTCGATCCGGTGATACAAAAGATAGCGGTTTGCGACACCAGACCTCTGGAACCAACGCTTTGATTAACTTCCTCGTCATCAGCCGGTAGAAATAGTGGAAGCAGGGTGTACCGTGATTGCTGGCCCGCCCGAGTTGGTCAACCGATTCCCTTATCAATAACCCAATTGAGATTCCGATCTTATATTTTTATACTGTCTCTAATGGACCGACAAGCTTACGATTCGCTTGTAATGAAGGTCTCACTACAGGTCAAAAGCAACTGGAGCTCAAACCCAACATGACACGGAAGGTATAGGCAGGATAGTGGACACAAACTTTTGTGTGCACTATAGGTTAACTTACCAGTAAATGCCGGTTGATGTTCACAGTATAATTCTAGGAGAACGCTACTCTCCACTCTCTAGTGATGCTCTTCTGAGCAATGAAGTTATTCTAAGGGTCCCACTAAACGTTCTGTGAGCTCGTGCGATATGGTGCTATTTTTGAAGAAATAGCTCCAATCAACATCCTCTATACATATTCCGGATTTGATGGAAATGAGTATTCACGAAGGAAATTGGTCTTCGTTTTTATTAGGAATCGCCCACGCTTTGTTCCTTTTGTGAAGGGCGCGTGGGCGGTTAATAATGTACTACTTAGTTACTCGACGAACGAAATGTACGTATTGTATAAACATATAAAGATCTTGTGATGTGAAATTACTAGTTTCACGCCCGCCCTATTTTGCTGCCACCTGCTTATGAATATAACCGCTGCCTTTGGCATAAGCAAAATCGATAAATTGTTAAAGTCTCCAATACCAGAGCCTGGGAAATCTCGCTTACTTATATAGCTACATTTGCGAGACCCAGGCAGCGGTTTGACTCTGGCCCTAGTATTGTTAACGTCCATAGGCGATGGTAAACACTCACCATCAGGTGGGTCATATGGTCTTCTGCTTAGAAGGGCAATAAAATCTATTCTAATATATAAATCTACAGTGGTTTTTACGGATGTTCCGTTATAACTACTGAACCGTGCATCCGATTGACTTGAAACTTGGTATCCATGTAGAAAATACATGTACTTAATGGATAGGCTAATATTTATATGAGTGTTGGACTCCCTACACCAGTCGGGGGGGCGTTAATGACGAGAATCTTTGTGGGGGTGAGAAATAATAATGTTAACCTTAAATGACCAGCGAAGCGGACGTGTACAGCTATACCCTATAAATCTGAAACGGAAAAGTCTCTACTACAAATTACGAGACTCTAGGATAACAATAAAAGCTTTCGTATTGAAACAATATAGCTCTATTTGTTTCTACCATCGGATTTTATTGGATGCAAATGTTGGGATTCAATACAATTGTCTCATCTTAAATTCAATGTTGTGTCCGTCTGTTAATATATACCTATCTTTTTCTTCGGCATCTCCGATCCCTTGTCGGAATATTGTTTCTGGCAGTATCGCTATCAAACCCCACTATAATGCCTACGTCGTTTGTATAATAACTGGCCTATCTCAGACAATATCTTGGCAATATCTTGCATCTGACATGGAATTTTAATTGTGGAAACTTAACATTTTTATCCCTTTTTTATTGGGTGAATGACATTTGAAACAAAACATTTTTTTGGTAAACAGCATCATGCTTATGCCCTTGACATTGCCAGCGGGTATGGCCGGCTGTAGCCACCTACGAGAGGATGGCCATATGGTTGTTAGCTATTTATGGCTATTATAACAAATATACTGGTGTTTCTCTATGTAAATTATAAACACCGTCAAAAACACCCACACCTGATATTGATTTTATACCGAAGCCTAGTCTTAAGATATGACGTCAAAATTTAATGGCCATGTTGATCATTGAAACCGGAACACAGTTTAAATAGGCCTGACTTTGTACCATAAATATCAATATTATCTCAATTGGTACTATGAAACCTTGTAATGCGTAAATACTGGGCCTACAGCGCGTCTGTGAGCTGGAACGTGTTGGTACCGGCATCTTGCATATTTCTACTGCAAATTATTATATATGTGGCAGAATGGGTTGATGGGCCGATATCTTAAGTTTTTTTTATTGCCCTTGTAGGCAGACGAGCACACGGCCCACCTGATGGTGAGTTGTTACCGTCGCCCATGGACTTTAGCAATGCCAGGGGCAGAGCCAAGCCGCTGCCTACCGCTTAATACTTTCCACAAGCCTTCACAAGTCTTATTTATTGACAAAGTCGGCGTATGGTGGGTAATCGTGCAAAGAGATTGCGCAGCACGAAACGATAACAGTTCTGAGACATCTTAACTCTTCCAAAGTCAGACAACGAATGTGCTTCACTTCAATCCGTTCGATGACACCTCGACTCTGCCGAAGCACACCACCCGAAGTGAGCCGATGTTTCACAAGTAGTTGCGGCTCGCGACCACTAGGTAGCGCATTTTCGCTGCGTTTGTCCTGTCTGGATGCGACATATACATATCGAGGGGTGAAAGGCTATCAAAAAGGGCATCATTCTCCAGCCCTTCTCCCAGACACTTGGGGTCGGTGCAACATGTTTTCTCCTTCCATACTCCTCTATCACATACCATTTCTTCGCTCACTCCCCTCTTACACATATCGTCTTTCACGCAATCCATCCATTTCTTCTTAGGTCTACTTCTTCCTCTATATCCTTCCACATTCATAGTCAACCCTCTCTTACCAACGTCATTTTTATTTCGTCTCATCACATGTCCATCCCAAACGCGCCCTTCTCAACTTCTCTGTCACAGGTGCCACTGTAAGACTTCCTCTAACATATTCATTCCGCATTCTATCCATTTTCGTTACTCCACACATCTATCGCAACATTCGCATCTCTGCTGCATGCAATCGCAAAATTTCGAACAAATATCATAACCAAAAAAATCTTTAGTTACGTTTTTTTTTTTTATTGCTTAGATGGGTGGACGAGCTCACAGCCCACCTGGTGTTAAGTGGTTACTGGAGCCCATAGACATCTATAACGTAAATGCGCCACCCACCTTGAGATATAAGTTCTAAGATCTCAGTATAGTTAAAACGGCTGCCCCACCCTTCAAACCGAAACGCATTACTGCTTCACGGCAGAAATAGGCAGGGCGGTGGTACCTACCCGCGTGACTTCACAAGAGGTCCTACCACCAGTAATTACGCAAATTATAATTTTGCGGGTTTCACTTTTATTACACGATGTTATTCCTTCACCGTGGAAGTCGATCGTGAATATTTGTTGAGTACGTAATTCATTAGAAAAATTGGTACCCGCCTGCGGGATTCGAACACCGGTGCATCGCTCAACACGTATGCACGTATCCACGTATGCCAATCATCGAGTTCAATTAAAAACGTCGAACTGTTGATGCGAATACCAAATCAAACGGACCTTTAATTACAAAGATAAAGGTCGCGTTTTTAGCGAAATGTCGCTTAAAACAAATAACCTTTCATCGATCGATATGTGTCATACAATATGATGGAATTTCTGAGGGCTTAATTAATAACCCACCTACAGCTACTTAAATGAAGACTTTTGTTTTTATTGATTAGATGGGTGGACGAGCTCACAGCCCACCTGGTGTTAAGTGGTTAATGGAGCCCATAGACATCTACGACGTAAATGCGCCACCCACCTTGAGATATCAGTTCTAAGGTCTCAGTGTAGTTACAACGGCTGCCCCGCTCTTCAAACCGAAACGCATTACTGCTTCACGGCAGAAATAGGGACGGTAACCTACCCGCGTGGATCACAAGAGGTTCTACCACCAGTATGGTCTTCTTAGATCGTTTTGTTTATTTTACCCAGGCCATAGTTGCGTTAACATTCAGCGTGTACGTGTTGAAGCCTCTGTTTCCGGAGTGCGACCCTCCCGAAGACGCGACCAGATTACTCGCGGCTTGCTGCATATGTAAGTTAAACAGCTTATGTACTTACTTCATCTATATTGATACTGTGTTGGATGTTCAAGGATGATAAAGATTTGTATGATTCTGTGACAGATGACGTTAATGCTATTATAGAATTATTTATTAGAGTATTTTTAAGACATAAAGTACATAAATTTTCTCGATAGCTTTATGACATTTTGAAAAAAAAAGACGACAGACACTGATGACTTTCCTCAATAGATACTGCATAAAAAAAGGACCAAAAAATCGTTTGAAATACCGTTTTGAATACCATTTTCTCATCTGTATGATCTTTGACAGTTAAAATATGAATTAGAGATCGTTATTCAATTGTAAATAATAAGAGTAAGCTATTTATATATCTAAAAGTAGTCTAAAAGTCTTTCCTGTAACACAAGTTCTTTACGAACTTATCACGGGACCAGTTAACGTGGCGTGATTGTTAGTATATATTTAAAAGTAAAAAATTAAAACGGCCATGTACATACAATTATTAACAAAATAAAAATAAAAAAACATTCAAGACTTTGAATTGTTAGAGATGATACCATCATCTCTACCATCCATCGCACCGCCCGTCACCGGAGTAGAGTTCATCCATACTACCTGGAGCCACTGCGGCCATCCACAGTGCGTTTCCAGAGGTCTTTTTTGTCACGTACCATCTGGCTTTAGGATGAGCTCCCCTCCACGGTGTTTCCCGAGCGCTATGACATGTCCTTCTTCAAACGAGGCTTGTGGAGAGTATTTAACGGTAAGCAGCGGCTTGGTTCTGCCCCTGGCAGTGCTGATGTCCATGGCTGACGGTAACCACTCACCATCAGGTGGGCCGTATGCTCGCCTGCTTACATGGGCAATAAAAAAAAACTTCAGTGCAAGATCCCGAACTACCCTCAAAAATGTAATCAGCGTATCTATTATTTTTTATATTTTTGATAATGCGATTTAACACAGTCATTTGACACGAAGGTCACTGCCCCAGGGAATAGAGTGACGCGCGTTGGCCATCTTCGCTTTAGATTTCGGGGTCACAAAAAACTTACGCGACATTTATTCATTGAACATTATAAATCTATTTATAGCGGATTTATAAATATCGAGGGGGTGAAAGGCCTAAGTGGCATTTCTCTTAATACGCGACTTTTATCTTTGTAATTAAAGGTCCGTCTTATTTAGCATTAATATCAACGATTCAATTCAACTTCAATTAAGTTTACCCCATTCAAATAGCTGAAGAAGTTTTTCGTTTAGATATTTATTCCAAATTTTTAACTTTACATGGCTCTCCTATAATGTCGCAAAATAGTCGATATATACCATACCTAGTTACGAAGCAATCAGAGAATATACCAATAATAAAACACCCAGTGCTAAAATCATATGCATAGTCTGACTTCGCCTAAAAATATAAAAAATTTCTATGTACCCTCTCAAACAGTTAAAATCAATTGGTATCTCTAATTTGAGAGTACAGATTACAGTGCAGGAATATCCTAAGATATTTTCCGGGAGGTTTCTGACTATTTCAAGAACGTTAAGATCGCCTCGAACATTCTAGTTAGTTAACTAGAGACTAGTGACTAGAGACCAGTGACTAGTGAATAGAGACTAGCGACTAGATACTAGTGACTAGAGACTAGCGACTAGAGACTAGGGACTAGAGACTAGGGACTAGAGACTAGAGACTAGTGACTAGAGACTAATGACTAGAGACTAGTGACTAGAGACTAGTGACTAGAGCCTAGTGACTAGAGACTAGATACTAGTGACTAGAGACTAGCGACTAGAAACTAGTGACTAGAGACTAATGACTATAGACTAGTGACTAGAGACTAGTGACTAGAGACTAGAGACTAGAGACTAGAGACTAGAGACTAGAGACTAGAGACTAGAGTCTAGAGACTAGAGACTAGAGACTAGAGACTAGAGACTAGAGACTAGAGACTAGAGACTAGAGACTAGCGACTAGAGACTAGGGACTAGAGACTAGAGACTAGTGACTAGAGACTTGTGTAACTAGGAACATTAGACTTTTATGAACATTATTTGTTCTTGAAAAATGTACTCTCTTCGACCCTTTCGTATCTATGACGTTTTTAAGAATAATTATTTAATGGCCTGGACTGTAGTCCTTTAGCCAAACCTTCATTTTTTACAATAATAATTACATCTTTTGCCCTGTTAGTAAAAATTAATGAAATTGTTTATGGGAGAAAATTGTATGAAATAATAGAGAATAAGATGAGATGGGAAATGATCTAGTACAATGGTGGCAATTTATTGGGTGCGTATCTAGAATAGCCCCTTAGGCCACGAGCGAATGGGTGGGAAAAAAAAACTGGGACTGCAATAAATTATTTGGCCTAACATAAGCCAGGAAAACGAAGTTCACATTGTTTCATTTTCCTACACTTCTGCAGTTTCATAGGAGCTAAACAGTTTATAAACCACCATTATTACACATTGATACCTAAAAAAACGCTAAATTAACGTTTTAACATTCCACATATCATAAGAAGGAGGGAGCCTGGAGATCAGTAATACAGGTCTTTGAACCTAGTACAGACTTCAGCTCTTTCAAAGGCTTACAAAATAAATTATAAGGTTAATTTCTATTTGTATTTGTACTATACCTTTAAGAGAGAAATAAATAAATTATTATTATATTATATAAATAAATTACTATTATTATTATTATTCTTCTCCTCTTTTCCCCCGAGACAGTCATCCCTCGAATATGTCCACAGTGTTGCTAACCTTCGTGAATTGCTGGTCGGTACGCGCAGCTACCTTGGTACAGGACTGGTTCACGTACGCCAAGCTCCTGGCACTTTTCATCATCATCGCAGCCGGGATCTATCAACTGTGCAGAGGTGAGTAGATTTGGTACCCACTTTTATCAACCTTCAGACAATCATATTAAAGAATTGACGACTTACGCGAGTCAGTTTGGTGGGTAGGACCTCGCACTTTGTGAGTCCGCACGGATAGGTACCACCACCCCACCTATTTCTGCCGTGAAGCAGTAATGCGTTTCGGCTTGAAGGGTGGGGCAGCCGTTGTAACTATACTTGAGACCTTAGAACTAATATCTCAAGGTGGATGGCGCATTTGCGTTGTAGATGTCTATGGGCTCCAGTAACCAGTTATCATCAGGTGGGCTGTGAGCTCGTCCACCCATCTAAGCAACAAGCAACAAGCAACAACAAAAAAACTCAAAATATTCCCTACAATCAGTACAACCTGGGGATTGAGGTCACACAATACAAACCAGTCTTGCTGTTAGACTTACTCAAAGTTTAAATTACATTGGCATAACCAAATTCCCCCCGAAAACAACGATTGCTTTACAGTTACTAGCTTGAGGACATTGATATCGACCCGGGCGGTTTCAATGTCAAGAGACGGTGTCCTGTTATTACGTAAAGAAAATTATATTGATTATTCCCATTGCCATCTTTGAGATGTTTCCCATTCAGAAGTTTTCGTAGCTCAATGATGACAGGCGTAGGTTGGAATATTGATTTTTTTTTAAATGAGAGCCAATAGCGTATCTGAAGTGATATACCTCATTAACTAGCTGTCAACGCCAGGAATTTCCGCGAATGAAGCGGATCCGAGTTAACAAGTGGATCCTAACTATGAGATTGAATTCGAATTGCGTTGGCATATGATTGGAATTGGCTTGAATTGGAATTGGAGACTCGGACGTCTAATAAAATATTAATAATAATATTTCTAAAATAATAAATTAAGATTCAGATCTCGAGTTGCGTGACGGCATTTTCAGTCCTAGGTTTCAATGTAACCAAGTCCTACGGCAATTAATAGTAGGTAAAGAAAAGCTACACATCTGTAGGTTTCTTTTGATAAATAGCCAAATTGGAGAAGCCAGAGAATTTTCAACCTAATTCTTCTCTGAATTGCGCGCTTGAAAGAGCTACTTTAACCATTTTCCAATTTCGTACCAATTCGTGTCAGAAAAGAAGCAAATATGCATTGAATAGCATGAATAAGGTTGTCGCTTTGACTTCCTGTCACTAACTAGATTCGTTCTTTTAAATCAAGGGAATGAAGTTTTTTTTTTTTTTACAAGATATAAAAGTTTCTGCTGCTGCATGTTGAAAAGCTCGAATCCAAATTTGATTAATTAATTAATCAATTAACAATTGATTCCCTTCCAATATTCAGGAACAAAAAAATAAAAAGTTGTTGTTGAACCTCAGCCTTAGCCTTGGTCTGAGTACTCAGGTATTACTTTTCTTGTTGTCTTTCTTTCGTTTTTTTTATTATTATTTTTAAATCTCTGTTGATATATTAATGTAATGCATGCTGTGATTGCCTATAATTAGAGTTCCAGTTATCAATTGCTGTATACATGTCAATGTTATTTTATGTCTTACTGTAAACCCTGTTGGTAATGCTTAAATAAATAAATAAATAAATAATGTCTACGTAGAATTTAAATGCTGTTGTGCAGTGAGTGCATTATTAAATGATTGTATTACGACTAAAATTAAGACAAAGTGCACATCCTTTTTGCGCTGTCGGCGTCCGAAAACCGGAAAATGTCTCATTATACAATTGAACACTTCTCGTGTTCTGTTACGATCCTTACAAAACGTTATAGTGCATTGGCCAGAGGTCAATTTTATTTCATTCCTTCTCACGGCCCGGTGCCGGTAGCGATCAGAATCCAAAGGCACCTCCGTTGTATTGTGTAACGGCTGTCACCCGGATGGATGAATTAGGATGGTGCCAGCTGACAATACGCTATACCTCCAATTTTATTTATCTTCAATTACTTAAAATGACTCCAGCGGTTCTCGAGTGAATTTCTTTTCAACGTATTAAATTCGCTTTTTAAGCTATTGCATAGTTTTTATCGCGGGCCTTGAGCGCGGCGACCGAATCATGAAATTCCGTAACGGAAAAAAACCTAACACCCCTCACTCCGTCTAGCATGTAGCTCGCGTTCAACACATTCACACGTTGCGCTTGTGTAGTGTTTGTGAATAAGCGCGTGGCGTGACGTCACACTGCATGCGCATCATGAAAAATCTGCCTATCTCTCTCTCGCGGGGTCTGGCTTATTAGTGTGAAGTTAATGCTTAACAGTTAACAGTTAATGTTTTGCTTTAATTAATGTTTAATATAGCGTGGTCTTTTTTTATTATTGTTTTAATATTAAATTATCATTGTCTAATTATCATTGCATAAGTTGATAAAAAATGCTATGCAATAGCTTTACCGCGGCAGTTCCCGAGTGCCACACGTTTTTTTTTATAGAGATTTATTAAGATTTTGTAGACTATACGTATGGTTTGTTTCAGGACAAGTGGAACACTTCACGTTTGAGGGCACAACGTCGGATGTCACTTCCATAGCTCTATCTTTTTATTCTGGATTATTTGCCTATAATGGATGGTTTGTACTTCTATTCTTTTGTATTGCAATAGACTGGTCAACCAACTCATGGTCCACCCGGTTAAGTAGTTACCGGAGCCATAGACATAGACATTCTACATGTTGCCGTCCACCTTCGGACATGACTGCTTCGCGGTTGATACAAGCATCCGGTTGCAAGTCCACCAAAGACGTCGTCGTGGCCTGAAGGATAAAGACGTCCGGTACATTCGTATTGAGCGATGCACCGGTGTTCGAATCTCAGGTAGGTACCAATTTTTCTAATGAAATACGTACTCAACAAATATTCAGAATTGACTTCCACGGTGAAGGAATAACATAGTGTAATTTTTTTTTCTTTTTTATTGCCTTTGTAGGCAGACGAGCATACGGCCCACCTGTTGGTAAGTGGTCACCGTTGCTCATGGACGTCAGTAATGCCAGGGGCAGAGCCAAGCCGCTGCCTACCATAAAGTACTCTCCGCAAGCCTCGTTTGAAGGACAAAAAATCAAACCCGCAAAATTTAATTTGCGTAATTACTGGTATTGGTGGTAGGACCTCTTGTGAGTCCACGCGGGTGGGTACTACCACCCTGCCTATTTCTGCCGTGAAGCAGTAATGCGTTTCGGTTTGAAGGGTGGGGCAGCCGTTGTAACTATATTGAGACCTTAGAACTTACATCTCAAGGTGGTGGGCACATTTACGTTGTAGATGTCTATGGGCTCCAGTAACCACTTAATACCAGGTGGGCTGTGAGTTCGTCCACCCATCTAAGCAATAAAAAAAAAAGAGAAACATTGAAATTCATAATTTTCAGGAACTATTTGAACTTTATAATAGAGGAGTTGAAGGATCCCGTTCGCAACCTGCCCCGCGCCATCGCCATCTCGTGCGCGCTGGTCACCATCGTCTACACGCTCACCAACGTCGCCTTCTACACCACGCTCTCGCCCACCGAGGTATGTGGTGTATTTGTGACGGTCAGAGATACCGCAGCATCAACACAATAGATCTAATAAGATGAAATCAATTTCGCAAAGATCCAAAATTTAAAATATACGGAATTATCTTGTGGGCTTAGATCACTGATTAATATTTTGAATATTTTGAATAATATTTTAACGCACGTAATATTTTGTAATTGGTAATATCATTAATGATGATGCCGTTGTTTTATACATACAGGATTCTCGATTTGATCTGTTGTACGTGGATAAGTAAGTAAGGGCACTATCGAATGACTATAAAGTCATCTATGTTGACCTTAAAACGCCTTCTTATCACTTATTTGATGAGTATTGACAATTTTTTTAACTAATCTAACCCAGTCACGCGCTGCTGTGACTATAGGTAACAGCCACTTGTTGAAACTACTACCGCACCGCCTGTCGTACATTTGTGGTAATATGCTTGTAATCTTCGCTTAAGTTCAAGCAATAAATTTAGTCGCGATTTGGTCGAAAGCATTGCAGTGCATTAAATATATTCGAACAAGCAATTATTAATTTAAGGAATGAGTAATGAGAGGAAGTGTGAAATTAGCCCCGGTAATTAACAAATTAAAGAGGGGACGGTTAGCGTGGTATAAAACATGTAATGCGTAGAGAGAAGATGTATGTGACTAGGAGATGTATGGAAATGGTACTGCAAGGAAGAGGGGGAAAAGGTTGACCGAAGAAGACATGAATGGAATGTGTGAATGATAAGAGAGAGGAGTGAGTGTTGAGATGACGGCTGATAGAAGAGAATGGAAGAGAAAAAATCGTTGTGCTGACACCACCTAGTGGGATAAGGTGAAGAAAAAGAAGAAGCAATTATTATTTTACTAGAACGACGTAGTTGAAAGAAGTCGTCCTAGTAGAATATGATATTGATAATAAACAGTATTGTTTATAGTACTGTTCTACACTGTGTTTCCTAGCATTAAGAGATATTCTTCTTGAGAAGAGTTTTGAAGCAATTAAAAATATGAAATTTGTTTTAATGATTCAGACTTTTCGTGATTGAGTTATGAAATACTTTGCTTTACTGCTACAATATGTCAGTAATGTATGCTGGGTGATGTTTTCTCCAGGTGCTGGGCTCAGCAGCGGTAGCAGTAACGTTTGCCGAGCGCTTGTTCGGTTGGTTCGCTCTGTCCATCCCGCTGTTCGTAGCCGCCTCCACCTTCGGAGCTGTTAATGGTGTTCTGCTGACTTCTTCTAGGTGAGCCACTGGTCTGATTACAAATAATGCAGACTTATTTTCTTCTACGTCTATAGGAAAACCTAAGAAACTACAAACTTGATTGCTACAAACTTTATGAAGCTCCTTTGCTTGTGACGTCATCCATAGATATCACGGGCATTTGTTAAAAAAAAAACTATATTCATTAAATTTAGGTTAGAGTTTAAATCATTAAGATTAGAAAAATAGTGATTGAATATTCGTTTGACTTTAAATAAGATCTCTTATTGACTACTTTTCCAATATTGCCTATTGCAAGATATTTAACTGATACGAATTCTCCCAAGCCTTCGTGGAATTCTTTGTTTAAGTATCAAGAAAACTCACATTAACCTGCTATTGTCTACTAACCATAGTTGGCGAGGTCACAGTCCACATAGCATGCAGTAGTTACCGAAGTCCGTAAAAATTCCAACCTTTGGACTACGTTAAGAGGTGCGCTAGGATATTTCGGCTGTGAAGCAGTAATGTGTTTCGGTTTGAAGGGTGGGGCAGCCGTTGTAACTATACTGAGACCTTAGAACTTATATCTCAAGGTGGGTGGCGCATTTACGTTGAAGATTTCTATGGGCTCCAGTAACCACTTAATACCAGGTCTTGTGCCCCCGTGTGTCTGGCAGGTTGTTCTACGCGGGCGCCGCGCAGGGCCAGATGCCGGCCATGTTGACGATGGTGACGTCACGCGCCACGCCCGCGCCGGCCGTGCTGGCCGTGGCGCTGCTGTCGCTGCTCTACCTCACCGTCTCCGACATATACGCGCTCATCAACTACGTCGGATTCGCGACTTGGGTGTGTACTATGTATTGCTTTGTAACTGTTGTCTGTGTTCAGCTTTTTTTTTTATTCTTCCTACCTAAGCTGACAGCCTCGAGAGGCTATATCAGCGGAACCTTAACTAGTAGATGAGCTCACGGGGCTCAAACCTGACGACGTTGCTAACACGAACCTTAGCAAGAGCCGTGCTTCGCAGAATCTACCATCGGATCGGAAACGCGACCCACTAAGAAGATCCGGCGAGAAACTCAGTGGGCTGTGTCTGAGGGGTGTTCAGCATGAGCCTCCTTTAGTACTGATATTTATATAGTATATATATATTTATTGAATAATATCAACATATCGGCCCCGTCAGAATCTCTCTCAGAGTGTGGCGTAGGAGAGACGATCAAAACTTGTGTCTGAAGTGGAGAACTCTCTGGGGCTCAGTTCTCGTGTGACCTCAGGGCTAGGAGTCAGAATAGTTCTGCACGTCAGTACGTTATCACGTAAAAAATCGTCCGTCTACAGACAACCAAATATTATTATTTTTATATATAAAAAAGTGTTTTATTCACAGTTAAGTATTGGAGCGGCGGTACTCTGTCTGCCGGTGCTGAGATACACGAAGCCAGATCTCGATCGACCCATTAAAGTTAATCTGTTCTTCCCGGGTGAGCTTATACAGTTGCTTTAATCGTTTCTGAGATAACACTCTCCTGATGACCCACAAACACATTTAACTTTACATAAAGCTTGGGTTGGGTCTAGAGGGCAGAACTAAAAACTCCAGTGGCGATGCGCTGTGAAAAAATAAGGAACTTTTGCACATCACTCCAATTACAGTACATTTATGAATGTATTTTAAACCAAGAATACAATCTATATGTCGAGGTTGGGTGCGCCGAACACGCATACGAACCTCCTCCCCAGTCCTCCCAGGATCAGTTTCACCCCTACCCTGAGTGGCAGGGAGCTTCTGCTCGGGCAGTGCTTGCCCCGAGGCCCGCTCCATGCACCCATAAGGGAGTATGACGACCCCAAACGTAACCCACAATACAATACTAGTGATAGGGCGTTCTGTGCACTCACTTCGATATGGACCGCCACCCAGCTCAGCTTGGCCGCAATGCAGTAATGCCTTTAAAGGTTTGAAGGGTGGCACAGTCGACTATGGGCTATGGTAACCACTTAATACAAGACGAAGCGTGATTTCCTTTACCGATTTCAGTAATAAAAAATTAAAATGAATAGATAAAATAGTAACTTTGATCGGGAAGTGTCAATAAGAGTCCCCAAACTAAAAAAAATTAACCGTACAAAATGCCCAAATATGATTTAAAAAAACAACTAAAATATTTATAAATTTATATTGTGATGATGTTCCAGTGATCTACATCATCTGCACGATCCTGGTGGTAGCTGTACCGGCGGTGGCGTCCCCGGCCGAGACCGGCATCGGCTGCCTCATGATATTCACCGCTGCGCCGGTTTACCTGCTACTGTTGCACCCTAGGACTAGAATTAACTTCCTCGCTAATATTATGCGTGAGTATTGTAATCATTATGATGATTTTTTTACCCAATCGCTGGTAGACCATGGGACTATGGCAGCTACGAGTGGTTTTGTAGGCGAGCTCACGGGGCTCAACCTGGGAGGACTTGCCAACACTAGCCGTAGCAAGAGTAGGGCTTTGCAGAATTTACCACCAGATCGGAAAGGCGATCTACTGAGAAGATCCAGCGAGATATGCAGTACCAGACATTTCGAGGGTGGAGCTTAGTTAATTTATCTAGGCAACTTTTCCCCAAATCAACCGATAGACTTTATTAACGTAGTTTCAAGCTATTGACTTTTTAATTTTGTTTAATTTAAAATGTAGTACGTGACCCAAAATCGGTTCATGAAACGAAAATAGAATCTGAATATGTCAATAAAGATGCTGCTATACGAAGATTTGGATCCATAAACGGTTAAAACATAGACGAAAACAACTGCGATAAATTGCCCTGAACTACTGAGGAGACAACGAAAATTCAAAACGATCGAGTTGACAATAGGTACTTCAAAACAATGTTTCGTTACAGACGGCGCAACCTACTTGGTACAAAAGCTAACGCTCTCCGTTAGACCGAAAACGAAGGTAAGACCTTGTACTGATCCAACAAAAATCTCACTGTCATATAATACAGCTGACCCGATGGAATCAGACAAGTGTTTTAAAGACGCAATTTCGGACAATTGATCTCTTTAAATCTGTAATTCTTAGAAGACCAACTATAGATATTAGTTTTCCACGGTCCAAATGATTTAAAGACTTGATTCCCTACTTTTCTTCTTCTTTGCCGTTCCCTCATTACTGAGGATCGCCATCACACGTATGCAGTACTTTCATGATTATCGGTCCGCTGCGAGGTGGTCCGCCTATGGATGCTGCCTCTAACTGCCCTCCTTATAATGTTACAGTGCAAATTTCAAGTGAATTAAGCCAGTTTCCAGTCCTAACTTAATTTGAGTGACAACCTTGAGTTTCCCTCTTACTGAAAATGAATGAATAAAAAAATATTATTCAAATCTTTCTATTCTGAAAATACTTAAGATTCAATCAATATATATCGAATTTGTTCTAGGAGCGAAGTTGTGAGTTTGTTCATAAATGAATACAATGTTTTTTTTTCAGTGAACAAAATCGCCTTGGGAAAGAACATATCCTAACAAAGTGCAAGGTTAGCTCATTACACGCGTATCAACAAGTTTGACTGTCTTTAACAACAACTATATTTCTTGCCAAACATCTTTCTTATTTCGAAAGTCATTCCTCATCTTGTTTTTTAAGCTTGAACTTATTTATTTACACGTTTTTATATTGTTTATTTAAGTTTTATTAATATTTTAATTGTGGTGTATATTTGGATGACATCATGCTGCTAGCACTGACTTTGTAGAACATTTGTAAGTGCGCGTCTTATATTATTTAGAAAAAAATAAATATATGTTTTTTTCTTATCCAACATTTAATAGCACATCGTCCAGGAATAAATTAATAGTCGTTTTTTTAAAAGTATTTTTGTATTTTTAAAAGTTTGGATTAAGATTTATAATTTTAACCCTTAAATCTACTACTACGCGTCTGTTACTACGTAATAATGTATTAAAAGGGAATTAAAATAAAAGAGACGCTTGAAATATTAATTTTACACAAACGAATATAAGAGTTAAATGTATTCCAATACATTTAAGAGTTAAGATCAGATATCGTTTTTTGCGTGGATATGATCAATAATTATCATTATCCACACAAATAAGTTAACAGGTGCGTGTGAAATGAACTAATCGATGACTTTAGTACGAAAACGACTTAGAATAAAGATTAGAAGTGGGAAATTATTGGAAAAGAAAAAGGCAGTGAACCATGCGCCTTAAATCTTAATATAGAGATTTATGTAACCTTGTCTTGCTCTTACCATGAAATATTCTATACAAAAATGTGATATATAATAAATAAAAACTTCAGAGGTGTCAAGGGACACCCGGATGGAACGAAGTTCCTTTCGATTAATTAGTGAAGGAATTGTAATTTTTTTTTTAAAGTTATAATAATAAATTACGGCATTATGAAGAAGAAAAAAACAATACTATGAACTAAATTACTATTGTTGAAACGCTATCTCGAGAAACTGTACTCATTACGCGGATCAATCGGATACGAGCAATGTCACGCGATAAGCGCCTACACGTTGATTGGTCAGAATGACGGATCTAAAAAGTGTCGTGACAACTTTTCGTAAGAATTTTTTCCGTCTAGCCCCCTTTCACAACGCGCGATAAGGAACTTCGTTCCAATAAATAACTAGATTATGAACGAGCTTTTTTGGGTTTTTTTTTTTGATAACTCCATCTTGTTGTATCTTTAAAGCAGTTAGTTGCTCTCAATTAAGAATAGTATTATTATTCGCCAATAGATATCGGGAAGAGTCATAAAGTTGATTATCGATAAAGTTGATTATTGGAAACACGAATAAAACATTTTCTGAAAATAAATCGTAGCTAGATCGATTTATCGCCCCCGTAAATCCCCTGTATACTAAATTATATGAAAATCGTTGGAGCCGTTTCCGAGATTCGAGACTACAATATTTAAAAATTAAGGTTATTTTTTTATAATAAGCACATTGCTGTGATTGATTGATTGATTGATTGTGAACGATTTATGATTTTTTTTTTGTTGTAAATATTGCAAACAGAATAGTATACTGACATTCCGTTTTGTAGAAACACAGATGAGGTCAGCCAGTAAATTGCCAAATTCAAATGGAAACAGATTTTTTGCGTAACTTTTGCTTTGTTTTGATCCGCAAAACTCGAAAGTGTTGAAATCATTTTAAAATTATATATATGTATATATATATATATATATACAATAATTGCTCGTTTAAAGGTATAAGATATAAGTCTTTCAATAAATAATATTGTTTGTTCACATAAGTCGTTCTCGTTCTAAAGTCACGATTGAACTAAATGCGAGAAGCAAGTATCTATAAATTTATAATGAAGTTGATGTATATTTAATCGATGTTGGATTCCATGTTAGCGTAAATGCATTATTAATTTCATTCAATTTACGAACACCTTGGCCATCGTTGCTCGTGGCAATAACTATGTCAATATTAAAAGATCACGGATATACGTCAATTTAGTGTTGCGTGCGTTATGAAGTCTTACATATTCCAGTAGGCAGCGGCTTGGCTCTGCCCCTGGCATTGCTGAAGTCCATGGGCGACGGTAACCACTCACCATCAGATGGGCGGTGCGCTCGTCTGCCTACAAGGGCAATAAAAAAAAACACGCTCTTGATGCAATAGCTTTGATTGAGTGAAAGTTTTGAGGACTTTATGTGATAGTCTGACAAATGCTAATTTAATATATTCAGTATCGTTGTATTTTAAGTTTAATCTGCGTTAGTTTTTTTTTTTCAATGGTTCTCTATAAATTGACATTGACCGTATGTTAAATTTGGATTAAAATTGTTTTAAACTATATTGAGGGTAGGTATAGATAAGGAGTACCAATAGGGGACAAGTTGATAAAGTGTCAACTTGTAAACAGCAAGCTATAGTTGGAAGACTCACCGAAATAGCGCTAGTGTGAGAATTGGAAATGATATGAACATAGCAGTTTTAAACAGAGTGAAGTGTGGTTGCTTATGGCTCTGTTTTTAAAATCTTTCCAGTTGCTACTGTGGCGCCATCTTAATGGGCTCTTTATCAGCGGACACTTTTTAATATACAAGATGGTTCTCCTTAATTCTACCCTCCAAAGTATTACAAAGCTACAATTAAAAAAAAAATTAGTACTACATTTTTACGGTCGAGTTCATCTCGATCGAGATTAACTAAGATTCTAAAAAAATCTTTTAATACTGAATCGAAAGAGGTAACCTTATTTACGCATATGCACTTTTGGAGTCGTCGTGGCCTAAAGGATAAGACGTCCGATGCATATGCGTATCGAGCGATGCACCGGTGTTCGAATCCCGCTGGCGGGTACCAATTTTTCTAATGAAATATGTACTCAGCAAATGTTCACGATTGACTTCCACGGTGAAGGAATACATCGTGCAATAAAAATCAAACCCGCAAAATTATAATTTGCGTAATTACTGGTGGTAGGACCTCTTGTGAGTCCGCACGGGTAGGTACCACCGCCCCGCCTATTTCTGCCGTGAAGCAGTAATGCGTTTCGGTTTGAAGGGTGGGGCAGCCGTTGTGACTATACTGAGACCTTAGAACTATATCTCAAGGTGTGTGGCGCATTTACGTTGTAGATGTCTATGGGCTCCAGTAACCACTTAACACCAGGTGGGCTAGGAGCTCGTCCACACATCTAAGCAATAAAAAAAAAAAAAAAAAAAGCATAGACATAAATTGAATGAAATTAATACTGAATCTGTAACGGTTCGTGCTTTAAGTGTATTGAGTATTCGTAATTGTTTTTCGCTATAGTAGAGATTGTACACGAACATACTGCCATTTGAGAGATTAAATCGTGGGGTGAAGGGGTGTTTGGCTTAAACGACTTTTTTTACACTTTACAGTGGAGCCGTTTAAAGTTTAAAATTTTGAGAAAAATATCATGACAAAAAAAATTCTTCGGCTATTTGAATGGGATAAACATAATTTTATTGAAGCTCAATCAAAAACATTGCATTGTTCATGTTAATACTAAATAAACTGACCTTTAATTACAAAGATAAATGTGGCGTACTAAGCGAAATGCCGTTAAAATAAATAACCTTTCACCCCTCGAAATATTCTGTTAATGCTAATTTGGTTTGCTGTTTGTCTGTACAAAGGCAGCGCAAATAGCACGGAGGATTATTCTGTATGCGGGTTTGTAGAGATAAAAAAAATGTAAAAAAAAAAGACCAATGGAACTAAACTGATAATTTAACTACTAAAATAACCGTAACTAACTTAGTTCATAATGAAATAGGTTTATCTTGATTTTGACGGGTATACAATCTAATCTGTATTTTCGATGCTTAGATCTAGAATTTCACGCAAGTATCCACAGTTTGAAAGAAGCCAGCTAAGACTTTATCATCCCGGACTTTATCATCTAAATAGATTGCGCTTTGGCCATAATATTGCGCCGTCGCACCTTGCTAGTTTTGGCAATTTATGTACACACTATGGATCCAAAGATATCACCATGGAGCATCTTATTTTTGACTGTCAAAACTTCTTGCTTGACAGAGATTACTATTGGCTAGTGAACTCAGTGATGTGAAAATTAAGTCCGATTCTTCATCCCGCCCGCCACTACTTGCTGAGTTATTAAAAGACATAAACACTAACAAACCGATATATAAATATATTAAAAACAGTATTAAAACTATTTAACATTAAAATGAAGTGATGGTGCAGTTTTCATTAAAATTAAAACAAGACTTGACCTAAAGGTCCTAGTTACCAGGTCATAAAACCCCTTAAAAAAAGTATCAACAGCAGTAGGGGCGAATCGTGATTGGGATTCGCTTGGGTCCAATAAGACGCCAACATTTTTAACTTTTCTTTAAAAAAACTCACTCAGAATAAAATAAAAACGATCTGGAAAGGAAACTTGGGTGAAAATAATAGGTGAATTAGTTTTCGACTCAAATAGACAATGTTATTGCTAAGTCAGTCGTTTGTCGAGTAGCTTTTGTAAGCCGTCACTACGAAACGATATTAGGGATGTCACAGAAAAGTAAAAAGAATTAAAATACTACGAATCGTTTTAAGCTTTCGCGGCTATCTACATTACACATACTATTATATAACCTGTATATATAACGTCTTTGACGGAATTTATACTTTTGTTTGAAGCAGTTAAGATTAATATCTGTAACATCCCTGATATCATTAGGCTAAGTACTTTTCTACGGTACAGATTTATATATTTCTAATTATTAGATTTTTATCTTGTGTACCAACATAAAATATAAAAATACTGAAATACTGATTACCCAATACGAAAACGTATGTTCGAAAATAATAATATTGCGCTCAGTGTGCTTAGTGCGAGTTTTTTAACGTTCTCGATAACGTAAAAGTTAACGCAAATTTGTATGGAGTTGGAATGTTTGCGTACGTTTGCCGCTAGGGGAGCTGGTTAAACCAGCGTTAAAAAACTCGCACTAAGCACACAGAACTATAATTTTGAAAATTTATAAGATATTAAAAATCTGACTTTGAAACATAATGAGACTTCGTATTTGTATTTAAACAATCACCATTAGTAAGGATCATTGATAATATCAAATATTTCACTTTTCTCAAAATATATTTTTTTTACTTCAAATACACACATTACTTGCGCAATACATTCCTATACGAACCTGTGCGTTATATATAGTTACATAACATAACTATATAATAAAGTATGTATATTAAACATTATATTTATTTTGTTATAATAAGATAATAGAGGTCAGTGTCTAATAGAAAAAAATGCATTTCAATATTCATTTAGTTGCCTACACTAAAATAAATAAGTGTGCTCATTATCGATTGGTCGATGTAGTTGAGACATTGAATGACAAGTTCAGTCTTTATTTGTAGGTACCTAGCTTAGAATTTATGAGCAATTTTAAAGAATTATTGCTAATGCTAACATAATTTCGTATCTACCGTATGTACTTCCATTAGATTTAAATAGTAATCGGCTCGGGAAAAAGCGTCTCATGAGAATTCTGATATTCGGATTGGCTGAAATTCGCTTTCACAACACTTTATTATAGAGGTGGTGTACACAAAGTTTTTTTTTTCGTTTTGCGACGTTAGAAGTAAGAAGAACGGTTTTATGAGGCTCCCCTCTTAAAATGGAGTTCTTCTGTCCAAAAAATGTCCAGGTGCGAACAGAAAATTGCAACTTTAAAATCCATAAAAGAGCGCTAGTGAAAGCGTTGTGTTAAAAACGTGGGGCAGTTGTATAGGAAGAGTTGTGCAGAGTTCAAAATATATTTGGCGCTAACTTTGTTAAGTTAAAACACTCGCCACATTTGCACCAACCTAAATTACTAATTAGTCGCCTTTTCGGAGATGATCTCCACAATTCTACTCTCCATAGTTTTATTAAGGTTATCTTTTCTCAAATTAGTACAATCTTTAAAAATTCACGTTATTTATTTATACTAAGCATAATGCTGTGATTGATATGATATCAACGATTTATTATTTATCTTTTTTTGTTGTAAATATTACAAACAGAATAGCATACTGACATTCCGTTTTGTAGAAACACAGATAAGGTCAGCCAGTAAATTGCTAAATTCAAATGGAAATACAAACAGATTTTTTGTGTAACTTTTACTTTGTTTTGATCCGCAAAACTCGAAAGTGTTGAAATCATTTTAAAATTATGTTAATTAGTCTTACAACACTGAACGTGTTTACTTAAATCCTGGTTGAATAAATTAGGCAAATGAACATTGATCCCGTAAATATATACTTTTCTAACACGGGACTTAGGTAATGTACGATCCGTCAAGCTTCTGACATGTTTGCGGGTCTTAAAATAAACTGTTCAGACGCAGACTGCGTTCGGGTATTGTCAGACCGGGTACCGCTAATGCAAATGTAGATGATGATCGAATAGGGTATATTTAATAATACACTGTACTCCAATGTGCTAGAGATGTTCTTAAAAAATCTTCTGATTACCATTTCTCGTTCGTGAGCTTAAAATCCATTCAGATCAACTCTTCAGAAATAATTTCGCAATGACCCGACAAAGGCTTGTTCGAAATAGCGCTGGCATAAGCTGTTTCTTAACGTAGTAGACGTGTTTTAGTTCTTGAGTATCAACATACTTAATCGACAATAGAGTCAGACGTGTTAGTTGTCATAACCGCCACGCTTGGGGTTGGCGATCACGGTATGCTGTTATAATACTCGGAGAACGTTGTGGGTAGACCTCCCACGTGATGTACGACATGGTAAAGGACGCCAGAATCTGCTGGATGCGCAGGACCTGTCACTATGGTGAACCTTGTGGGAGGTCAATGTCCAGCACTGGACGTCTGTGGGCTGACGATGATGAATAGTATAGATGTTTTGTAACATTTAAATCTATAATAAAAACGTATTAAATTGCTTATCTTGTAAGACATCTTGAAGAACGCAGTACATTATTTAAAATTAACGCTTCGACGTAATCTTTTAGCCAAGTAAATTTTTATGTGAAAGTTGCCTGCGTATTATTTCACATTTCAATTTAAGCAAGTCAAATATTTTGCTTGTATTCGCGTTCTCTTTGTGTGATCGGTATTTAATTCATGTTATTGAATTGTGTCAGTGTTTCTATTAAGCGTTCTACAATGACTTAAGGAGACTATGTGACAATAAATAAATTATTGATGGAATAAAGTAAATGTTTTATTTTCTGCTATTTTGTGGTCCACAGACAACCACTTTTGTGAACCAGCTTGTGAACCACAAAAGTGGTTAAGTTCAGTAACAGATACTATCATCATGCCTATTTCTGTTGTGAAGCAGTAATGTAGCGTTTATATTTGAAGAGCGTTGTGGTTGAACTGTAAAAACTGAAACCTTAACTCTTAGTAACCACCTAGCACCAGGTGAGCCGCGAGTTTGACCACCCATCTTATTATTTGTTAATTTTTGACGTGAATACGTCTTTAAAATTACTTCCATAGGGAGGCAATCCAAAAAAACGAATGATAACAAAATCGGGCGATACAGTTTAGTGTTGTAGCTACATATCTATAATCTCCATCCAAATTTCAGTTACACCACTGGATAGCTAAAGAATTAAAGAATTTATTGCGCTAAGTAAGGACTGTAAAGCTGGGTACTCACCTAGCCGTGTAGCACGTAACGTAACAGATACTGTATCCAGTGAGTATGTAGGCACGAGCCCGCTGCGAGCCGCTCGCGGAAGGAGCGCAGCAAGCTCGCAGTGACCCGCCGAGTGGCGGTATCACTGCGAACACAAAGGCGGCTCGCAGTGTGCTCGTGGCAGCTCGTAGCTAGATACGCTGTGGACCGTGGACAAGCCGTACCCACTTGCAGGTTGATACAGTATCTGTTACGTTACATGCTACACAGCTAGGTGAGTACCCAGCTTAACACATCGCGCGCGGGGGAGGGGTCAGCCCCGCAATTTTGAAGGTAATTTTGCTGCATATAGAGATTTCCATTTGGTATAACTTTCGACTCGGTGAAGCTACGACGTTCATTCAAGTTTCAATCGTTAGCTCTCGTCAAAATCTATCGATTATATATATAACATTAGTGTAAAATTGTAACTGTGAATATAATAAGGTGTTAAAATAAAAAAATTATATCAAGAAATATATAATGTCGGCCTATACGCGTCGAAAAGCCAAATCGAAATACAGAAATCGTATACGGTTGGAAAGGGCATCTCAACAGCAATCGAATGGTACCAGTAAAACACCATATGATCGAGTCAAGCAGTGCCGGCAACGTAAAGTAATGAGTGCGGCCGAGCGGATCAACAGAGGTGAGAGTACATCTGCAGCTGGGACGGTTGAAATTACGCAGATGGATGATGAAATCGCTTCTGTATCGACATCGGGCTTATGACAAAGACCTATAATAAATAAAGTTATAATACAGTAATTATATGTTTAGTTGATTTATTTCCTGAACCCATTAAATGAAAAAGTTACCATCATAAACAAAACATGTATACCCGGAGGACTTCTTATGATTATGACATACATAAATAATAATATTTTATATAGAAACTATTACCCGTTACGAGACGTATTCACGTACAACAAACGGCCGTGTCCATAACACAGCCACACCCCTTTTTTTTTAAGGGAATTTATGACCTTGTAACAGAGACCTTTAAGTCATGTCTTATTTTAATTTATATTCATATTTTTATGAAAAATGATATTATGGAGTGAAATGAAATGAAGATGATTAATTTGAGCATTAATCAACTGGGATGAAATTAAATGAAATGAAATGGGATGAAATATAATCTCAGTAAAATGGTGGTCATTTACTAAAAATTTTTCAGTGGACCTTTTGGAGGATCCCGAGAAGTTACGTCCAGTGGCTTTGTTTCATTTTCCCACTTTTGTGTACTTTCACAGATATTAAACAGTTAATAAACCACAATTATTACACATTTAAACCTGAAGAAACACTAAATAGACAAAATAAAACAAATCACACAACTTCACTCCTCGCGTTCCCGCCAAAAAGTTCCATATTAATAAATATTATTATTTTATAACAGAATATAAGGTCTTGGTTTAAAGGTCCCGTTACCAGGTCATACAATAAAAATGACATTGACAGATCGAAATCATTGACGTATTATGCGTACCAATTGAAACATGTGGTGGTATTGGAATTTGGATTTTAAATAGTTTAGGCACGTAGTTTTATGGTACAAAATGGTAAAATTCGGTAAAAACAAATTCAAAGCTCTCAACAAGCTAACCAAGAGACAGAGCGAGTCTGTTGCGCTTAACAACAAAATATTGAAAAAGAAAATCAACGCTGAAAAAAAGGTTTCGTTTCAAAAGGAAGTTTTACTTAAAGAAGCCGCTTCCGAAAACAACAGTTTAGTTAAAAAGTTAAGTTTTAAGGATTTGTTAACGAATGAACTGAGTAAGACAGATAAGAATAAAAAACCTAAGGAAGAAAACCTGACGAAGAAAAAATTAAAACCTGTTGAAAAACAGAAAAAGCGCCAAAAAACACAAATCAATGATACAAAATTATTGCTAAGTCTAATGAAAAAGAAATAGCATCAGTTACCTATAAGCAATAATTTAACTGTATGTAAAATATAAAATAAAAATGTTATTGTATTATGGAATTCATAATAAACATATTGTCTAGATAATGTCGTTCATTATTCAACACTTCCTATTTATAGTTTTTTAAATAAAGCTTTGATTCAGATAATTCTTTAACAAGTACGGAAGCTTCTCAACCTATTTTTAACCAATTTTATAATAAGTTATAATTTCTCCAGTTGTCATTTTGCATATTGACCACAAACTGTAATTCCTATTAAAAAATAATTATAACTGCATTCTATGATGAGTTTGTCCATGAGATGGCTGACCAGGTATGTATAATATAAAAATCTTATTTCAATTGTATATCAGCTTGCAGACAAGACCAGAATAAACTGTACACCCTGTGGATGGAACTACAGACATAATAAATGGTTTTGACAATAACTCAAAGCATGGGTGGTTAGTTATAATATCAATACTGCAAATTTATTTCTCTTTTAATTTGAACAACCTACAGACAGATACCCCTAAGTAGATCTTTGTCCCTCTACTGCTGAAGGATAGGGGACACTTAAGAAAAACCGCAAGATCAATTTAATTTATTTATTGAATAAACTTAAACATACTATGTAGCATTATTTATAATTGTAACTTACTTGAGACCTTAGAACTTATATCTCAAGGTGGGTGGCGCATTTACGTTGTGGATGTCTATGGGCTCCAGTAACCACTTAACACCAGGTGGGCTGTGAGCTTGTCCACCCATATAAGCAATAAAAAAAAAAATGATATTGGGAATCATGTTATAACCATATTATAAAAATTAAGTGTAAACTTTATTTATTACATAATATTAGTAGTTTGTTTTGCTTATGCATTTAAAAAAGTAGGTTAAACAATTATTGCTTGTGCAGCTAACGTAAGAAAATGGTTAAATTTAACCATGTTATCCCTAATGTTAAACTTGAGAGACTAAAAGTCTAGATTAAGGTTGTGTAGTCCTAAACGTTTTAGACATACACTGTACGTCTTTGGGATGACTAAAACTAGTGGTTTTAGAATAATTTAACCTATGATTACGAATATATGCTGCCAAAGACATGACTATTATAAATATAAACAGACAATAATATCAAAATATACATTGTTCATTTTAATTAGTAATTCCCAGTGGTCATAGTGTAAAAATGTGTTCACATTGTAATATCATGAGCTTATTGAATTACAGTGGCACATGTAATAATTGACTGTTGGTTTCAAAATTAATTATATATTAAATATTAAAATTAAATGTTCTAGTTTTTTTCAGATTTATTATCTGAATAGGACCCTCATTCTGGTTAATTGCTTAAAAATAATACAAACTACACACAAATCCCAGAATGCTCTTTTTACTAGAAATAAATCAGACACGTTTCATTTGATATTTGTGTTTAGCTTAGTGAATTAATATTATTTTCTGTTGTGTTGGAAGTGCAGCAATACTTCAAACTGTAGTGATATTATTTTAAGAAAAAAAGATAATTCATGATTTGTACCACTGCTTTATTTAAGCTATAAGTAAGAATATAAGGGATTCATTACAAATAATCTCAAAATACAATAGCACAACAATTAAGGTTTAATGAATATGCAATAGAGAAAAAAATAAAATTTATCTACAGCTAAGACAAATTATTCTGCCATAAGGATCTAAGAACTAACATATAAAGTAGAACTGCCCTACATGTGAATACAGTTAAGCAACTAACTACCTTATTTGGCCAACTGTACTTGTATTATCAAGCTATATACTAATTTACCAATATAATGTCAGAATACAAAGGTTATAGTCCTAATACCAGGGCTTTCGAAACAGTTTAAACTGTTTAATAGATATGCTAAAAGCTAACCTAGAAATAGTTTGTTTATGAAGTAACATCTTTAAGTTCTCTGAAGAACTTCCAATTATTGTGCAACAAAAGTATGGTATTAAGGTTAATGCTTCTAAATTTTTTTATTATGGAGTTTATACACAAATTATCCCGAAGACACTATTGATAAAAAATGGTTATTTAGAAACAGATACGGTACTATTCATAATTCAATATTTGTGGTAATTTCGTTTACTTCATTATCAATCTTTTAAGCACAATAATAAAAATCACTACATAACTAGACTATATTTAATACATCGCGCTTTAAGTGGTAGTGAGCCATATGAAAAAGGTGTACATTTTAATTTTAGCAGAACTATTCTTCTCATATTTCTTATAAAACTATTACACAAGACTGTTACTTATATTTTAGTACCATAGATTGGGACACTTTCCATTTCCAAAACAAATTTTCAGCAGTTTTTCTTAGGGTAATACCAATAAAATTGAGATTAAAATAGTTCCGGAAGTTTAAATTTTCATATACAATGCATTATTATATATAGTTCATTGCAAAATATACACAAAAATAAAATAAAACTATTGGGCCACATATGGAGACAATAGCTTTTCGATAGGGCTGGTGAGTACTGGCACTGTTTAGTTGTTTAGGTAGGTACAAACTATTTATCTGAATAGATCCAAACTTCGCTTGACAGAAATTTCAAATAGTAACAAAGATAATTAAATCGTTTTTAATACATTTTGTAGCTTTCCAATCCTATTGACAAATGATCGTTTTTTCTTAAATTGATAGTGACAAGATGTCTGAGTTTTGCTAGATTATAGAAAAAATATTGCCTTCAATTTAAAATTGGACCATTCAGTTCACCACAAAATTAATGCCCACTATGCCTGTAAAGAAAATCTCAGATTTGTCTTTATTCTACCCAGAGTCCTTATTCCCTCCAATCTATGGTACTCTTACTTGAAATTTTATTGATATTTTCAAGCTGTTTTAGATGGTTCACTATCATTTTAGTTGGTGTAATATGCTTAAACAACTTCTAATATAATTTTATGTTATAAATATCAATTGACTGAGATCTAACATTCTCAATTCAATCCAAGTGATAAAACGCTAAAAATAAGTAAGTAAAAAAATGATTTTATCTAATTACTAATGGAGTAACTTGGATTAATATTATGTAACATAATAACGGAGATAAAATTGATTTAATTTTACTTGACAGTGGCTGTTTCTTTGTTGGTCGAATTTTAAAGTAAGTAACTTAAAACAAAGAGTAAAAGTAAAAATCAATTTGATTTCCATTATTACATGCAAAGATACTGAAATTATAATTATTTAAATATTGAGAATTTTCATACTTAAATAACACATGCAAGGAATACATTATGTCCTGTAACTTACAGCTGTCTTTTTAAGTTAAATCTTTTGAAACTCTCATTCCATTTAGTTTAGTAAACTTAAATATTTTAGGAGACAAACAGAAACCTTCACATCACAATATAAATATTTTGTGTATGTTATTAGATTAGATAGTTGGTGAAACTTCATGAGCGAAAATTTTACCACAATACAGTAATGTAAATAAAATGTAATCAAAATAAGAATAGGATTTGCTGATGGAACACAATTTGAAAGAGATTTTTTTGTGGATTTCCATAATTCATCAACATAGGATTTCATTTATAGATTATTTACAGATATTATTTTGGATAATTAATTTGGTAGAAAGTCAATCCTGTCCTTATTTCGCTTGCATTGTAAATATTTTTATCCAAAGCAGTAATTTCGGTTGCTTGTAACTAGCAAGTTCTGGGACAACATACACTTGTTCTAATATCTGCCACGGCCCCTGCCTCTACCGCGTGCTCTAGCTCTCGGTGAGGGTTTCGGTTTCACATCTGGCACGGGTAGAGTTAATTGAGGACTTTTTTCTTTTTCTGGGGGCTGTTCAATTACTTCCGCTACTTCAGGCTTCTCTTCTACTGGATCCTCGATTTCGGCTGTCGCTTCAGGTTCTATTTTAGGTTTTATATCTGGTTCACCAAGTTCTATAAAATAAAAATTTCATATATATTTTTTTTATTGCTTAGATCACAGCCCACCTGATGTTAAGTGGTTACTGGAGCCCATGGACATCTACAACGTAAATGCGCCACCCACCTTGAGATATAAGTTCTAAGATCTCAGTGTAGTTACAACGGTTGCCCCGCCCTTCAAACCGAAACGCATTATTGCTTCACGGCAGAAATAGGCAAGGCGGTGGTACCTACCCGCGCGGACTCACAAGAGGTCCTACCACCAGTAACTAGATTCGTTCTATGGCTCGCTCTGTATTCAATTTGGATTAAATAAAGTAGATGTACTTAAAATGGGAGCTCACCTTACAAAGGTAGATCTTTTGATGTGATAATGTAATTTGATTCTTACATCGCTGTATAGTCCCATCATTGTAGCAAGATAAAGTATATACAAGTTTTAAGTCTAATTATAAACTAATATGAGGGTATATATTAGAATATAGAGAATAGCATATAGAATAAACATCTAAAGCATCATCCTGATCACGCTACAGAAATGAAGCCAAAGCATTTTAGACATTAATTTTCCACATGTTCCAGTTTAGGAGATAGGATAGTTATTGCTTAAATACAAGAATGCAAGAAAGGTTTGAGCATCAATAACGATTATCCATTAACCAATTCGTAATACATTTAATTCACGCCACAATACTACTTTTGAAAATTAAAAAAAGCTTTTACCTTCTTGGGATTTCTTCTCATCTTCCAGTATTTCATCAACCGACTGCTCCCAATCTTCAAGATCATCATTATTTGGAATACCGTCATCAAATTGTTCATCACGGTTTGTGTCTGTATATTCTGTGAAATAAATACATAATTTACTTTCATCTTCAGTAAACAAAAATCACTTTGTCGAAACAGATATCTCATATGCTTCAAACTTACACAATGCAACATGAATTTGCAGAACTCATATCATAAATCAGTTCAGAGGCATAAGTACCATAATATTATACTATACTTTGATCTCATATCATGGTATGGATGAAGATGGATGGCATAGTTTCACACTCATTGTTCATCTGATTTTCTTTAGTGGTATACAATTATTTTCAAATGTGCTATTAAGTTCCAGTTATTTGATACATACCATTAGCATGTTCATTGTCATTGTCATTATCATTGTCGTTGTCATTATCATTTTCATAATCTTGTCCTTCATGATCGGAAGATGTCTTGCGTCTCTTCCAGTTACCAGATTGATCGTTGCGTTCAGAAGGACGTTTCCCATTTGAATTCTCAGTGGATTGAGTTCCCTAAAAGAAATGGAAATTAAATTTTTACAATTGTTTGGTTGTTATAACATAATGATCTATTGTTGCATATACAAGACTTCTATAATAATAAAAGGTACATATTTTCTCTTATAATAAGTTTTGTCACTTAGTACAGATCATTAAGAATAAAGTTTTGAACGATATTGAAAATTATAAGGTCACTATAGTTCGTTCGTGTTAAGAACGCAGTGAGTGATCAGAGCAAATGCAGGGTAAATGTGTATTCACAGCGGTGTTAAAATTCCAAGTATATTAATAAAGATGAAGTTGAAAAATACACTTAAAACTTAAAAATCAAAATTGAGTCATTAGTATTTTAATCACTATCACACTAGGTAGTATCCTCGTTAGTATTTATAATAAAAGAATTTTCTGCAGCGTCATCTAAATACAACATGGTATTTTCTTCTTGTAAGACGTTGTCTCAGCATTTCTTTCATCAATCATCCTCTACTAATCATATTGCGTCATAATTTTTTTTTTCACATTAGTCATCTTAAAAGTTGAATTGTTGGCAGCAATATAATTTTTTATTAGAGCCCACACCAACTCAATGGGGTTCAGTTTGCAGTGGTAAGGAGGTAAATGGAGAATTTAAATGCCGTTACTCTTAGCCATTTCATCGATTAAATATTTATCATATTGGGGCTACTTTGGCAGCTTTCTTTAACAATTAATTTCTTAAATAACTCATGTCCATGAATACCCTTTTGCTTTTTAGCCAGTTTATTATTTGGTGTTTTTTCCAAGGGGACGTTGGTATTTTCTAGAGTTTGACAGAATGTTGTCCATGACAACAACGCTCCCTGGTTTTAACTTATACATTACTAGCGACCCGCCCTCGCTTCGCTTCGGAAACATTAAAACACACATGAAACCAAAAAAATAAAATAAAAAAATAAATAAATAAAGTAGCCTATGTTCATCAGGGAAAATGTCGGCTTCTAATGGAAAAATAATTTTTCAAATCGGTCCAGTAGTTTCGGAGCCTATTCGAAACAAACAAACAAATCTTTCCTCTTTATAATATTAGTATAGATGTTTTTGAACCACTCAAGGAACCTGTCACCAACCATCTCTTCATGATAATCTTTAGTTTTGACTCAAAAACTAATAGACTGCCTTCCACAAATCCTTTGTCACTGCCAATGTGTAAAACAATTAACCTTTTTCCTTTTCCAGTAGAACTCTTGGAGCAGTAATATGCTGTCTGGATAAGCATGTCTCTTGTTTTTTATAGCTGTATCCAACCACCCTTTTCATTTAACATGTTCTGCATTTACTCAAGAAAGTATATGGTTTTGTTTGCTTTTCTGTGTTCTTTTATTTGCCTGAGACATTTACGCTGCCACAAAACAATGTTCTATTATCCTGTTTATTAAAGTCAAATCCCAGATCATGCATTATTTTGTGAAGTGTGGTGCATACGTTTAAACGTTGGAATATCTTCATCAGATTCACAAATTGTCATAAATTCATAATAGTCATTATTTAAATATATTGAGTGTACTTTTCTCCTTATAGTACATTTTTCTAATTCATCGAATTTATCAATCATAGACTTTTTTGCCTTTTTTTTCACTGGCGATTTCAACGTATTTCTTTCTTTCTTCCTTTTTTTCACTATGAATACTATATACTGTCCTCTCGGACACACTGCATGCATTTGCCGTTTTTTGTACTATGCTGTCCAGTCACATTTAAATCATCATCATCAGCCTGTATCTCTTCACTGCTGGATGTAGGCCTATCTGATGGTCCACCACAATGAACGATCCTCCGCCTTCCGCATCCAATCTCACCCAGCATATCGCCGCAAGTCATCGGTCCAACGGGCAAGGGGACGCCCAACGCTGGCTTACCGGTACGTGGTCTCCGGTCCAGAACACATCTGCTCAATCGGCCACCAGTTCTGCGACACGTATGTCCAGCCCATTGCTATTTCAGCTTGCTAATCCTTAGGGCTATGTCGGTTACTTTGGTTCTTTGACGGATTTCGAATTCATGAAAGAAACTCCGAAACTACACCTTTCCATAGCACGCTGAGAGACTTTGAATTTATGGACCAGACCTACAGTCAACGTTCATGTTTCAGTGCCATATGTCATTTCAATTAAGACTGTTTAAAATACTTAAAAACATTGTAAATTACTTTCTCTCTACTATGAATTACCGAACCACTTATTTCTACGAATTGGTGAGGTATTAATTTTTTTTAAAACATAATTAGATAACACAAGTACAGGACACATCGCGTTCGAAGCTATGCTTTCAACTGGTCACTGTGAACTTGACCTTGTAATTTGAAAAAAGTTGATTGCTTAGGGGCGGGGATAGACTGGCGAAAAATGATGACTCACTGCATTCTTAACGCGAAAAAACCATCAATTAATTATACATATTAAACCATTTATGATATACTTTAGATAAGAGTAATAACATACCGCTGGTTTGTGTCCAGTCTTCTCAGAAAGCATCTTCAGGAAGAAAACGTGATGTCTCCAGGTTCTCAAGTGCACATCAGCAGTTTCCTGCGAATCGAGGAGTTTCTTGCACAGCTTGCATTGTATGCAGCGGAACTCAGTCAAGAACGATTGACCAACACCACGTTCCGTACTGGAAGTGATAACAATAGTTTAAAGCTTTGCAATTCATATTTTACACCTACAGTGTCCTAGAATCATGTACAGAAAAACATTTTAAAAATGTATTTATCTTTATATTTCATTTGCTAATAAACACCCTTAATCATATATTTGTTATTTGAGAGTTAATTTATTCACTGAAACCCTTTGTCACATTTTAGAAGTTCGACAAGAATAATGATTTGTACTTGGAATGCCAGGAGAAGCACCCATAGTGGATCATGTGACATGTATTTGTATGTAGAGACGGTAGATGTTGTGAAATGTTCTGAGATTGTTTATGACATAATAATATGTACAAAAATGGAAATATAATTGTTTTTATGAATTTTACCTGTAACTTGGGAACATATCCTGAGTGACATAGCTGAGATCATCATCTTCTTTGAAGTCCAGGATGACCTTTTCATCATCAACAGGTTTACTATCAGCCTTCTCACTCACATCTTTCATCTCTTGATCTTCATTTTCAATCTTAGCTTTGTTTTCAGTGTCAGTTTGCTATAAAACATAATATCTTCAGCCTGGATGTCACTTTGATTAGAATTGGAACCTTTGGATTTTTTTTATTGCTTAGATAGGTGGACGAGCTCACAGCCCACCTGGTGTTAAGTGGTTACTGGAGCCCATAGACATCTACGACGTAAATGCGCGACCCACCTTGAGATATCAGTTCCAAGGTCTCAGTATAGTTACAACGGCTACTCCACTTTTCAAACGCATTACTACTTCACGGCAGAAATAGGTGAGGTGGTGGTACCTACCCGTGCAGACTCACAAGAGGTCCTACCGCCAGTAATTACGCAAATTATAATTTTGCGGGTTTGATTTTTATTACAAGATTCACCGTGGAAGTCAATCGTGAACATTTTTTGAGTACGTATTTGATTAGAAAAAATGGTACCGTCCTCCAGGGATTCGAACACTGGTGCATCGCTCAACACGAACGCGTCGGACGTCTTATCCTTTAGGCTACGACGATTTCACAATACTACCAATACACAAATATATTTTAATTACCTGTTCATCAGTTTTATCATTGTCATCATGCTTCTCTTCTTGAACATCATCTCTGCGTGGTCTACGCTGACGACGCTCACACAGGTATGACTGCTCCATGCCCAAAGTTGAAATCATCAACACTAACAAATGAAATTTAGGATTAGTTCCAACCCATTTGCAGAAAAAAACAAATTGTTTTTGATTTAGAATACTATCTTCTGCACCAAATGAAATTTAGGATTGCTTAGTGGTATAAATACTGTATAAATCTATAAATCAAAAAAGTCAAAAATATTGATATGGTATAGTACTTACTTTCAGGCTTGGGCTTTGAAAGTACATCTTGTTTATCCTGAATTGCACGCAAATGTTCAGCAGTGAGACGGTGTTCATCTAATTCAATTCTAGTTGGCAACTCCTTGTGGCAAGTATTACAGAAGGGATGTAGGTATTTCTTAAGCTTCCGGTGTCCAACGGTAGTCCGGTGAGCTGCTCCGTTGGCCGCATACATATCACACATAGCACAGTAGAAGTCTCTAGCTGGTTGCTGACCAGATTTGCGGGTGCGTTTCATTTCACGAATCTATTAAAGTAGCAGTTAGATTAGTCTCATTAAAATATAATAAATTTGAATAATTATAACTATAATTAACACTAAAAAATTCTTGATCAGAATGTTATTCTCTCTGTATTTCTGAGGTACATACAACTCTTTGCACTATGTTAATTTATTTCTTCACTGGATAGGCCTTTCCACTAGATAAGAATAAAAAGTTTACACAAAATTTATATCTAACTGAAATGCAGTATTCACACCAGAATGATGCACCTGTACCTGCTTCAGATTGTGTTAAATGAGATCATTTTAGCTAATCTATTAATAAACTAGCTGAGTCCTGTGATGTTACTAGCGGTTATTGTCGTAACGCGGGTGACGCCGCGAGACGAAACTAGTTTAAAAAAGGTAGCCCATGTTACTCCTTATATCATCAGCTACCTATCAGTGAAAGTCCCGTCAAAATTGGTCAAGCCGTTCCAGAGATCAGCCGGAACAAACAGACACTAGAATTTTATTTATATGTATGTATGTATGTATAGATATACATTCTAACCTTATATTCTTGTCTCATTGTATCAGCAGTAAGAGCATAGCTCTCAACAGTCTTCTGCATCATAATGGCATGAGCTCTTCCACTGAGATGATTCTCAAATGAACGTCCATCCCACATGCTCTTGTGGCAGATGTGACATTTCAGCAGCTTTGAATTAATGTCATCATAGCGCGTTTTAGGGACATCTTGCTTTTCATCCTCTTCTGGCTCTTTTCTCTCATTTTCAGGTTTGTCAGTCTCAGTAGTCTTCTCTTCCTGTTCACTGTGAATAACTAAGTTTGTAAATGCATGAAAACATTCACTATATAATTGTATGTTGTCACTTCTGCACTTATCACACCACAATTTGATTCAGTGAGTATGATTAGGAGCTAAGCTTTTAATAGATTTTTAATGGGAAGATTTATGACTCAAATATAATTCAGAAATTGCTGATGATTGAAAAGATCTCTATTTTAGATGTTTCTAAGCATTGCAACTGTATAAAATCAATATTAAACACAATTTAAGTGCACATTTTTATACCAAAAGGCACAAAAATGCTCGAAGACTCCAATCATGTTTAAATTATTTATTTAGTCAGGAACAATTTTTCGCAAACATACAAATGGCCCAATTACTGGACAATACAGACAGACAACCTGTCAACAAAGACGACGGTCTTTTGAAATATAATTGAAAGTTTCAATATTGAGAAACAATGAAATGCCAAGAAAACTATCCCAAAGACAGTCAACAATTGGCTAAATAAAAATTAATCAGCTGGTGAACGGAACTATGTGAAGTGTAGCCCAAAGAGGCTCAGAAGATAGGTGTGACCACCAGGAGGAAATCCTTACCTCTCCTTAACAGGCTTAGCTTTAGAATCGGTTTCCTTTTTCGGGGAGTTCTTGTTATGCTGCCGTTGCCCTTCATTGGGCCTGAACGGTTTACGATTCATGTTGATACGCTCACCAGCGCGATTGTAATTTCCCGTACGCCGGAAATTACCATGATTGCCCATCTAAAGGGAATTCATTAGAATATTGTTAGTTCGAAAAATTTTGGACTAGCATGTCCGGAGGAGGAACTGCAATTTTCCAAAAAGGTACTTGACACAAAATTTCACAGGGTCTATATTGGCAACTGAATTTGAATTTTGGGAATTTTATTAATTGCATTAAAAATGGTGTTTGACAACAACTAGAAAAATTCACAGATTAACATTGAATGAATCATTTTCAGCATTTTAAAAGAAGATTAATGTTGATATCAACTTTCGAGAAGTACAGCTTTTTTTGTCAAGACTTGTTGGTTCCACCGTTCCACTCAGTTCTGCTGTAACCATGAAAACCAGTTAACTTAGTAAAATAATAATTAATTAGATACGACTTCTAGTTTCTACAGGATTAAGTTACTACTTAATTTCAAGTCTCAAAAATTGCAATTGTTCTGAGACAAAATAACACAGGTTCGATTCCAATATATTTTTCGAATGTAGTAAGAAGGCAAAGTATATAGGATACTTAAATTTTTTAAATATAAATCTCATAATTCATGTTAATTTTTTTAAATGAGGATAACAATTTTGACTATGTTGTAAAAAGCCTTACAGTGCAAAATAGATTAATAATAGTCTATTATGTTATAACAATTTCAATACCTACATTTATAATTTATATATAAACACAACTTGTTTTAATCACACACATGCATTCATTAAATGCGATTTCTATTGTTAAATTTAGGCAGACTAAATTTTAATGTTTATTTATTGAATTGCCTGAAGTGAAATAATGTGTTTAATATATACTTTGGTCTATTCATAATTCACCATATTTTGATTGCACAGATCACCAGATTTAATTAAAAGAAGCAATTTGATGTGCTTATTTTAATCTAAGCCTGGTCTTTATTTAATGAGAATATAGCACTGATTACCGGCTATCAGACTCTTTGAAAGAGAAAAGCTAAGCACATTTCCTATACTAAATCACACTCACCCTATTAGGTTCATACCCACGGTCAAACCGACCCATATTAGGCCCAAAGTCCCTCCTAATGGGCATGTCTAGGAGCGATGGGACCGGGTTCTGCTTCGGTTGGAACAAATTAAGGAGGTTACTGGCAAGAGCCAGCGTGGCCTCGGCGGAGCCTCCAGCCAGAGGGAAAAGGTTGGGTAACCGCTCCCCCGGGCCTCCGGACTGCCACGGGGACACATTGTTACGTGGAAAGTTTTTCCCACGGTCGTTTCTACCGAAGTCCGTACGGCGTCCCGGTTGTGGTCTGCGGTTCGCCATCTTTGTCTAAGAGAAGAAACGGTATTTTGTTAAAGCTTTTTCCTAAAAAATACTACATTCAAACTATGACTATTCAGCGCTTGGCCTGATAGATGTGATAAAATATTAGTTAATCATGTAGCATTTAGTGTTAAATCGAAAGTTGTAACTTACAATTTTACTGGAATCCGTTGGGGTTTTGATTGAAAATGACGCAAACAAGAATTTATATGAAATGAAATCACTGACCAGAGTTATTATATAGCAATTAAACACGAAATATTCCGAACAGTAACACGACGAAAGCAGGAATTACAAAAGCAAAATCAGCTAATGAATGTTGGTACAAATCTCTACGCAATATGGCGAATGGCTACCGGTCGCGTCGGGCAGCAGTGCTGCCAACAAGCCAACAATACCACATAAATCATAGATATGTAATACACTAGCTTTTGCCCGCGACTTCGTTCGCGTGGAATAGTTACTTTGGCATAACGCTAAATTTTACTCGTCTCTTCATTTACGTGGAAAGTGAAAATATTTTTGAATAATAGAATGTTAAGGAGCTATTTAAGGTACCAAAATCACGCTTTTTTTTAACCGACTTTAGATGAGGAAGTTATCAATTCGACCATAATTTTTTATATATGTATATTCACTGATTTCTCGAGAATGCTTGAACCTGATAATTATTTTTCTTTTTATTTATTCGAAAGGGTAGACTTCCCCAATGGTCCTGTAATCATCAAGATCTGATGATGGGATCCTGGAGAAGTCCAGAAAAATCTATAATTGTCAAAGCCTATCTTGAAGTGATTTGGGTGTTTATGGTAATGAATAACCTCTTAATAAAAACACCTTCAAATAATGCTTTTTAGAACAAAGGACAATGCCCAAAAGTGGGCCAACTTTATGTCAAAACTATTTGTACTTGAAAAACTATGCCTTATTTTTTTACGTTGTTTAGTTTATGTATCAACATTTCTTTCGCCCTGGCATTGTTTTACAAAAAAATAAATTACTTATTTGATAACATCCCAAAACTTAGTGCCATAGTTTTTAAATTCGCCAATAGGCAAAGGGATTAGCCCATACAGCCTTATAGTAAACCTATATGCTGCCAAAAGAAAGAGTTGTCTGTGACTTGAACAACAAATTAAAAAAAATAACTAATGGTTGTAATTCACAAACTTTTTAGTTTATTTTTGTTCAATTCAATATTTATATATAGTAATAATATTTAATACTTAAAACCATGAGTTATTTTATTTAATATTTTTGGATATTAATGATTCCATTAGTAAAAATCTCAATGGCCTACCATTACTATATTCTTATTAAATATGATCAGAGAGTTTTGGCAGCAACCCGAGTGAAGCGTCACTTTAAGTTTTATTTTAATGTTTTTTTAATAGTTTATTGTGATGTATAATATATAAATTGGGCGTTGTTTTGTGTATGAAACGTCAATAATCGTTGTTCACGATTATTGAGGCATTGGAATAAAACTGTGGCTAACATAGCAGTGACTGTTTTTTTTTATTTTCAAGATAAAAGGTCTGCGGAAATTCATGCTCACTCAATGAGCTATTCATCGAGTTGACGTCAAAACTCCCAAAAAGCAATAAAAAGAGATACACCGGCTTTTTATTGACATAAAAAAATATAACTACGACAGACTAGGCTGTATAGGCTACGCTCTTTGCCTGCTTATTGGCGAATTTAAAAACAACAACAACAATATCGTTGTCGGCTTCCGGATTTTCATTTCATTTTATTATTATTATGAAGATATAATAATAATAAAATGTACGTAAGGGCTTATTTCTAGCAACATTAACCACAATTAATTATTTAATACTGTAAATAATGATGAAAGCGATTATTGATTTCGAAAAAAACAATTAACAACTTAAATTTAGCTGCAGAAAAAAACAGATTTCTCTTAAACCTGGGTGAGAATATAAAAATAGTTTTCTGAATATGAAACGATATTTCTTTGTCTATCAAAATAAATTAAAACCATCATGACGCGACAACTTTTTTTAGGGGCCCAAACGCCCATACAAAATGGACATTGTCCTTTGGTTAGCATAAAAACGTTATAGTGAGCCAACCTTTAAATATAGACATACTAGCTGACCCGGCAAACGTTGTGTTGCCTCAAATAAGATTTCTAGAGAAATTGTAGTGTAGAAAAAAAAACCTCATTCAACCACATAATACCTCATTATAAACATAAAAATTTTCCAAAAAATAAAAAAAAAAAATAAATGTTTGGGGTGGACAACCCTTATCACTTAGGGGTATGAAAAATAGATAGTAGCCGATTCTCAGACCTACTGAACATACTATTGATACACAAATAAAACCAAAAAAAACATAGCTGAAAAATGTATAGTGAGCAAAAGACAGGAGACCGGGTTCGTCCTCATCCCTACTACGTGATATTTGCTGGATGAGTGGAGACACCTGGCGGGGATAACTGATCGATTGATAGTTGATCAGTAGTCGACTGACGAGGGCGGGAGATCAAATTGAATTAAAAAAAAAACATAATTAAAGGAACTTGAAATGATAAACTCTGAATAAGAATTTAGGGGGATGAAAAATAGATGTTGCCGATTCTCCACCCTGGCCGATATGCACGCTAAGATTCACAAAAATCGGTCGAGCCGTTTCGGAGGAGTTCAATTACGCACAGCGTGACACTTTATTGGTGCTCCACTTGTATTGGTCTTAGCGTGATGTTATATAGCTTATAGCCTTCTTCAATAAATGAGCTAGACATCAGTCTATCTGACATTGAAAGATTATTTTTTTTCTTAGATGGGCCAACGAGCTCACAGCCCACCTGGTGTTAAGTGGTTACTGGAGCCCATAGACATCTACAACGTAAATGCGTCACCCACCTTCAGATATAATTTCTAAGATCTCAGTATAGTTACAACGGCTGCCCTACCCTTCAGACCGCAACGCATTACAGCTTCACGGCAGAAATAGGCGGGGCGGTGGTACCTACCCGCGCGGATTCACAAGAGGTCTTACCACCAGTAAAAGAATTTTTCAAATCGGACCAGTAGTTCCTGAGATTAGTGCGTTCAAACAAACAAACAAACAAACAAACAAACAAACAAACAAACAAATAAACTTTTGAGCTTGGTAATATGAGTATAGATTTAATAAAAACATAAATACCTATTTGTAAAACCATTTCTTGGAAATGTTTATATATCACTGAATTTTTGTGAATTACAATAATATGTTTATTACGATGTATTTGAATGGCTGGGAACAATTGTGACTCTTTATTTATGTTTTAAGGTGTACAAATTAGTTTATAGTAACAAAACAATTAACCGATTCAGTAGCTTCTTAGGTTTTTCTTAATTCGTAAGTCCATTAAACTCTCAGTAAAATAAAACAGTTCCACACTTATGGTGCTTTTTTATATCTTTTTTTTTTTTTATTGCTTAGATGGGTGGACGAGCTCACAGCCCACCTGGTGTTAAGTGGTTACTGGAGCCCATAGACATCTACAACGTAAATGCGCCACCCACCTTGAGATATAAGTTCTAAGGTCTCAAGTATAGTTACAACGGCTGCCCCACCCTTTAAGCCGAAACGCATTACTGCTTCATAGCAGAAACAAGCAGGGCGGTGGTACCTACCCGCGCGGACTCACAAGAGGTCCTACCACCAGTGATTACGCAAATTATAATTTTTGCGGGTTTGATTTTTATTACACGATGTTATTCCTTCACCGTGGAAGTCGATCGTGAACATTTGTTAAGTACATATTTCATTACAAAAATTGGTACCCGCCTGCGAGATTCGAACACCGGTGCATCGCTCAACACGAATGCACCGGACGTTTTATCCTTTAGGCCACGACGACTTCAACTATACTTCGACGACTATCTTATCATATCTTTCAATTTCAACTTAACTAAATAATAACTAAATAATTTCATTCAGTAAACTTACTTTTCATCCAATAGATGTGGCTTCTGCCTTTTTCATCAGATGGTTGAAGGTTGAAGATAGTATAAGTATTTTTTTTGCCCGTTCAATGGATGTGACTTTTTAGCGGGAACGCGAGGATTGAAGTGTGATTTGTTTTAATTTGTCTATTTAGTGCGTTCTATTTAGTGATGAATTGATGTTTGTCGATAGAGCTGGCACAATGACACGCACTCACGAACTGCGTGAGCTGGACGTGGTGCAGGAATTTGTGTACTTGGGGTCATTAATATCCAGTGACGGTGATTGTGACAGAGAGGTGGTCAGGAGGGCCCAGATGTCAGACCAGAGAAGATTTGGAGAAATCGCAGCATAAACAAAAAACTAAGATAAAGCTCATGAGAACCCTTATCTTCTCCATATTCTTGTACGCTTCTGAGACGTGGACCCTCAAGGGCCGTACCCGATCGAGAATTGACGCATTTGAAATGTGGTGTTGGCGCAAAATGTTGGGCGTATCATGGACGGAGCGCCGAACAAATGTGTCAATTCTTGAGGAGCTAAACGTCAAGACCCGTCTATCTACAATCTGTATGCTGCGTCTCCTCAAGTACTTCGGACACGTGGCCCGACAAAATCCTAAGAACTTGGAAAAATTAATAGTTGTAGGTCACGTGGAAGGAAAGAGAAGTCGAGGAAGATTGCCAACCAGGTGGACGGACATTATCAAGGAGGCCACAAACACCAGCGTCCCGGGCGCCATTAAGCAGGCCGAATGCAGGCAGCATTGGAGGAAGCTGGTGCAAAAACTGGACCAAGGTGGTCACGACCCTCAGTAATGAGGAAACGACAGAGAAGAAGAAGAAGAAGATTTAGTGCGTAGTTCAGGCTTAAATGCGTAATAACGGTGACTTATTAACTGTTTAGTATCTGTGAAAGTGCACAAATGTGGGAAAATGAAACAAAGCCGCTGAAAGTAGCTTCTCGGGATCCTCCAAAAAGTCCACTGCAAAAGTCTCAATAAATTACCACCATTTTACTGAAATTTCATTTCGTTTCGTTTCATTTAAAAAAGTTTACATTAAAATTAAAATAAGATTTGACCTAAAGGTTTTAGTTACCAGGTCATAAAGTCCCTAAAAAAAATCCAGGGACGTAAGAAACAATAAAAAATTAAAAAACACCATGTTGACACTTGCGTGCGGCTGTTTGTTTGACACTTTTGACAAAGTGTAAATTTTGGGTTGTTTTTATGTTATTACTATTTAAAAAAATTCAGTAGGTACACTACTTAGATTAATTATTACGAAGAAATTTTTTAAAGTAAAGCATTTAAGAAAATCATTGAAATGGAAGAAGCAGACAACAATAATGAAGAGAAGAGAACTAAGGTTAATTGCATGAAATGACTATTTTTAACTTTAAAATAATGTATTTTTGTTATTAATTTTTATAGTGCCTATTATTTCCAAACACTGAAATATTTTTCATAAAATTCCGTTTTTGATCGTAACGAATCTTTAAACAGAGAGACTGCTTATTAATTAAGAACTACAGAATGGTGATAGTTCATTTTTGTGTCTTATGTTTACAGTCCTTGATCACTATAATAGTAATTTTTGACCGTGCTATCCTGGTTAAATTCAATAGCGTCATTAATCGTAATGTATATTAAATAAATAAAATAAAATGCGATTTAAATTTTCGAACATATCCTGAACTATAAAAATTACAATGTGGTGGTCGCTTAGACTCTGTATTGAAGTAGGCCCCCATCTAGACCAGCTGAACTATTTCTGGCTAATAAACCAGGGTTCACCAGGAAACTTGATAAAACAAATATAGAAAATATAATTATTCTTTTTCCACTTATAGTGCACAAAGATGCACATTGACAAATTTACTTGAACTCTATTCAATAGTGTGGGGAAAATTTTGGTCATTGCCGAAAATTTTAAACAGTAAGGCAAAAATGTCAAATGTACAAGTAAGCTTTATGAGCCAAATTGAAAAGCACAAAGAAAAGAATGGTAAAAAAAATCAGGAAGGAGTATAAATATTGATTTTGTAAATATTCTTATATGTTTAAATTGATGATACAGGGTCTTATGTGTTGAAACTTTAATTGAGCATTCGCAGCTTTGTAAATAAAAATATATGTATTGTCACAAATATTTTTATTAATTTATATTTATATTATATTATAAATTTTTATTATTATTAATTTTATTTGTTTTCCTGTTTAAGATAAAATATAAATTATAGGTCATATTAATAAATTTCATAAATCTTACCACAATTTTCACATTTAATGAGTTCATAATATTTTGGAGCTGTTTTGAGTACAATTATATGGGTATAAAGGTAAATGGGTAAATGAAGATTGCATCATGCAGTCATGCACATGATTCACTTTTTATTTTGTTGTGACTACACCTGGGTTCTAATTGAATATGCAATTTTGGAAAGGGCACATCTCTGAAAATGTAAAATGTTCAGGAAATGAAAAAAAAAAATTATTATTTTCTAAAGTATAAATTTAAAATATTAACTTTTGAGATATATTTTAGTGTTAATTAGCAATTGAAAATTACTGGAATTATTATAAAATGGGTGTAGGTAAGCCTCAAAATTACATGTATATGAAAAAACGTATTTGACAAAATATGCGACATGTGCCCTTTTCGAAATTGCATATTCAATTATGCAGGCTTCTAGTAGTTAGTTGTTGATAAGTCTTTGTTATGCTATGTGATATAAATAAAATTTCTTTAATTATAAGTGTAATTATTGGTGGTATTTTCAGTCTTTGTCTGTCAGACTCCCCATCTCATGCTTTTCTTTGAGATTGTTTTTTGTAGTTTTTTATTTATTAATAACACTTCATTTCCTTTGGCGGGTTTAATGCCAAAGTCATTGTCTATCAGTCAAACAAAGGTGCTGAAGACAAAAAAATGGTAGGTGCATTGAGGCATAAATTAAACAAACTCATCATATACACAAAAATATATTATTATACATATTATACATTAATGTAAAAATGTGAAGTTTATACAATATTTCAAGGAATATAATCAATATAAACTTAATAAATTCAAAATGGTTGATTGTGTGATTTGCAGAAATCTTACAAAGTACAAAATGCAATAAAAAACTAATAAATACTATTCCAGTCTCGCAGTCCCTCGCCAGAGATCAAATCAACAGCAGTGGTGAAGTACACTGCATTCCAGAGTCCAGTGGGGTATGCTCGTCTACAGTGTAACACCGATCTCAACATGCCACCGTCTAACTGGGGAGCAGCCATCGACTCCTATGGACTTAAGCAGATCTTGACTAGAGGCACAGGGCTATCCAGGTACTAATAATTTGAAAAGGTTTTGCATATTATGAGTTTGGTGCTTGGAACACAGGGTATAATAATTTAAGTGATCACTTCGCTACATTAATCTACTGAAACCATCATAATATATTCCTATGTGAAAAGCAGGGTGTGTATATCAATGAATCTGCTATCTGGTACCTCAAAAATAATATTGTAAAGTTGAACTTGCAAAAACAATTTTGAGAAAAATATTTCATCTAACAAAAGTTCAATAAATTTTATGTAGAAATTTTGTTAGATAAATTTATTCTACCTTTTTTCAGTTTTCGAATGGCTCACATGTTCCCGGACTGTGTGGGTGAGGTCGATGTCATATCTGGTGCTGAATGTATCAAGAAATTGCTCAAGTTACCTTATCAACCCAATGGCACTGTAAGTCTGCACTTAATCTTGTTTCGATGCACCGTAATGATATTCACCAACCAATGTACAATTTATTTACTTCTTTAAATTATCGTCTATTATACAAAATTAAATGTAACATTTCAAAAATAAGTTTGCAAGTTAAGTAGACTATCACAGGATCAGGTGGCGGGAACGTTAGATTTTTTATTCTATCTTTCACTATCTTATGTCAATTACACGACAGCAACCTACTAAAAATTTACTGAAACTCGAGAACTTGGCCTACAGGATATGAACCTGACCTCATCTCAGTCTTATTTATATATTATTATTGATTTCCCCTCAATTTGTCGGCAGGTTAGTATGATGGTGCACCGGGTCGAGAATACCCTGCTACTGGACGATTTCGACGTCTACGACTACCTGATGAAGTCGGAGTGGTCCTGGCTGAAGGACTTCTTTTACGAGAACATATTAAAGACTATGTCTGAACAGGTACGGCTTTGTTATCTGGTTCGTTCACAGTCACAGGGACGTTCCTGGTCGCACACCAATCGATTTCGATTCTTATGTACTTTTTAATATCTTATACCTTTCAAACGAGAAGTTCTTGTATATATATAATCTGAATCTCGGAAACAGCTCCAACAATTTTCATAAAATTTAGTATACAGGGGATTTAGGGGGCGACAAATCGATCTAGCTACGATTTATTTTTAGAAAATGTTGTTTTATTCGTGTTTTCAATAATCAACTCTTCCCGACATCTATTGGCGAATAATAATACTATTTTTCTTAATTGAGGGCAACTAACTGCTTTAAAGATACAACAAGATGGCGTTATAAAAAAAAAAACATCCAGAAAGGTCATCATCTATAAGGACTTTTTAAACCTAATTAACTTAGTAGATATCCTCGTCAGACTTAGCTACACTAGAAGATTATTTCTCGATAATTGTTATGTTGCGTGGTTGCTCTAATTCTGGTGATGTGCGTCGTTCAGGAGCGCACGTTGCTCCGCCTGGGCCCGGCGAGCAGCGCGCTGACCCACAAGTTCCTGTCGCACAGCGTGGCCGAGCCCCCCGCCGCGCCGCCCCCGCTGCCCCCCGCGCCCGCCTGCATCACCGGTACATGCCCCCCGCAGCACACACATACAAGCCGCGTCAGTAAACAAACGAATCGAAAATGGCCTCTATGTACCTGCACTGACAGATGGTAGGGTCATCAAAAAAAAAAAAAGAAAAAGTTGTTTAATGTAAAAAAATAACTAAAAAAAACAAATGATAATGTTCACGATTGACTTCCACGGTGAAGGTAGGTGGTAGGAACTCTTGTGAGTCCGCGTGGGTAGGTACAACCGCTTTGCCTATTTCTGCCGTGAAGCAGTAATGCGTTTCGGTTTGAAGGGTGAGGCAGCCGTTGTAACTATGTACATATACAGGCATTCAGGCAGATTCAGGCATTCGTCAAATATCATGTGTTGTGTCACTTCACAATGAAATTTTACGTTTGCTACCTAATCTATGGTCTAAATATGAAAATAAACATACAAATTTAAGGCGAGGAGGTGTTCATCCTTCAGGTCCGTTTCTCCCGGAGCCGGAGACCAGACACGAAGAGCCACCTAACGTCCACCTGTACAACAGAAACGTTCTATGGACTTTCGAGGACATCCACATGCTGATCGGCAGCGACCTCCCGATCTTCGGCGACAAGGACCGGCCCTGCGTCAGTCTCCGGCTGCGCGACGCCAGGGAACCCATCAACGTGCTAACCGGGATCGACTACTGGCTGGACAACCTGATGTGCAACGTGCCTGAGGTGCTGATGTGCTACCACTTAGATGGTATAGTCCAGAAATACGAGCCGATGAAGACCGAGGACCTGCCCAACATGGAGGATTCAAGGTTTTCGCCGAAAGTCATAAGGAACGTTGCCCAGAACATACTTTCATTTTTGAAGTCGAACGCTACGAAAGCGGGTCACACGTACTGGCTCTTCAAAGGGCCTCACGACGACGTGGTCAAGCTGTACGACCTCACGTCGCTGTGCCCCGACACGCTGGACAACCCCTTCACGACGCCCGTGGCCATGCTGCTGTACCGGGTCGCCAGGAATATGAGGTGGGTTCACAGAATGGATTGCAATTATAACAAAACGTGAAATATATTATAGCGTTCCACCTTATGTCATGTCTTACTGGTGTCCATGGACACTACAGTTTTTTTTCGAATGGATCTCTTCAGTCTTTAGTACATTTATCATTAATCTGGTCATCATTAATTTACTGGTGGTAGGAACTCTTGAGAGTCCGCGCGGGTAGATACCACCGCTCTGCCTATTTCTGCCGTGAAGCGGTAATGCGTTTCGGTTTTTAAGGGTGGGGCAGCCGTTGTAACTATACTGAGATCTTAGAACTCATGTCTCAAGGTGGGTGGCAGCATTTTCGTTGTAGATGTCTATGGGCTCCGGTAACCATTTCACACTAAGTGGGCCGTGAGCTCGTCCACCCATCTAAGCAATAAACAAAATAAAAAAAAACGTTAGACGCACTAGTTCGTACTGATCGCGTTGAGGGAAAGGGACGATCAATAGGCTTAATAGTTTAATAAATAACCAAGCTTTTTGGTGACTGGCTCTGAGTTAATTAACCCTTCGGCTGTCGTGTAGGTCACCGGTGCCCTACGCGGCCCACTGAAGTAATTATGTCGATTTCTTTTACTAAGGCCCCTGGATTGCTTAATACTTTGCCTTCTTTTATTTTTAACGTTTGTTTTAAGTTTCTTAGAAATAGATTTACACTCAGTGTCTTAAGATTCGTCTTTCCCAGAGTCTACTACACCTCAAAGCTATCGGTGTCAGGAACTGGTAGGAAACTCTAGGAAGGTCAGGAACTGAAAGCCCTGAACAGAGCAGTCTGGAGAGGCATATTGGACCAGTCTAAGGCCCACCTTGGGCTGGCCTACTCGATAAGCGCCTAAGTAACAGAAATCGGCATAATTACTCGAGTGCGCCGCGTAGGGCACCGGTGACCTACGCGGCTGTCGTAAGGTCAAGTGCTGGATCGTCCGCAGGCTGACGAACCGCACGAAGCACGTGCGCCAGCTGCTGGAGCACGTGGTGGAGCTGCTGAAGGTGGAGAGGTACCCGCAGATAGTGGCCTCCTCGCACTACATGCTGTCCGACCTGTACGTGCCCGCCACCACCAACCCGGCCTGCCCAGACTTCAAAGGTAACTCTTGCGTTTTACTGGCTCTCAACTGTTCAGGTAGGGTCGGCACGACAGGATTCATAGTTGTTTGGTAGGTTTGGTACAATATGTATTGTTGCACACGAGATGTCATATACCGTCACATCTTCAATATATTGGAGTCAATTGTATAAAATGTTAACTTCGTAGATATTCGATCTCTGCTCGGCAAATTCAACCGGATCTACTGGTGGTAGGACCTCTTGTGAGTCCGCACGGGTACCACCACCCTGCCTATTTCTGCCGTGAAGCAGTAATGCGTTTCGGTTTGAAGGGTGGGGCAGCCGTTGTAACTATAATTGAGATCTTAGAACTTATATCTCAAGATGGGTGGCGCATTTACGTTATAGATGTCTATGGGCTTAACACCAGGTGGGCTGTGAGCTCGTCCACTCAGGTAAGCAATAATTTTTTTTTGTCTAAAGTGACCAATAATGAATATTGTCAAAATTATTTCAGATGAAAACTCCGACTCCGACAACGAAGATGTCGATTTCATGAGCCCGGAGTATTCTGATAGGGGACAGATGTACGAAAACTTATCCACTGGTAAACCTGCCGAGGAGAAAGAGACGCAAGATAAGAACGACAATGAGTGCGAGAAAGAGGAAGTGATTGAGAAGGCTCTCGCCGTGCAGATCAGGGGGCTGGAGCTTAGAGATATCGGGGATCGCGTGAGGAACAGCATCGGGGTGAGTTCTTTATGGTTCTTTCATCTGATGTTAATTAAATGTAAACTAATGGTCTCCCAGTAGTCGAAATTCGACTATCATTAATTGAAATTAGAAGTTCACTATTATGACCCTGTGAGGTTTTGTGATGTTGAAGGCTTATTGTGGGCTTTCCTTCGGAAACCTCATCAGAGTGGTCAATAAAACACTACCACCAGGAGGAGAAAGGCAAGGCGTCGGGCTCCAGCGGGCTGGGAGTGGCCGTGCCCGCGCGCTGCGGCCGGGCGCTCCTGCACGCGCTGCGGGGGCTGCTGGCGCTGCACAACGTCACCATCGACAAGTGCAAGCAGGAGGAGAGGGAGCGACTCAAGCAGCAGATCATCGTCGAAGAACAACACCCCAAAATGGCGAACCCATACGAACCGATCAAAATGAACTACGAGCCAATCAATAAAGAGCTCAAAGAACGCTCCCGGGGCCGGAGACGTAAACGAGACCGAAAGAACAGCGAGAAGACCAATAAGTTGAGCGAAAACCCGCCCGATACGAGTGGCTCGTTAGTGGAAACGAAACCCATAGACAAGAACGCCATTTTGATTCGGAAGGAGAAGAAAGTGTTTCCGTCGTGGCACGAACCGAACAGGGACGACAACTTCGCTTGGAAGCTACATTTGAAAACGTTGCTGTATGAGAAGATATGCTTAGCGTGCGCCACCCTCGCTGAGTACAGCTACGTCAACGAGCAGTACGGCTTCTCCTTAAAGTACATCGATATAGCATCCAAGTGCCAGAAGCTGCTGAGCAACATGATCATCAAGAGTAAAGTGGTGGACGCCAGCTGCCTCCTGGGCAGGGTCGGCGATAATTATTTTCAGCTGAGCAAGCACTGGGGCAGTCTGGACACGTACAGGAAGCAGTTCGAGACGGACCACGACACGGACAGCGGGCTGAAGGCGGAGATCGAGAGCGACATGACCGAGGAGGTCGAGGGTGTCGCTTCGGATGACTTTGACCTAGGTGAGACCCTTTGCCTTTCTTTGACCTAGGTGAGACCCTTTGCCTTTCTTTGACCTAGGTGAGACCCTTTGCCTTTCTTTGACCTACGTGAGACCCTTTGCCTTTCTTTGACCTACGTGAGACCCTTTGCCTTTCTTTGACCTAGGTGAGACCCTTTCCTTTCTTTGACCTACGTGAGACCCTTTGCCTTTCTTTGACCTAGGTGAGACCCTTTGCCTTTCTTTGACCTAGGTGAGACCCTTTGCCTTTCTTTGACCTACGTGAGACCCTTTGCCTTTCTTTGACCTACGTGAGACCCTTTGCCTTTCTTTGACCTAGGTGAGACCCTTTCCTTTCTTTGACCTACGTGAGACCCTTTGCCTTTCTTTGACCTAGGTGAGACCCTTTGCCTTTCTTTGACCTAGGTGAGACCCTTTGCCTTTCTTTGACCTACGTGAGACCCTTTGCCTTTCTTTGACCTACGTGAGACCCTTTGCCTTTCTTTGACCTAGGTGAGACCCTTTGCCTTTCTTTGACCTACGTGAGACCCTTTGCCTTTCTTTGACCTACGTGAGACCCTTTGCCTTTCTACAGATCACTAATGGCCTCCCGGTAGTCAAAATTCGACTATAATTAGTTGAAATTATAAGTTTGTACACTATTATGATTATCAAAGACTACTTCTATGATCACAGATTTCGCCAATTTAGGCGATATTAATAAAGACCAACAATATTTGATCTATTCCCAACTCGACCACAGACTAAGAGCAATAAGAAAAGTTTGACAATAAACAAATAGTATGCATGCGTGGGTGTGCCAAATACATGGTAGTGTTTGTAATGTTTTTTTTTAATGTGATTGTTATGCATTGGCTTAGGTTTGAAGGGTACCCCACCCTTCAAAGCCGTTGTAACTATACTGAGACCTTAGAACTTATATCTCAAAGTGGGTGGCGGCATTTACATTGTAGATGTCCACCATTTAACACCGGGTGAGCTCGTCCAGTCATTTATGCAATAAATAATTTAAAAAAAAAACATGTCATAAGGCTTCGACGACCAATGGGTTCGACCTCAGGGAAGTACAACAGATGGCCCTTAGATTCCCCGCCACTAGCGCCCTCTGCTCCTGATTTATCTATACTAATATATAAATCTACAGTGGTTTTTACGGATGTTCCGTTATAACTACTGAACCGTGCATCCGATTGACTTGAAACTTGGTATCCATGTAGAAAATACATGTTGTTAATGGATAGGTTAATATTTATTTGAGTGTTGGTCTCCCTACACCAGTTGCGGGGGCGTTCATTTTTATTACACGATGTTATTCCTTCATCGTGGAAGTCAATCGTGAACATTTATCGAGTACGTAATTCATTAAAAAAACTGGTACTCGCCTGCGGGATTCGAACACCGGTGCATCGCTCAACACGTATGCACCGGACGTCTTATCCCTTAGGCCACGATGACTTCAAAGTTATTAATAAAACTTTCGCAGATATAAGCTTACCGACGAGCGAGACCTCAGCGATGATTATGTCGTGTGACTACTACAGGCGCGCCGTGAGGGTCACTCACGACAAGAGGGACGAGCTGCTGAGGAGGCTGGCCTCGGTCCTCAACGAGCTCGCCGTCAGATACATGAACGACGCCCAGCGTGAGTACACCAGGCTTTTTAGGGGAACTTTTATCCTTGCTCGAAGTTGAAGCACGTATATAATTTTTATTAGGTACTAGCTGAGTTCCGTGATGTTACCCGCGATCACTGTCGAAGCGAAGCGAAGCTTGTCCAAAAAAGTTTGCAAAGAACTTTCGAATATTACTTAACTAGCGACCCGCCCTCGCTTCGCTTCGGAAACTGTAATTTATTATTGATTTCTCCACTATTTAATGGATGTTATTATACATATTATTATAAACCTTCCTCTTCAATCACTCTATCTATTAACAAAAACCGCATCAAAATCCGTTGCGTAGTTTTAAAAATTTAAGCATACATACGGACAGATATAGGGACAGAGAAAGCGACTTTGTTTTATACTATGCAGTGATTGGCTATCTGATTTTTTATTAGAAACAATGAATTTTATTGTTTCAGAAATTTACATGAAATACGCCGAGGAAACGGACCAAAAAGCGCCCAAAGCTAAGCTACTGTACAAGCAGTTCCAGACCATGTCCAAGAAATCATTGGAGTGTCTGAACGAAGCCACCGAGACGTTCCGAATGGTCAATGACATACCGAATCTGGCGCTGCTGTACTGCAACAAGGGGAGGTACCTCAGGTTCAAGGCGCATTGTGACCAAGGGGGCTTCAAGTAAGTATAAACCCCAAGTGAGTATGACCTCCAAGTGTGTATGACCCCCAAGTATGTATGACCCCCAAGAGTGTATGAACCCCAAGTGAGTACGAATCCCAAGTGAGTATGAACCCCAAGTGAGAATGAACCCCAAGTGAGAATGAACCCCAAGTGAGTATGAACCCCAAGTGAGAATGAACCCCAAGTGAGAATGAGCCCCAAGTGAGTATGAACCCCAAGTGAGTATGAACAATGTAAATTAAACGGTGATAATATATAGCATAATTATTGGGGCCATGTTTCCGATCCTGTGGACCGAAGTCGACGTCGTCCTAAACACGTCCTTACGGATCCTCCCGATCCATTAACGGTGCTTTTAGGTACCACAAGCACCGGTCACAGTCCTCGTCGAACCCATCGCTTGCGACGAAGGGCTCTGCTTCATGGCTGAAATAGGCGGGGAGGGGTGGTACCTACCCGTGCGGACACCAGTAAACCCGGACTTCTTGGCGATTGTTGTAATGTTTGTGAACAGCGCAGAGAAGCGCAGCCTGTACAGCCAGGCCGAGGAGTTGTACCAGTCGGCGCTGCGGCTGCTGGGTCCGCGCGAGGCGTGCGCGTGGGGCAGCGTGTGGGAGCTGGTGTGCTGGGAGCTGTCCTGCCACCTGTACACGCGCGCCGTGCTCATGCAGGACCAGCCCGGCCTGTACGCGCTGGTGAGTCCCGCTGATCCCGCGCTCCGGACTTACTCCGCTAACTTGTGAGTCCGCGCGGGCAGGTACCACCACCCCGCCTATTTCTGCCGTGATGCATTTCGGTTTGAAGGGCGGGGCAGCCGTTATAAGTATACTTGAGACCTTAGAACTCATATCTCAAAGTGGGTGGCGCATTTACTTTGTAGATGTCTATGGGCTCCGGTAACCGCCTTTTTTTTTAAATGCGCTTTCCCCTGACGATTCATTGTCAGGGACATTTTTTAGGCTTATTTGCTATTTTTCCAATTTTATTTTTCACTATTTGTAATGTTGGGTTCGTATTTCGTTCTTTTATAATTTTCGTTTCTCTGCTTATTATTTTTTATTTTATTTTTTTGCCTGCATTTTTTTTTTTTTCGATATATTTTCATTTTCACTTCTCATTCTTGTTACATTGTCTAAATCTGTTACATTTCTTATTGTACATTTAACATAACTAGAGGTCCCGCAGTAGTCGAAATTCGACTATAATTAATTAATTGGAATTGTAAGTTTGTACACTATTATGATTGTATTTTATACTTTTATTATAACAAATTTCGCCAAGGCTACTATATAAAAAAATATTAATAAAGACAAACAATATTTAATCTATTCTCAATTTGACCACAGACGTCAAGAACAAAAGTTTTACAATAAATAGTATGCATGCGTGTGTGCGTCAAGCACATGGTTTGTAGTGTGTGTAGTGTTTTCTTTATTGATTTAATGTGTCTTTTATGCATTATTTGAAAAAAATATTAGCATTGTGCACTTCTTCTCTATATTCTCTATAAGTGTGCAAAATTTCATGCTCCTCCGTAAGCGCAATTTTCGTAAAAAGGGATACAAACTTTTTGCTTCACGTATTAATATATAGATTATTTATATTTTTAATTATGGTTTGTCGTTATTAATATTTATCTAAAGTGTAGTCTTGGCGAAATCTTACAGAAGTATAATAGTATTTGACGATAGAATCATAACAGTCTACCAACTTATAATTTCAGTTAATTATAGTCGAATTTCGACTACCGCGGGACCACTAGTATAGATAAATAAATAACACAGCCAACTGATCTGTCGTGAGGTATCTGTTGCAAACCAGGAAGTTCCCGAGGTGTCGGAGGCGTTCAAGCACGCGCTGAAGTACTGCCCCACGAGCCCCGGGCCGCGCCAGTACCTGTACCAGTTCCGCGCCGCCATGATCTACCACAAGCTGGGCTCCCTCTACCACGCGCAGTACAGGTGGGCTGACCCCTAAACTTATATAAGCTTTAATGCTGAACTTCACGCTACTCAAATCTGTATGGAGTTGGAAGGTTTGCCGCTGGGGGCGCTGTTCCAACTCCGTACAGAGTTAACTTTTACGCTATCGAGAACGTTAAAAAGCTCGCACTAAGCACACAGATATGTGTACATTTGAGACTGTTCGACACCACGCCTCACTCGGTGATGTCCGTGGTCTCCATTAACCTAGTACAAGTGTGTGTGTATGTGCAGACTGACGTCAGAGGACGGTCCCCGACGGCGCACCCTCGTGAGCAGCACGAGCTCGTACTACGCGCAGGCGGCCAACATGTTCGCCGCGCTGGAGGACGCCGCCATGTTCCTCACCGTGCAGTGTGAACACGTCGCGCTCATGGAGACTCAAGCCGCAGGTACCTTCCCGCCCCCTAGTACAATAGTGAAGTCGTCGTGGCCTAGAGGATAAGACGTCCGGTGCATTCGTATGTAGCGATGCACCGGTGTTCGAACCCCGCAGGCGGGTACCAATTTTTCTAATGAAATATGTACTCAACAATTGACTTCCAAGGTATAGGAATCATCGTGTAATAAAAACCAAACCCGCAAAATTATAGTTTGCATAATTACTGCTGGTAGGACCTCTTGTGAGTCTGCACGGGTAGGTACCACCGCCCTGCCTATTCCTGCTGTGAAGCAGTAATGCGTTTCGGTTTGAAGGGTGGGGCAGCCGTTGTAACTATACTAGAGAACTTAGAACTTATATCTCAAGGTGCGTGGCGCATTTACGTTGTAGATGTCTATGGGCTCCGGTAACCACTTAACACCAGGTGTGTCTCTGTCCGCCGCAGTGTCGCCGAGCTTGAAGCTGAAGTCTCTCCAGACGGCCATACAGCTGCTGCGACAGTGCCAGTCCGTGATGCGGCTGCTGAGGGACCGCGCCCCGGAGGAGCAGCCTCCTCAGCGACCCGAGGAGGGGGAGGAGCGCGCCACCAGCTCCGAGCGCAGCCTCCTGGCGCTGTACGAGAGCCGCCTGCACCACGCGCTGCGGAGCGCCATCCAGTACTGCCGCGCCAAGGCCAACAGGGACTACGAGAGGCTCGCCCACATGTACAAGAGCCTCTACAGCGCCAGTCTCAAGATACAGAGGAGCGACGACGTCAAAGCCTTCGCGGCCAGCATATGCGACGTGTTGATGTCCATGGACAGCATATGTAAAGAATACGAATAACGTAACGTGTGATAATTGCCCATGGAGGGCACAGCTGTCCGGTCTACCTCAAGGTGTCTCAAGACAAAATCGTTTTGTGTTGCTTAGTAGATAACGTCCCGGAAGAAACAGAGTATGGCTCTATGGTCCGTGTTGGCTGGCGACATTACCTATCATCAGTAAATGCGTCTTAAGTTATATCTACAAAAAAATACGAGTTGAAAATTTGTTCGCTATCGCTTTTCGTAATGTCGTAACTTACATTTTGGGTTAATCGACTTTTTACCATATATTTAAGGTTCTAGTGTAAAGTTGGGTTTTTCTTGAAAACACATCGACCTATTTACCGGAATGTTTGTTTTGCGCTTTTCCTCATTTTCTTTGCATTCTTTATTCCTATCGTCGAGTCTGTGTGAGCTATTGGAAAATTCGAATTAATATTTTCCAAAAATGTTAATATCCAAACAAAAGAGAAAATGGAATACATAAAATGAATCCAAGTTTTGAAGTGTCAGAGATTGCGAATCAATATTGGTTAGCGGACGGACGTTAGTTTAATTAACTATTGATTAAACTTTTAACAAGAACCAAAGCCCGCAATCGAAATCGAATTGACTCGCCGGGGCGTTGACCTCGCGCGTCAGCTGAACTGCGTTAAATGATTATGAAAAATCGTATTGTGTATGTCTCGTTTTTGTCGATGTTCCAAACAATAATTAATTAATCGAATAGATATGTGTGAGTGGAGAAATCTGCTCTTAAATTTCGGAATAGGTTTTTTTTTTTTTTATTGCTTAGATGGGTGGACGAGCTCACAGCCCACCTGGTGGTGGTTACTGGAGCCCATAGATATCCACAACGTAAATGTGCCACCCACCTTGAGATATAAGTTCTAAGGTCTCAGTATAGTTACAACGGCTGCCCCACCCTTCAAACCGAAACGCATTACTGCTTCACGGCAGAAATAGGCAGGGTGGTGGTACCTACCCGCGCGGACTCACAAGACGTCCTACCACCAGTAAAAGGTCCATAGAGGCAGCGTAATTACTAATATTACTATATCCATTTATGTTTTAATTACACTGTACAACCCAGTATCGATTAACTGAACATGAATAATAGTTATTGTCTCTTGAGAACACATCTTAGAAACTTTATTCTCTTCGATGGATATATCGATAATATCGTATCAGGTCTCGGAAATACTATCTATTCTAGTATCCGTGAACGAATCTAATACTTGCTCTAAACAGTAGCTATTCCCCTTTGGAACTCATCTTAGAAACTTTACGGATGTATCCGATAATATCGTATCAGGTCTCGGAAATACTATCTATTCTAGTATCCGTAAACGAATCTAATACTTGCTCTAAACAGTAGCTATTCCCCTTTAGAACTCATCTTAGAACTTTACGGATGTATCCGATAATATCGTATCAGTTCTCGGAAATACTACCTATTCTAGTATCCGTGAACGAATCTAATACTTGCTCTAAACAGTAGCTATTCCCCTTTAGAACTCATCTTAGAAACTTTACGGATGTATCCGGTAATATCGTATCAGTTCTCGGAAATACTACCTGTTCTAGTATCCGTCAAAGAATCTAATACTTGCTCTAAACAGTAGCTATTCCCCTTTAGAACTCATCTTAGAAATAGAAACTTTACGGATGTATCCGATAATATCGTATCAGTTCTCGGAAATACTACCTATTCTAGTATCCGTGAACGAATGTAATACTTGCTCTAAACAGTAGCTATTCTCAAAATTTTCGAATCGATTTTCAGCTTATTTACTGGTGATGGGGTATTCTTCCTTCGTACCGTCAAGTCGGTTAGGACGTTGAGGGTATGGTCGCTGTGTTATTTTGACTTGGATAGCAAGGAAACTAATATTTTAAAAATAATCGTATAGCAAATTACTAACAGGTATTTGCTTGTTACTTGCGAGAAACCGAACGTGACAAGGTCGTCAAAAACATTGTTATTGACATGATTAATGTGCAGTAAATTAATCAAATAGACTAGTTTTATGATCTGTGTGTCCGAAGACTGTTAATGTAGTTAATGTGTTAATATAGTTGTAAGTTTTGTAGTTATGTGATAAAATATATTTTTGAATATTTCATGACTTTTATTTGGTAATACTATTTTTATTTTTATTGATGTCTGCGGGTATTCGAGTAATTTTTTGGAAGTTCATTATCGAGACTTTTCGGCGGGAACGCGAGGAGTGATGTTGTGTGATTTGTTTTATTTTGTCTATTTAGTGTTTCTTCAGGTTTAAATTTGTAACAACGGTGGTTTACTAACTGTTTAATATCTGTGAAAGTGCAAAAATGAAACAAAGCCGCTGGACGTAACTTCTCGGGATCCTCCAAAAAGTAAAAATCTTAGTAAATGACCACCGTTTTACTAAGATTATATTTCATCCCATATCGTCTCATTTCATTTAATCTCATCCCAGTTGATTAATGTCTCAAATTAATCATTTTCTTTTCATTTCACTCCGAATCATCATTTTTCATAAATATAAGAATATAAATTAAAATAAGACATGACTTAAAGGTCTTAGCTACCAGGTCATAAAATCCCTTTAAAAAGTTCATTATCGAAAATATCGTTGGAAGCTTATTTGCCGTGTACGTATATAAACATACGGTCCATCTAACGGTTTATTGTCACCGTCGCTCATGGTCATCGGCAATGCCAGAAGCATGGCCAAGTCGCTGCCTATCGTCAATACTTGTTTGAAGGTAATATCAGTGTTCGGGCAAAGTTCTAGGCTTTGGGCAATACACGTAATGTTGCAGCAGTATTTCACTTTCAAATAAAAATATATTTAACATTTTCTTTGTTTAAAGTTTTTTTTATCATTTCAGTGTAATCCAAAATAATTATGTCCTTGTGTATGTTGCGGGAGCCGAAAACATAGTCAGTGGTAGGACCCCGGTCATCGTTCTCGTCGAACCCGTCGATTGCGACGAAGGGCTCGACGACTAAATTAACCCTCAGACACATCCCACTGAGTTTCTCGCCGGATCTTCTCAGTGAGTCGCGTTTACGATCCGGTGGTAGATTCTGCGAAGCACGGCTCTTGCTAGGGTTTGTGTTAGCAACGTCGTCAGGTTTGAGCCCCGTGAGCTCACCTACTAGTTAAGTTAAGGTTACGCTGAAATAGCCTCTCAAGGCTATCAGCTTAGGCAGGGGAAAAAAGGTAGGACCTTGTGTGCTCCCGATTCCGTAACTGTCACGAGAACTGTGGTGGATTGGCACACGCTGGGCACCAGCCTGGCTGATTCTGATCCACCATCTAGTTTCTTATAAAAACTATTTCAGTTTGGTCAACGATGTTTAGGAATGTAACAAGAGCGCGGGAACGCCGTCTCTCAATGAAAAGACGCGCGGGAAATAAAAACATGGAATGTCAAATATTCGTTATTGTTATGTTTGCTGTGTTATGTTCGTTGTGTTATGTGCGAGTAGAATTATAAAACTATAGATATTATAATTTACTGCAATTTAGAGGACAGCCTCAAAATATCAACTTTCACCAGCGCACGACCTCGTCGATTGGTTTTAAGTCGCCAGTCGACCGTATTCAGTGTTTATATGTACATAAGGTAAATTCTTCTATACTTCTTTTTTTGGCGGTTACTTTTTTTTAGGGTGTTTATGACCTGGTAACTAAGCCCTTTAGGCCAAGTCTTATTTAAATTTTTAATAAATATGTTTAACCTTTATAGTGCTCTTTTTGGCGGTAATTTCAAAATTCTCACAGATTATATAAATAACGGTCTCAAACAGAATTTATAGGTATGTGGCCTTTTTGCAGGATTTGTAACTATATGGCGTAATCAACTAGTGGTCTTATTGAAAATTAGTTTTTACGTTATTGTATGTTGAAATTGTTGGTTAATTATATAAGTCCGACGCATGTAAACAATTGTATAAGACGGTATTCAAGAGAATTCATGACTAAGCTACCCCCAATTTTCTACTCTTAAATATCAGTGATTATTGTCGCACAATACATCGAGTAGCCGAACGGAGCGGAGCTCTTTGTTGTTATTGTTGTACACTTGAAATTCAATAAATGGAATTCATTGGAACACGAGTCTCATTTATTGTCACTATGAAAAGCAATGCCAATAAATGAAAATAAGCGTCGCTGACGTCACCAGTCACTCCGTCATTTATATTACTTCAAAATTTAACAGATTAAAACGTCGACAAGAACATTCTAGAGATTATGTGCATCGTATTTAACCTCTTTGTACACTTTCTCTTAAACTGTCTCTAAAAAAATGAAAATACCAAAGGATGTTACACAACACATCTAAGCAACAAAACAAAAAAAAAAAACTTACAATTTTTATACACAAAATTTTAAAATATTATACCTAAATAAAATTAGTATAAATTTTAACCTAAGTAAATACTATTATATCTCACTTATAACCCTAGCTTAGGAATATTGAATTTGTAGTCTTTGTTTGTTTATAAAGCTCTTTCTGCCTTACATTTACTACACTGTTTAATAGAGAATTTAGAGATGTCTGCACCTCTGGCGTAGTCGCTATTAAGTTTCAGAAAGTTAATATCAACATTATGAATCTTATTGTATAGTCGATAAAGAGCATAATATTCATTGATACAGGAGCAACTTCATATAGTCCAATTTCGTAATTTATGTACCTATTGTTCCTCTTACGCAGATATTAAATAAAGTAAGCCATTTCTGAATATCGCTGAATGATATTTCTTAAAGCTAACAAATTTAATTAAACTGGTTTTAATTCGTTTAGAATTCGCTTTACAAGCTACCAACCCTGAAGGTTTTATTCACGCTTCGTCCACTAATATAATATTATTATCACATGTAGGTAACTCTTTTTTTTTAATCTATTTTTCTTAAAACTTTCACGTTTATCAAAATTTTAAGTTTTAAACACTATTATTATTAAGAAATAACGGGAACGGCTTTAACTTAAAATTCATTGCAAGAACCCTTTAAATAATAATAGTATTTACAACTTTTTTTTTCTCTATTAAATATCATAATCAATAAATTCGATAGCTTAGTACGAATAAAACTGGAAGACATATATTAAATTACAACTAAATATCAATGAAGTACATTATAAAAATTAGCATTTCACTAAATATTTCATTCGAGGTAAAATAAAATAATGCTCGCGTATTTTAACGTAAGTTTTAAAAAGCATTATTTGGTTTTAAATTGTCTCGGTTTTCGATGGCGACACCCTGCGAACAAAAGTATGGTTTAAATGAATTGTTACCGTTATAAGCATTTCTTATTCTCTATATATAAAAATGAATTGCTTGTTCGTTAGTCTCGCTAAAACTCGAGAACGGCTGGACCGATTTGGCTAATTAAACTATTTGTGGAAGTCCAGAGAAGGTTTAAAAGGTAGATAAATATGAAAAAGCTCGAAATTAAATAAAAATAACAATTTTGTTTTTCCTTTGATGTGTCCCCCGTCGGACCGATTCCTTTTGTTTGTTTTAAGTTTATTTTATACAAAAGTTTAGGTCTTTTATTTATCCATTGAGGCGCTACGAAGTCTGCCGGGTCAGCTAGTTCTCTAAATAAATTAACATACAGTCGACCTGATAGAATGTAACACAGCGGCCAATGGACACTGTCAATACCAAAGACACAGTCACACTTTGAAGAAAGACATGTCGTGGCGCTTCGGGAGAACCTCAAAGGGATATCAATTCAGTTTCAACGTCCGTGGAAGGAGACATCGCTGAAAACGCATTGTATCAGGCGACGTAATCCTTATTCTAAGAATTTGGAAGTGCCTAACGACAAATTCCTCGTTCGTGTCGAGCTGGTGTGTCTCATTTTGACTCATACGAACTGGTGACGACTTCTTTGTGAATACGACGAACACCTTTTTAGAACGAAGTTCGTTTTTGTTTTCTTACCCATTTGCTGGTAGCCTAAGGGGCTATTCCAGCTTTGCGTGGACGGGTAGATGAGCTAAGGGCTCAACCTGAGAGAAGTTGCTCACACTGGGCCTAGCAAGAGCAGTGCTTCGCTGAATCTACCACCGGATCGGAATCGCGACTCGCTGAGAAGATCCGGCGAGAAACTCAGTGGGTCGGGGGAGCTTTTAGTTAGTTCGCTCGTCGAGCTCTTCGTCGTCATCGACTAGTTCGACGAGGATGGTGACTGGTGCTTGAAAGAGCCTAAAAGCATCGTCCTGGGATCCGACCAAAGATGTCTTATGCAACGGCTGCTTAGCTTTGTCCCGTCAGCTCGGTCGAATATATTTTGATATTAAGTAACTTCGTTAGTAATAGGACTTCGAGGACGACACTGACGCTTTTTTTGTTAGCATCAACCAGAAAGTAGTGTACTGATGATAACCATACGCCCAGCATATTAGATAAGATTAAATTATTATCCATCTTAAAACATACTTAGTTAATGTATGGAAATATAATGTCATCAGTTATCTCAGTTTTGAAGAGAATCGCTTTTAATAATGATGCAATATCTCTGTGGTAATGAAAATTCGAGGGTTGATGCTTCCCTTCCCGCTTCCGTATGCTTGATTCGCGATATCCTGCAAGTAACCCCTGGGGGTGCAAGACGGGAACCGAAAACAATGAGTGAAGAGATGCGCGTTTGACGCCTGTTCTAACGCGTTTGTACCGCCTCTCTTGTAGCATCAACAAGGTTTTGTTTTAGTGGAAGACCGCTCAGATCCATCGTATTCATATGAAGGGCAATCGTTCGGACTCTTCAAGTTACAGCCATATCGCGTTAACTTCTTTACTTTTCAAGGTGCTGGAGGGAATGATAAATACACAACTCCTTAAGTATCTTGGAGATCTCCAGCTGGTCAGTGACCGACCGTTTAGGACAGTACAGACCCAAATACCGGCTACATCCATTAGACTTCAAACAAAAGGGCCATTTGGATTGTCGTAAATTAGAGGAATTTCGGTTCTCATAGGATTCCATAAGGTTTATTTTCATAGGGAGTGCTCTTAGGTATTGTTTGAGTCGATCCCATCATCATATTTTTACTATCTCACCTGCCGCCACTGCTACTGTATTCATCCATCATAGAACCATCTAGAACCAATGCATTCATCCACAGAGCGCTTCTAGGAAATCTTTTTTGCTACGTAATATGTTTATTTTTTTTAATTAACTCCTCTCCATGGTGTTTCCTGAGTGCTATGACATGTTTCTCTGCAAACGAGGTTTGGGGGGAGTACTAAGCCGTTGACTGTGAGAGCTATCTCCTATTGTTTTGTATGTGACTGCAGGTTTTCATTTAAGAATTTGGCGAATTTAGGTCGATACTTGTGGCCTCAGTTAAATAACGTATTCTAGTTTTACATTTCAAATAAGACATTATTATTTTAAAAATTTATAGAAATGTAGATTTATGTAATGGTGGCTAATGTCTGCATGACAGCTACGTGGCAAGAATAGACAGAGACCAGCCGCTTGGGCTTGCAAAACTCCTAGAAGATAATACATTAATCTTGTAATTATAGTCTACTCACTTCCCAGCCAGCATATCCTGGATTTCCTGGAAGCTTTTGCCCTTCGTCTCCGGCACCACGAAGAATGTGAAGAAGAACGCCACTATACAGCAAACTCCGAAGATGAGAAAGACCACACCCATTCCAACTATATCGGCTACTAGGTAGAAATATCTGCACAAAAATCACATTGGTCAGAATTATATCCAACACAGCTTTTTTTCTACTAAACGAGTCTTTTAGTGCGTGGTTTTTGCTTATGGATTTCACCAATGTCAAGGGCACAAATATGTTGTTGTCTTAATTGACTGGTGCTTACCGTGATTTATACATGTAATGAGTTTTTATTATTATGGCGCTGTCAAAATCCAACATTTATGGAGCGTTCTGCGTTAGAATACATTCAAGTTAACCAAGACCTGCTATTGTTAGAGGCAGACAAAAGGAACGTGACTGTATTAATGGATGTTCGTGAATACGATTGTAAGACGCATCTCGCTAATGTAAGCATGTATACGAAGACAGAGTACGTAATTTTTTTTTTCCTACCTGTTCTGATAGCCTTGATAGGCTATTTCAGCTTCATCCTAACGTTTGTAGGTGAGCTCAAGGGGCTCAAACCGGAGAGTTGCTAACACTGACCCTAGCAAGAGCAGTGCTTCGCAGAATCTACCACCGGATCGGAAACGCGACCCACTGAGAAGATCCGGCGAGAAACTCAGTGGGCTGTGTCTGAGGGTTAATTCGCTCGTCGAGCCCTTCGTCGCAAGCGACGGGTTCGACGAGGACGGTGACTGGTGCTTGTGATGCCTAAAAGCACCGTTAATAGAGAGTACGTACTAAAGTCACGTGTGGCCCAACGAATAAGCCCGTTGATCAAGGAAGGCCAAATTGGATACAAGAAGATACGTACACCGGCTTAATAAGACCTAAGATGTCTGAAACAGCTAAACTATGTGGACTGCCCAAGGTTCATAGTAGCAAACAATTAGCAAGAAAGCAAGTAGCAAGTCCCATTTAGGTCAATAGTCAGATCGATTAAATCGCTTAGCAAAAACATTACCGTAATAATCTTTAACGCATCACTTTGATTTACGCTATATTATACAATTTACTAACATTGAAACTCACCTAGTCACCAAGAAGGACAGCAGCCAGCAGAAGGCCGTGGCTATTGGAGAAGCCAACGCCTTCACGTCAATTGGGAAGAGTTCTCCAATTACAACCCATGGCAGAGGACCCAGGCCCAAGCAGTATGAGATGATGAACAGCGTCAGCGCCAGAATGGGTAGGAACCTCATGCTGTCGACTATTGGACTGCCGTTGGTGTCCAATATGAAGTACATGCCAAGGAGTCCCTGAGGGCAAATAAATCGAGGTCAATAACTCACAGCGTATAAGTTTCGCTCGTTATGTGAGGCCATGTCTTTCGCGAGTGACCTACTTAATTAGCAAAGCTCATAGCTATCACTAATATCGCCACCGGCGTCGTCGGTCGTCATCTACACATCGTAATGACCTCGTTCAAGAAATTGTGTAATATTATTATTAAATAACGTTAAGGCTAAGCGATTTAAACTAACATAGTGGTCGAGAAACACATTTCTGTCAAAACCGAAAATGAACGAATAATTTATAAGGCTTACACTGATGAAAAAGCCAAACGAGAAAATTATGAGAGCCTAGCACATCAATTGTTATCTGAACCAAAGTTCTAATAACGATTCGAGACTATTAAAGCTGCTACTACAGAAGTTACTCAATCAGAACCCATTGTAAGTAACCCCAATATAAACGTGGTTAATAATACGAATTTAAACACAAAGAAGGTATAAATAGCCGAAGTTTAAATAAATCCATTTCCTATCCTAAGATAATAACTAATAACCAGAATAATTAGAAGTAAAGAGTTAGGCAAAATGATGCCTATTCAGAGCTAAAAGAAATAAAAGCTGGAGTACCACAAGGAAGTGTGTTAGGGCCACTCTTGCACCTACTATACACTTGTGATATTCCACACATAGATAATAGTATTATTGCGGCTTTTGCTAATGATACAGCCATAATGGCGACAGGTAATAGTAACGAAGAAGCAGCAGCAAAAGAACAAATAGCTAACGATCGATTTCACCAGTGAACTAGAACATGGAGAATCGAACTTTACGAATCCAAACCGGTATACATTTTTACACCATCCGATATATACAAACAAGCAACCAATACCGTATGCAAATATGGCCAAATATCTTGGTATGGAATATTGACGTGAAGCTGCGGTGGAAAGCTCACGTCAAGAAAAAATAAAAGAACTAGGAATAAGATACAAAAAGTTGTACTGGCTACTTTGAAGACGGTCGTTGTACATACAAGTCTTAATGCCAGTCTGGACTTATGGTGTACTGCTCTGGGGTTGTGCCAAAGAAACTAACATCAGAATAATACAGGGCTTCCAAAATAAAGTTCTCAGGGATATTGTCAACCTAAGCTGGTACATAAGAAATAACGATCTTCACCGGGACCTTATTGTTGAGCCTGTCCGTGAAATAATTGCAAAATATGCCAAAGCTCAGTTTATGTTTACTGGTGGTAGGACTTGTGATTCCGCACGGGTAGGGTCTATGGGCTCCAGGAACCACTTAAAACCAGGCGGGCTGTGAGCTCGTACACCCATCTAAGCAATAAAAAATATATCTAAATATATGTAATAAGCGATTGGCAGCAGAGACGGAGCATCTTCCTTGCAGTACCGAGCGTTTTCTCTCTTTCTCTCTCTATCTCTCTTCCTAGCTATTCATCCCACACAGTGGTAGGGTCAGTTTTCTTTATTTTTCTATTCTACTTCGGTCTGTCTTCGACATCCTAGTCAGTAACATTGTGCTCCCTCTTTTTCTTCATCACTCCATCTTTCCACCTTGTCTTGGGTCTTTCTCTAGGACTCCAACCGGACTGGTCGAGCTGAAAATTCCTATGTAGTCTGGTGGCCTTCTTTTTACGTGAACATAAAATCTCATTCTACTCTCCATCATCTTGTCAGCGATGATCTGCAGCAATGAGCCTAATCGTCCGCTATACATTCAGATAACATAATGCCGTTCCGAGAGGTCGTCTCCTTGTATTAGAGAACTCCTATGACGTGTTTGACACAGAATACAGACGTCCGATACCTACGAGTCCAATAGTTGTTCCGGTGCAGGAGATGAGGAGCAGCATCCTGCGGCCGAGTCTGTCCACCACCAGGGGCGTGACTGCTGAGGCACCGACCTGTGACATTTCTCGATAAAATATATTCACACGACAAGAGAACGAAAATGGAAATTAAAATTTTGATTAGATAAAAACGTGCGAAGTTGTCCAGACGTTAAAATATTTTTGACTTTACAGAATATAGAAAGGCAGTTTTGAAATGTTTATAAGATGATTTAGCTTTAATGGTTTTTTAACCGACTTCAAAAAAGACGAGGTTCTCAATTCGATAAAATTTTTAAAGTGCTACCTCAGAACTTCTTCCTAGATGACCCGATTTTGATTGTTCTTTTGATTGATTGAGGCGATTTGCTATCACCCACTTCGAGACATGAAGTTGAAATTTTAATGCCTATCAAAACGGGCTAGTGCCATTCGATTAGATTACATCGTAATAGTATGATGTGATCGGCGATCTTACAGACCTGCATGGCGCCGATGATGATTGTCGCGATGGCGGAGTCCAGAATGGCCCCGGCCGTTTCGAAGATGGTCGCCATGTAGAACAACACTGCGTTGATGCCGGACAACTGCTGGGCCGCCACGAGGGCGCACGAGATGTAGAACGCTTTGAAGTTGGCACCGCGGAACACGTCCGATAACTGGACAATTGTAATCACAGTGTCATGTTGCTGTACATGGACAGACAAACCATAGCATATCCGCTCTGATATATGAAATTGTAGTCTATTTGAAAATTAACTGTGATGATAATTAAAACTAAACTCAACTTTTACGTTTCGTGTATCGAATCGAGTGTTGGTATAAAGTTTATACATAAACTATGACGTCATAGTACAAAATAGTGCACTCTCTTTAAAGTGATATTAAAATGCCTTTAACTTATCTGATACAAGATTATTTTCTTCTCAATCGTGTCACTCTTGGCTAAGTGGTCGTGATCGTCGTGTTGTGGTGGAGGGGGCAGACTTGACGCGTCTTACGATGCTGCATCTCTCTTTACTCGAGGCCATTCTACTGCACTCATTTAGGGGACCTCCCGCTGTAGTTTTAATTTGCTTGGTCCGCCGCATTGGAGACCTCCCGCGTGGTCTTCTACCATCAACCCTTCCCTGTACTATAAGGCGTTCTATGGACCGACCATCTCGTCGCGAAGCGTGTCCGAAGAAATCCACCATTCGAGACTGTACTATAGCAAAAAGACGCTGCTTTTTGCCGAGCATTCTGCAAGCAACTGCAGAAGCAAAGCAACGCAACTGCAAGCATTCTTCTCCAGCACCACATATACGGAGCGTCTAGTTTCTTCCTTTCCACATCTCACACAGTCCAGTTTTTTATTTTCCCATACTTTCCTCAGTCATCGTCCATCGCTCACCTCGTGACGTTACAAGATACAAGTTACCTAATACAAAACAGTAATCAACGTAAGATATCACAATCAACACACATACCTACAAGTTACATAATCTATGAAATGCGCTCCTTCTCGAGGTCAGTGTGCTTAGTGCGAGTTTTTAACGTTCTCGATCGCGTAAAGTCATCTCAAATTAGTATGCAGTTGGAACAGCGCCCCTAGCGGCAAACGTAGGTAAGCGTTTCAACTCTTACGCTATCGAGAACGTTTAAAAACTCGCACTAAGCAAACAGGACTATTACTGACCGGTGCGTGTTCGAGTTAAGGGTTCGGCGAATGCTGTTTGAAAAGGGTCATTACCGATCCTGTGGACCGAATGGTAAACAATCGACATCGCCCAAAACACGTCATTTCGGATCCTCCCGATCCACTATATGTGTTTTTAGGTACCCCAAGCTCCGGTCATCGTTCTCGTTGAACCCGTTGCTTGCGACGAAGGGATCGGTGAGTAAATTAACCCACAAACAGCCCGCTGAGTTTCTCGCTGGGTCTTCTCAGTGGGTCACATTTCAGATCTGGTGGTAGATTCTGCGAAGCACTGCTCTTGCTAGGGTCACTGTTAGTAACATCGTCAGGTTTGAGCCCCTTGAGATCACCTACTCGTCCGGTAACGCTGATATAGCCTATTAAGGCTATCGGCATAGATAGAAAAAAAAATCATTTGAACAGTATTATTATAGGTGGTAAGGTGGCGGATGAAACGCGATTGCATGCAGCAAAGATGCGAATGTTGCAATGGATGTGTGGAGTAATGAGAATGGATAGAATACGGAATATGTTAGGGGAAGTCTGAAAGCGGCACCTGTGACAGAGAAGCTGAGAAGTGCGCGTATGGGATGGTATGGACATGTGATGAGACGAAATGAAAATGAGGTTGGTAAGAGAGTGTTAACTATGAATGTGGAAGGATATAGAGGAAGAGGTAGACCTAAGAAGAAATTGATGGATTGCGTGAAAAACGATATGGGTAAGAGGGGAGTGAGCGAAGAAATGGTATATGATAGAAGAGTATGGAAGGAGAAAACATGTTGTGCCGACCCCAGGTGACTGGGAGAAGGGCAGAATAATGATAAACTATTATTATTTATGTATGTATATGTGTATATTATGTATTTGTAATTTAATATACACCAATATATACTTTACTCTCCACCGTAATTTATTCTGCACTACTTTGGGTGACTGCTAGAGAATGCCATAGGCATTAAGTCCGCCAATGTAAATTTTACATGAAGTGTAATAAATAGATAAATAATCATCGTGCAGATCATGTGCTGATAATAGCCTTAAGCAGACTTGGGTATTGCCACATGAATTTGCTTCAGAACTAAGCAGAGCAGTGGTGCCTACCTGTGTGGCCTGCCAAAGTAGCCCACGGTCAGTGAGCTATGTTGAGTTTTTTTTTTACGCCGGCAACCGAACCTATGGAATTTGGTCAAATGGTAGGTACCACCCACTAAACGATTCCCCTTGAACGTCCAGTCCCCGCTCGAGACAGAAAACCGGGAGAGGTGAGAAGGGTTACCGCGGTCAATGTCAGAACGAAATGCGCGACTCGTTTCACGGACGCCCGGCCGGGGTAGAGAATTCTCCGGTCGCTGCATGACTTACACAGGGGGAGCTGTGTTGAGCACATCACTACATAGTATAAAACAAAGTCGCTTTCTCTGTCCCTATATCTGTCTGTCCCTATGTATGCTTAAATCTTTAAAACTACGCAACGGATTTTGATGCGTTTTTTTTAATAGATAGAGTAATTGAAGAGGAAGGTTTATATGTATATTAACATCCATTAAATAGTGGAGAAATCAATAATAAATTACAGTGTCCGAAGCGAAGCGAGGGCGGGTCGCAGTAATCATATAAAACTTAGTATACTTAATAGACAATCATACGTAAGCAGTTTTCTGGCTTGCGCCCTTGACTTCAGCGGCCATCTTGTCTAGCTCAGCTTGCACTCCGGCGCGTGATTTTCCCCTGATGAATTGCAGGGATTTGGCCGCAGAGTCTACGTCACCTGCGCGAATACAAGCCGTGACATTCCAATCAGAACAATTTCAATAGAAGCACGCCACTCATCTTATCTTTTCATTTGGTTACCAGTGATGCACATCATGAAATAGAGGAGTCAAAAATGGGCAATCATTGACTTTTTTTTTTATTGCTTAGATGGGTGGACGAGCTCACAGCCCACCTGATGTTAAGTGGTTACTGGAGCCCATAGACATCCACAACGTAAATGCGCCACCCACCTTTGAGATACAAGTTCTAAGGTCTCAAGTATAGTAACGACGGCTGCCCCACCCTTCAAACCGAAACGCATTACTGCTTCACGGCAGAAATAGGCAGGGTGGTGGTACCCACCCGCGCGGACTCACAAGACGTCCTACCACCAGTAATTACGCAAATTATAATTTTGCGGGTTTCATTTTTATTACACGATGTTATTCCTTCACCGTGGAAGTCAATCGTGAACATTTGTTGAGTACGTATTTCATTTGAAAAATTGGTACCCGCCTGCGGGATTCGAACACCGGTGCATCGCTCAACACGAATGCACCGGACGTCTTATCCGTTAGGCCACGACGACTACAATGACTAAAATGAAGAAGGATATGCTTGAACAGAATTACGATATCTGAGACTAAATATCTCTAGCTATGTAAGCTAAATATATTATATTATTGTGATATTGATACATAAGTCTGGCAATGAGCTTACGAATGCTCAAAATCTAAGTCTGCTCCAAATTAGAGATTCTCCAGCGCGAGCAGTTCAACGCGAATGTTAAAACAATTTAAATTCGCATCAAATTAAGCTGAGCCCATATACGTCTGTCGAAATGATTAGTGTTTGTTGAGTAGTTTAATTAACTTACCTTTGTTCAAATAATACATCGGGGTTTCAGGCATGAAGAAGAACAGCACGCAGAAGACCGCGACTATAGCTATTCCGACATACTGCAGCGCGAAATAGGAGACGAACGGTCCCACTGCGTATACCAGCAGAAAGCCAGATACTACAAATAGCAGGAGGAATGATCCCAAGGCACCGCGCGTGTCATCCTAAAAATAAGATTGGTCTTCGCGATATGCGAAGACATTGGTTTTTTATTTACTAGATTAGCGAACGAGCTCATGGACATCACAGCGTAAGTCAGACATGAGGTCGAAATCTTAATTGCATAGTATAACAGCTATTATACCCTTGAAATCGCATGACATGTTCTCGGCAAAAATAGGAGGTAGTCCCCGTCTGGGCGTAGCTGAAATAGCCCCCTAGACTACCTACGAATAGGTAGTATAAATATATGGTAATGTCCCAGGTGGGAATTGTGGTAGTCTAAGTTCTTGATGCGCTGATGATGAAGTGTGAAGGCTGCAATTGATCCGTTGGGGTCACCGGTGTGGGAGGTATACGATAAAGGCAAGATCTTCCACCGTGCGGGTATCATTGCTCGGTAAACCGACAGTCCGAATGTTGTTGTTCGGAACTTGTATATATGCAAGCTTATCTTGAAAATGTCGCTATCGAGATTCAGGCATCTATCAAATATCTTGTGTTCTATGATGGCTACCTGCCACAATTTCCTTTGTGCACTTTAATGATATTCACAGGAAGACATGAGGTGGTGTATATGTCGACACAACACGCCCAAATTTTTCTAGCTGCATCCTCCATAGAAACATCCACGTCCGTGACGTATGATTCAGATGTCATGCCCCAATTTTAGTGAAGTCGACATACAGATAAAAATGGAAGTGATCTTTATTTAAGCAGTTGCTGATGACCTGCACATACCGTTGCGATCTCAGCACAATACATCGGCGTGACCGTAAACAGCATCCCGACTGCCAGGCCCCAAACGAATCTGCCAGCGTAAATCATTTCAACATTTTGAACGGCTATCATCAAAATAAAGCCGACGATGAGTGGTACAGATGACAGAAGAATGCCCCATCGACGACCCATTGTTGACGCTAGGAAACCTCCAATGAATGGACCTGAAAAATGGTTATCTGTGTTAGTTTTGTGGATCCTGTAACCCAACTATGCCACCACTGCTTCTTCTTATTCTTCTTCTGCTGGGAATATACTGATGGTACCAATCAGTTCGCTAGATACAGTACCAGGGGCTCTCAAAATGGAGCTTTTGTTTCTGCCGCTATAGTGGAGTTGATACTTGGTAACTTGGAGTAATGATTTTTTTATGATTCAGGGATTACTGGTGGCCCGGAGGCCTTTTTGGTTTCACCAGGACAGGCAGGCGAGCAACGGGTCAGCCAGGAGGGGTGGGATTTGCTAACAGCAACCCGAGCGCCTCCAAAGGAGACCTAACAACTCAAGAGTAGCTGCTTCGCGAATGAATCTACTACCGGATCGGAATCGCGACCCGCTGAGAAGATCCGGAGAGAAATTCAGCGGGCTGAAACAATGTATTGATTTGATTAAACAAAACCATTCGCTCGGTGGAAGGTCTACCAACTGTCGTTGCCTTTAAATATTAACTGAAGACTAAGCTAAAACTGAAAGTTGAGTTAAAATCTCGGATAATGGACTTTTGGTTTCAAATATCCAAAGATACACGGACTGTCTCGGCGGTGTAGTGAGCGCCACTGACTGTTGCGCCGAGGGTCGTGGGTTAGATTCCCACATCGGGCAAACATTAGTGTGATAAACAGGTTGTTTGCTCTTTATCTGGCTGTTCATTATCTATATATGCATATATTTTAACGTAAATATGTATGTATGTCAGTCTCTGGTACCCATAACACAAGGAATTCTAATTTTGGGTCGGATGACCGTGCCTAATTTGTTCCCAGTTTATTATTATTAAGACTCTCACCGAACATAGCTCCGGCAGATATAAGGGATCCGATCCATGATATTTCGTCGTTGGTGACGGGTCGCGACAAGGGTGTGTCGTCAGGATCCAAGAGCTTCAAGTTCACCGGCGAAGTCCACCCCAAAGCAAAACCAGTAGCCGTAATGGCGATGTTCGCTGTAAAGTTACTCTCAATTACAATTCCATGGAAATAGAAAAAAACGTACCAAAACTTTAATAGAGAAATCGACAGCTGTTATTAATAAAAATGACTACGCACAAATTACAAAATTCTGTTCAACGTGATTTCATTATGTGTGACGCTAACATAAGAACGATACATACTAGCATAGCCATAATACACATTAGCTTGAAAATTTTAAAGTTATCAAATTTTAATTAGTTATTAAAATATGAATTTTCAATTACGGGCTCGACGAGAATGGTGACCGGTGCTTGTGGTACCTATTACCTAAAAACATCGATAGTGGATCGGTTTTTGATTTGACATTCACCAATTTCATTGCCTGTGAAGGCAGATTCTGTTATTCATTTGTAGAATACTTTTTTTATATTTATCAATATAGTTAGAGAAGGCAACGAGAAAGCCAAAGAGAGACCAACCGGTACTAAATGGTAACCGGCGCCAATTGATATATTTAGATGTATGCCCCCAAGCATATTGAGACATCGATTATCGAATAGATCGATTATCGATCGATTGAACTACCGGTTGCATTCTTTAACGATTGTCTCAACCTTCGAACTGACACATGATTGCCACACGGTCGAAATAGGCAAAATGGTGCGAGTTACACATCCTATTACCAATATCACAATTATCAGCGTTAACGTGACTTACAGATAGAAATTATAATCAGAATTTTAAGCCTTTTCGACATTTTTGCTAACATTAAATACGCGTTTTCGCAGTGATTCTCGTTTAATTGAAATAAAAAAATCTGTGTGACCACTTTTATGTTTCGATATATATAACTAGCTTTTGCTCGCGACTTCGTGGAATAGTTACATTGGCAAAAACGCTATTTTTTACACGCGACTTCATTTACGTAGCGTACGTTTTTTGAACGCCGAAAATTATTTTCATCTTTTTAGTTCGGCTAGCTACAAAGCTGTTTTTTTTTTTTTTTTATACCATCGTTAATTTTATTTTTAAGTGCCACTAACTGCCAGGTTAGTGGACGAGTCTGCGGGACTCAGCATGAATTTACCACCGGAACAGAATCGGGGCACGATGAGAAGATGCGGCGAAAAACTCAGTGGGCTGTTTGTTTCTATGGATTAGGTGGCACATCGAACTCTTCATCGAGTGGCATTCGACGAGTTTGACGAGAACTGTGACCGGTGCTTGGACTACCAAGAAGCACCGAGATTAAATCGCAATGGCATGTCCAGGGCGACGGTGGTTGTTCGCTGCCCCGTCGTCTGGATCGATGATGTAACTTGAGGCGACCACGGGGTTGTCGTGTCGCACCGCTTCCTCGAAAAGGTGACCGCTTAATAAGCTTACGCTATTAAGGCACTTTTAGTTGTTAATTTAAAAACTGTTAATACCGGAAAATGTGTTAAAATCGAGGGAAAAAGGCCTAGGGGTACAGGTCCCAAACGATGATCGGACCAGATAGCGGAGGAACTGAAAATACCTGTTAGCGACGCACTCCACCAAGCTACAGAAAGGGATCGATGGAGACAGCTGGTTGACGGAATTGGACGGAGTCACGATCCTCATCAATGAGGGACTGATTGAAGAGAGAGAGAGAAATACCGGAATTCCACACAGCCGGGAGATTCTGTTATATAATTACGCTCCAGTCAAGGAAAGAGCTATTGATTTTTTATATGCAATTCCTTGCAAGCTTGGTAGGCTTTTTACGGCAGTGAACGCGAGTACTACAATCGTCTTTATTTATCCGGTACATCTCTTATCTCGCACTCGGTAAAGACCTTTAAGCTTTAACTATGAAAACTTTTATTAAGCTTAAAGTCTCAGAGGTGTTCATATATCTCTTTAGATTATAAACGATACAGAGCGAATAAGTCCGTGGCTCTGTCGGAGCAGATTATTAAATGATTTGTAACTGTATTCGCCTTCGCCGCAATACTCATGTCCTTTCATTACTATACTGTTCTCTCTTTAACCCCCATACTCCCACATATCTCAAAGAACGTTTCGAGTTCCTGGGTGATACGCATAATTTTTCCCTCAGATCATCGGATAGCCTGAGACTGAAAATGCCCGCACATTCGTCGTCATTATTTGATAATTCATTCACCGTCCAGGCGGTTCGATTGTGGAATGCTCTGCCGGATGCAGTGAGAAGTGCTCCAACTTTAAACTGTTTTATAAGAATGGTGAAGGAACACTACTTATCTGCTTAGTGCTGTTTGTTTGCATCATTATCATTTAAAATTTCCATACTGTTGATTTATTATGTATGTATGTATTGTATGTAAGTATGTAAGTATGTATATTGGTATATAAATCAGTTAGCTATATGTTTCATATTATATGTAAACGGTATATATCTGTTTATTGTATGTATATATTTTCTATAATAATGTATTGTCTTTAGTACACCGCAACATACCTACCTGCTATATTTTTATATTTTCCAGAATTTATTTAAATTAAACGGTAGTCTGGAAGAGATCGCTTTTAGCGATAAGACCGCCTATTGTACAAATGTATCTGCTTTCTGACTGTTTTTTGAATGTAAATTGTGTTTTGGTGTGCAATAAAGTGTATTATTCTCTCTCTCTCTCTATATTCACGAATAGATACAAATAATAAAAACGTTGCATAGTAATTTATTTTAATATGTAATTCAATTAAATGTCAATGAATTATTAATCAATGGCCTTAATAAGAATACGTAGTCTATTTCATGATCATGGTCATCTTTACTTTAAATTAAATTTTCAATAACACTATTAATTGACTACGCCATATAGTTACACATCCTGCAAAAAGGCTATGTACCTATAAATTCTTTTTGAGACCGTTATTTATATAATCTGTGAGAATTTAGAAATTACCGCCAAAAAGAACTATAGAAGAATCTATGTACATAATGTATAAACCCTGAATACGGTCGACTTCAATCCAATCGACGAGGTCGTGCGCTGGTGAAAGTTGATACTTTGAGGCCGTCCTCTAAATTGCAATAAATTATAATATCTATAGTTTTATAATTCTACTCGCACATAACACAAGGAACATAACACAATACATAACAATAACGAATATTTGACATTCCATGTTTTTATTTCCCGCGCGTCTTTTCATTGAGAGACGGCGTTCCCGCGCTTTTGTTGCATTCCGAAATATCGTTGACCAAATTAAAATAGTTTTTCTAGGGAATTGTCAAATTAAATAGCTTCGTTTAATTAAAAGATTGAAATAAACTTTTTGGAACAGTAAAAACGTAATGATCGTTGTAATTCGTATAATTTGAATTTTAATCGTAATATTAATTTTTTGTGTGTGAATAATACATGTTAATGTTATATTATATTCAGACTGCTATTATTTAAATTCGTTTTTAATATTTTTTTGGAAATATTCGTTTACAACATGATGTCTACTATTGTATGTTAATAGATTAAAATTGGGACATATAGACACATTTTTCTAAAGAATTTTATGTAGGTATATTAATAACAAAACTTATAAGTCATCTAGTTGTGGAACTCTTCCATTTCATAATAATAATGACGGCTTAATTACACAATTTGTTTTAAAATAGTCGTGAAATAGATATAATCATTGAATTCGCTCATTCCTAACATTAATGTATCTATTTTATTTAAATTTAGATTTTAAATTTTTAGTAAATTTGTATTAGTCTCTGGTCATACTATTTATACTAATCTTATACTAATATACTTATATACTAATAAGGCTTTTTTCAAATTCATGCATGAGTAAGTATGGAAAAATATTATGTTTCTGTATTTAGCCGAATTCAAAAAAGGAGGAATGAGGTTCTCAATTCCAATGTATTTTCTTTTTATGTGCTCTACCTCAACTTTTTTTTCGTTGAGCCGAATTTGATAATTCAATTTTGATTCAGATTTTGCATCCATTTTACATTCATTAATATTTCATATAGTATACCAGAATTATTATAAATAAAAATGATAACCACAATCTCGGAATAAAACAAAAGCAATAATAATAATAATAATAAAACAAGAACTCAAAATTAACATCAAAACCACCTTAATCTTAATTTATCTCGCATTTAACTCACCCACGCCGGCTATGATGTACTGTCTCCACAATTGGCCCTGCTCCATGCTGTGCGCTTGCGTCTTGACTGGCGCTTCGGTGGAGACCAGTTCGTATACGAACCATCGGTCCGTTCGTCAATGCGATTTGCTCGTTGACAACCGCAGAAAAACGACTCGCCGCCGCATTCGAGCATACGGACGTATACGAGTCCGTATCTCGCACTCTCTCGCGTTAAATAAATATTTCTCAATAGCGTACATACAGCGCACGTTTAAAACCCTATTCTTTTAAATTAGCATTCTTCAACGCTAACGGCCTCGTGCGACAACGCAACCAAATTCTTGAATTCCTCCGCGTAAATCAGATTGACCTCTTCTTGGTGTAGGAAACTCTCCTTAAGCCCTCGCGTCGCGATTCTAAAATTACGAATTACGTCCTAATCAGAAATGACAGAATTCAATTCCGTTTCTGTAGGATAGCCGTCGCAACACCGTGGTATGTGAGGAATGTAGATCTTCACGATCTTGTACTGATACGTAAATAACTTAGAGAAGCGTCAGAACGCTACTTCGACACAGCGGCGCGACATGAAAACTCATCGTGGTCGCCGCTAATTCCTGATCCGACCGCAACGGGGCAACGCAAAGCCACCGCCGCCCGAAACATGTCTTGTCGGATCCCTTGGATTAACTCTCGGTGCTTTTAGGACCCTCAAGCACCGGTCACCGTCCTCAACCGAACCCAGTGTTAGCAACTCTCCGGTTTGAGCCCCGTGAGCTCACCTACAAACGTTAGGGTGAAGCTGAAATAGCCTCTCAAGGCTATCAGCATAGGTAGAAAAAAAAAAGCGCTTGGTCATTCGCGTCCGAGCCATAGCACAGTACGGATCTCTCTGGAACGTTGTTACGCTTCTCGTGAAATATACGCAGTTCTCGTGAAGTTTTGTTTCGGAAGCCCGAACATGAGTCATGGTCAAGAAATCAATAACTTTTTAAAAAACATTCCGTCAGCGTTCCTCCTCCGTCATATATAATAACTAGCGACCCGCCCTCGCTTCGCTTCGGAAACATTAAATTTTATTATTGATAGCTGAGTCCTGCGATGCTTCCCGCGGTTATTATCGTAACGCGGGTGACGCCGCGGGGTGAAGCTAGTCTAAAAAAAGTAGCCTAAGTTACTCCTTATATCATCAGCTACCTATCGGTGAAAGTCTCGTCAAAATCGGTCCAGCGGTTCCAGAGATTAGCCGGAACAAACAGACAGACAGACAAAAATTGTAAAAAATGTTATTTTGGTGTATGTACCGTATATATATTCATATGCATGTAGTAAAAAACAGGCGTTCGACAAAGTCTGGCACAACGGTTTGATATACAAACTGTATAACATGGGAGTGCCAGACAGACTCGTGCTCATCATACGAGACTACTTGTCGAACCGTTCGTTCCGATATCGAGTCGAGGGAACGCGTTCCCGGCCCCGTCACGTCACAGCCGGAGTCCCGCAAGGCTCCGCCCTCTCCCCGTTACTATTCAGTTTGTATATCAACGATATACCCCGGTCTCCGGAGACCCATCTGGCGCTCTTCGCCGATGACACCGCCATCTACTACTCGTGTAGGAAGAAGGCGTTGCTTCATCGACGACTTCAGACCGCAGCTACCACCATGGGACAGTGGTTCCGGAAGTGGCGCATCGACATTAACCCCACGAAAAGCACAGCGGTGCTCTTCAAAAGGGGTCGCCCTCCGAACACCACGCTGAGCATCCCTCTCCCGACTAGGCGCGTCAACACCCCCGCCCCCGCCGTTCGCCCAATCACGATGTACGACCAGCCCATACCGTGGGCCCCGAAGGTCAAATATTTAGGCGTCACCCTCGACAGTAGGATGACATTCCGCCCCCACATCAAGACGGTACGCGATCGTGCCGCCTTCATCCTAGGACGTCTCTACCCGATGATATGTAGGCGAAGTAAAATGTCCCTTAGAAATAAGGTGACACTCTACAAAACTTGCATACGCCCCGTCATGACCTATGCAAGTGTAGTGTTCGCTCACGCGGCCCGCATACACTTAAAATCCTTTCAAATTATTCAATCCCGTTTTTGCAGGATAGCCGTCGGAGCCCCGTGGTTCGTCAGGAACGTCGACCTCCATGACGACCTGGACTTAGAGTCCATCAGTAAGTATCTGCAGTCGGCGTCCAAGCGCCACTTCGATAAAGCGGCACGACACGAGAACCCTCTCATCGTGGCCGCCGGTAACTACATTCCCGATCCTGCGGACAGAATGGAAAGCAGTCGACGTCGCCCAAAACACGTCATCTCGGATCCACCCGATCCACTAACGGTGCTTTTAGGTAATTCAAGCACCGGTCACCGTTCTCGTCGAACCCGTCGCTTGCGACGAAGGGCTCGACGAGTAAATTAACTCTCAGACACAGCCCACTGAGTTTCTCGCCGGATCTTCTCAGTGGGTCGCGTTTCCGATCCGGTGGTAGATTCTGCGAAGCACGACTCTTGCTAGGGTTCGTGTTAGCAACATCGTCAGGTTTGAGCCCCGTGAGCTCACCTACTAAAGTTAGGGTTACGCTGATATAGCCTCTCAAGGCTCTCAGCTTAGGTAGGAAAAAAAAAAAAAAAAAAAAAAAGTAAAAAACAGTTATTTCAATATTACAAACAGACACTCCAATTTTATTTATATGTATAGACAAGTGCAGGGTTCATTCAGGCGGGCTAACGTGTTACCTTCATGTTCATTGGCTTTTTTTTTATTGCTTGGATGGGTGGACGAGCTCACAGCCCACCTGGTGTTAATTGGTACTGGAGCCCATAGGCATCTACAACGTAAATGCGCCACCCACCTTGAGATATAAGTTCTAAGATTTCAGTATAGTTACAACGGCTGCCCTACCCTTGAATCCGAAACGCATTACTACTTATTTATTTATTTATTTATTTATTAAGTCGCACCAACAAAGTGATCATCAATACAAAACATTGACAAATTGACAAAAGTTCATGGCAGATGTCACCTCAATTATAGGTGCAATCGACAGTGCATTAACATCAAAAATAAAAAAAATATACAGCTAAGATTTAAGAAACAGCTGAACCTAGAATTTGTTAAAGCAAGACTACTCGATATGGAGACAAAGTTAAAAATGGACAGAAATAGTGAAAGTTATGAGAATAATGCCTTCATCACGTGCCACTCCTGCGGAAAACGTGGACACAAATCATTCGAATGCCGAAGATCAGGACGAGGACAAGGGCTGAGTAGAGGACAGTCATTGACACGAGGACGGAGCTATCCAAGATCGCGTGGACGCTCATTTAGAGGAAATTCAAGTTCACGAAATTCAACGTATCAACATACTTCAGCAACAGGCAGAGACGACAAAGGAATAGGTTTCATTGCTAGCGATATTATTGCTAATGTGGGTGAATGCGGTAACATAGAACTAATTATAGACTCAGGATGTACGGAGCATTTAATAAATGAAAAATATGAAAATTATATGACGGATATTACGTACTTAGATAAACATGTCAAAATATTCGTAGCTAACGGCCAATGTATTACAACTAGTAAAAGAGGTAAACTTAAAGTAAAATATCAAAATACTACGATTAATATTGATGCTTTAATTGTGAAAGATGTTTCATACAATTTATTATCAGTGAAAAAGATTGTCGAGGCAGGTTTTAACATAAACTTTAATAAATACAATGTTAAAATATTTAATAAAAAGACATTTTTACGCGGCACCGTACAAGGAAAGTTGTATAAGCTACAAGCCGAATTATGTAAGTCCGAAGTTTGTAATGTTACTGATGCGACAGATCTATGGCACAAACGTTTAGGTCACTTAAATAGGAAAAGCCTTAATATACTAAACTTACCTGTATCTAATAGAATTTGTAGTCCTTGTATGGAGGGCAAAGCCACCCGAAGCCCATTCACGCCTATCCCAAAGCCTAGAACGAAAATGACAGCCGAGATGCTTCACACAGACATAGCAGGACCGATCAGACATCAAGGACCTAATGGTGAAAAATATTTTATGACAATTATTGACGATTTCTCTCATTTTTGCGTAGTGTATCCCCTGAAGAGCAAATCTGAAGCAACAGAACGACTGATGAACTATATATTAAGAATTGAAAATGAAACGGGGAATAAAGTAAAAAGAATTAGATGCGATAATGGTGGAGAGTACACTGCTAATAGTTTGAAACTTTTTTGCATAAATAGAGGTATTAGTTTAGAATATACATTACCATACACGCCACAACTTAATGGCATATCAGAACGAATGAACCGCACATTATGCGACAAAACGAGGACTCTATTAGCGGAAACAAATTTGCCAAAACATCTGTGGTGCGAAGCGATACAATGTGCAGTTTACCAATTAAACAGATCGCCATCATGGGCCATAAACTTCAAGAGACCCAGTGAAATATTTTTTGGTAAAAACGACCTATCGAGGTTGAGAGTATTTGGTTCCAAAGCTTGGGCTACTATAGTACCCAAACCGGACAAGTTTGCCAAGAGAGCAAAAGAAACAAGAATGGTAGGTTATGGAACTGTTGGTTACAGATTATGGGATCCAGAAGAAGATAAAATAGTTATTTCCAGAGATGTAAGATTTGATGAAAGCGACATTAAATTCAAAAACAAAGAAGAAGTGAAACAAGCAAGGTATATTCAAGACAAAGAAGAAGAAATCAATAAAGAAAAGGAAGATATTGTAGAACAGGAAGATGAATTTAAAGATGCAGAAATGAACACTGATCAAATTGAAGAAGCAATAATCAGACCCAAAAGAACGATAAATACTCCTGCTTATCTTAAAGATTACGAGACGAATATAGAAAACATAAATGAAACTAATATTGTTATATGTCTGAGTGCAAATGCACCAGAAACTTTCGAAGAAGCTATAAAAGAACCAGAATGGAAAAACGCAATCAATAAAGAACTAGATGCACTCCAAAGACTAGAAACGTGGGAAGAACAAGAAATAACCGATGGAAGAAAACTCATAGATACAAAATGGATATTTAAACAAAAAGAAGATGGAACAAAAAAGGCAAGACTGGTAGCTAGAGGCTTCCAACAAAAGAAAAAAGATATTTTTGACAGCGTTTATGCACCCGTTGCTAGACATTCAACCATCAGAATGATCTTATCAAAAGCTGTACAAGATGATTTAAAGATTATTCAACTAGACATTCCCACTGCATTCCTAAATGGAAAATTGAAGTCTGATGTATTTATCAAAATACCCCAAGGATTAGAAATAAAAAATAATAATACAGCATTAAAACTAAAGAGAGCATTGTATGGATTGATTGAATCACCAAAATGTTGGAATGAAACAATTGACGAATTTGCGAAATCTAAGGGATTCCAAAGATCAGAATATGATTACTGTTTGTATTACAAAGAAGATTGCTGGATGCTGATTTACGTGGACGATATCCTAATCATTGGAAACGGGGAAGATATTATTAAAGCACTTAAGGAGAAGTTTAACGCAAAATATATGGGCGAAATTAAGAACTTTCTCGGAATGGAAGTTAAAAGAAATAAAGATACATTAGAACTGAAACAAACTAAAATGATTGAAAAGATATTGACTAAATTCAAAATGGATGAATGTAACGGAATTAAAACTCCCATGGAAAGAAATTACAATATAGAAATAAAGGACAATACAGAAGTTTTGGACGTACCGTATCGAGAACTAATAGGAAGTTTAATTTATCTTACTGTAACAACAAGACCGGATTTAACATTTGCAGTGTCATATCTGAGCAGATTTTTAGATAAACCGAACGAAGAATTATGGAAAGCTGGAAAAAGAGTAGTACGTTATTTGAAAGAAACAAAAGAAAAAGGATTATTATTTAAAAAGACAAATGACAATAATTTATACGGATTTTCTGATGCCGATTGGGCTGGAGATAGAAGCGACAGAAAAAGTGTTAGCGGTGGTATTATCCTACAAGGGCAAAACCCCATTGCTTGGTTTTCAAAGAAGCAACAATGCGTAACTTTATCGTCTGCCGAAAGCGAGTGCGTAGCTGCCTCATCATTAGCACAGGAAATTGTTAATTTAAAAGGCATATGTAAGCACCTAGGTTGTGATGTAAATGCCGTGCTATTTGTTGACAACAAAAGTGCAATATCAATGGCCAAGAATTACGAGAACTCTAAGCGTACAAAACACATTGACATACGGTTTCATTATATAAAAGACTTGGTTGTCAATAAGGTGATCAGCATAGAACATATTTGTACCAATGAAAATTTAGCGGATGTTATGACTAAAAGTTTGAGCACAGACAAGTTTTATAAATGCATTAATAAGTTTTTGTGCTAATTCATAATTTGTTAGTTTACTGTTTGTTTAGTTAAGTTAGATATAGTTGTGTATTAAATAATAACTGTAAACCAAGTTATCATTTAGGAGGAGTGTTGAGATTATAGCACTAGCTGCGTGTCGCCGCACTAGTAATGTTGACTCGTTACCATAGTTACATTCTCTACTTAATAAGATTGTGTCGTGTGAATAAAAATATAATTGATGATATTAAAAAGAGTCTGCTTATTCTTCCATATAAAATCTTAACATGGTAAAAGAAAGAAATAATAAATAACTTCGCGGCAGAAATAGGCAGGGAGTGGAGGTTTCGACATGTCCTTTTCTTACCTAACCCTTGGTATTCTCAGTGTCATTGTCAGTGTGATATGGTTTTTTGCGCAGATATTTCAACCCGATAGCTGATGCAGTCGGTATGGGCGTGGCGTTCCTCATCTTCGGAGTTTGCTTCAAACCGAAACGCATTACTGCTTCACGGCAGAAATAGCGGGGCGGCTACCTGGGCAGACTCACAAGACGTCCTACCACCGGACACCACACAGATAGATGTATGTACGCATCATTATTTATTATTACTTCGTATCAAATGAGTCGACTATACCGGTGTTCTAAATCCGCAGGCTCCTGACACTTGTTCACTAGCATTCTCCACGTCGTGTGATATAAATCAAGTCCACACAACTTTAAGGCGTATTCACCGGTGGTAGAGTGTATTTTCAGTATGTTCCAACGTCTTTTTAATTTTCTGACGCTGGTGGATCTCTCTTTTATTACATTCGAGTTCTGATTTTATTTTTACACTTTTACGAAATTTGTTGAAAATTTTCCTACCTTCCAGTTAGTACGTTAGTTATTCGTTCCTGCTTAAAGCCTACGACAGTTTCTGACCGGGCAAGATCTTAAGGAAGCTGTTTAAAGATTTTGCTATTAACCTTTTGCTCCTACTTCTACTGCTTATGAAGTAAATAATAGGTTATGCAAATGGTTTATTTTGACATGTGTAGGTATCTGTCTCGTAATTCCAAACCCCCCGGCGGGTTTGTGCGAAGCTTGGTGATAAGTCACCAGCCCGCGTGTTTAGGAAGAACCGCTCTGCCCATTACTACAAAGGTAGGTGTTTAGTGTGCTTAGTGCGAGTTTTTTTAACGTTCTCTATAGCGTAAAGTTAACTTAAATTTGTATGGAGTTGGAAAGTTTGCCTACATTTGCCGCTAGGGGCGCTGTTCCAAATGCTTAATGCACTGTCGAGTCTGTCGACTCCAATGCACTGTCGATTGCACCATATTTGAAGTGACATCTGTCATGTAGGTACTGTCGACGTCGCCCTAAACACGTCATTACGGAACAGTCCTCGTCACGTCGTACGTCAATCCTCCCGATCTATTAACGGTGTTTTTAGGTACCACAAGCACCGTCGCCGTCCTCGTCGAACCCATCGCTTGCGTCGAAGGGCTCGACGAGCGAATTAACTCATAGACACAGCCCACTGAGTTTCTCGCTGGATCTTCTCAGTGGGTCGCGTTTCCGACTCGGTGGTAGATTCTGCATAGCATTGCTCTTGGTAGGGCCAGTGTTAGCAACACTCCCGGTTAGAGCCCCGTGAGCTCACCTACACGTCAAGGAGAAGCTGTAATAGCCTCTCAAGGCTATTATCATAGGTAGGAAAACAAAATGAAGTCATGTACTTAATGTCAATTTTGTCAATGGTTTTTATTGATGATCACTTTGTTGGTTCAACTAAATAAATAAATAAATCACGGACGATTAGGTACAGTTTCATTACGTGTCTGCCTGTAGCCTCGAGGGGATTTTCTGGCTTCACCCTGACTCGTGGGCGAGTTCACGAGGCTCAGCCTGAAAGAGTTTTGCTAGCGTTTGTTCTGCAAAAGCAAAAGCTTGTTCTAGCAAAACCAGTGATTCAATAAATCTTTCCCCTGATCAGAATTACGAGCCACGCAGAAGATCCGGTGAGAGACCGTAGAATATTTTTATAATTTTTTTTTTTACTTTAATGCTTCTTCTCACACAGAAATAACTATTAGTATCTTGAGATCTAGCTGTTTCTTTAACTTATATATAATTAAATTATTATTAATTAGAAAGATATAACTAATTATTAATAAACAAGGGACCGTTACTGTAGTCACTGTTGCAATCAATTTGCTACAATAACTAGTCAGGTCATAAGTATTGTCACACAGTAAAAACTTTTCTTTTAGAATGCTGGCCACAAAAAAGTTTATTGAATTCGAATTTCGAATTGTTCATGAAAATAAAAATGTATACTTTTAGAATTTTACTCATTTTTAAATATGGAGTGGACGCTTAAAGAAGACCGTGTTGCAGTTATTGCGTTGCATCGTTCCGGTTACGCGCCAATTCAAATTTTTAACATACTGAAAATTTTGAATATAACCAAAAGATTCGTTTATCGTACCATCAAACGATACAATGAAGACTCTAGTGTAGATGACAGGTCCAGAAGTGGTCTCCCTCGGTCTGTTAGGACTCCAGCAGTGATAAAAGCTGTGAAGGCGCGAATTCAAAGAAATCCCAAACGTAATCAGAAACTGTTGGCCCTTGAGATGGGGTTAAGCAGAGCTACGGTGAAAAGGGTGATAAATGAAGACTTTGGGCTTCGGGCATATCGAAGAAAAACAGGACATCGTTTGAATGCTCGTCTAATGGACCTGAGACTGAAGAGATGCCGCGCTTTGTTGAAGCGGTACGCGGGAAATATATATCGGGAAATTCTTTTTTCGGATGAAAAAATTTTTACCGTAGAAGAGAGCTACAACAAACAAAATGATAAAATGTACGGACACAGTAGTGAAGAAGCGAGCAACCGTATTCCGCGTGTCCAACGAGGTCATTTTCCATCCTCGCTCATGGTATGGTTGGGAGTTTCTTATTGGGGCTTAACAGAGGTACATTTTTGTGAGAAAGGTGTAAAAACGAATGCAGTTGTGTATCAAAATACAGTCCTGACGAACCTTGTGGAACCTGTTTCTCATACCATGTCCAATAACAGGCACTGGGTATTCCAACAAGATTCTGCGCCAGCTCATAGAGCGAAGAGCACACAAGACTGGCTGGCGGCGCGTGAATTCGACTTCATCCGGCACGAAGACTGGCCCTCCTCCAGTCCAGATTTGAATCCGTTAGATTACAAGATATGGCAACACTTGGAGGAAAAGGCGTGCTCAAAGCCTCATCCCAATTTGGAGTCACTCAAGACATCCTTGATTAAGGCAGTCGCCGATATTGACATGGACCTCGTTCGTGCTACGATAGACGACTGGCCGCGCAGATTGAAGGCCTGTATTCAAAATCACGGAAGTCATTTTGAATAAACTTTAGTGTCATAAGAATCTATGTTTTGTTAAGTTCATTTTGGTATATGAATGGTTACATAATGAATAAACTTATTTCAATTATTTTACATTAAACATGTGACAGAATTTATGACCTGACTAGGTAGAATACAAAATCTTTTATTAAACTAAATGAATGATAAATTCTACACGGAAGGTGATGGTGTAGTCATGGGATCCCTTGTAGTAGTTGACATTTTCATAGAATAACTAGAACATAAGATATTAAAATCTCCCCTTCTTCAACCACGGATATACAAATTATAAAAATATGCAAAAGAAACTTTTACATTATTACATAAAGACAAAGTTAATATCTTTTTAAAGCATTTGAATTCTGTTCATAATTAAATCTACATCATGGAATTCCTAATGATCAATTAATTACCTTTTTAGGTACATTAAGGAATTCTAATAACATCATTAGTCATACTTTTTATAGGAAATCAACACATACTAATAAATATTAAATTGGTGAATCCTATCAATAAACGTTTAGAGAGCTAAACTTTCTTTGAGCTAAAGAGAGCTCAATGAAAGTAACACTCAACGTCTGAGGAGAGAATTTCAGCATATGAACCATTTGTTAAGCAAAAACAACCAGACAATCCCTGTTGTTGTTACCTCAAAGTACCTTCAAGCCCATCATTGGAAAATTTCTGCCATATAATTTTACCACAGGTGATGGTTACGGCTTTTCTAACTCTTGGGTAAACGGAGTCAACCAAATTACCAGACCTTCAGAGGCTTTAGTGTGTGAAAAGAAACATGAAGTATTTTTAGTAAGAATAGGTGGTAGTGGAATATTCAAATATTAATGAATAGGTATAGATATCTTTCACAGTACACTAGTGTACATTAGGTACCTGTCAAATATCTATATTTTAAAGATGTTTGAATCCCGGCAATGACATTTTTAAGAGATTATACTGGTGGTATGGCATATTTTGACAATTCACGGGTAGGTACCCTGCCTATTTCTGCCATGAACAATTTCTATGGCCTCCAGTGAATACTTAACATGAGGCGGGCTGTTAGCTCGTCTACACCTATCTTAGTAATACCTATCTTAGTTACTGAATAACAACAATTGGATTGTTGGTCTATCGGGCATTGTCTCCAGTTCAGTGGATGATTTTCCTGTTGTTTTTACTCCCGAACTGGTGACCTCAACGTAATGTGAACATACAACAGAGCTATTTGCCCATGACTATGAAAAGTAATGAAAACTATAAGGTATTTAAAACCTCAGAAATAATAAAATGGGAATAATAAACATGAGATTAAATTGAAAACGTTGTTTTAATGATAAATGTTTGTGTACTCTGTTTGTAAAAAAATCATCTAAGTGTGATGCAACTTGGTACAGCCATTGTTGTTATTCTAGGGAATATTTTTGATATAGTACTATCAGTGTTTTTTTTTTATGATTGATAGTTTACTGGTGGCCCGGAGGCCTTTCCAGTTTCACCAGGACAGGTGGGCGAGCAAAGGCTCAGCCAAGAGGGGCGGGATTTGCTAACAACTGCCCGAGCGCCTCCGAAGGAGACCTAACAACTCAAGAGCAATTGCTTCGCGAATGAATCTACCACCGGATCGAAATCGGGACCGCTGCGCCACCCTGCACCAGGGCATCTGCTTCCTGCAGAAAAATCTTGTTGCTGTCGAGAAGGTACCGTTGTGTGTGTGTGCAATAAAGCTTACTATAAAGTCAATGATTGTCTAGAAGATTGCACAAAGTGGGAATTAGTTGCTCGCTCCGGACATTTCAATATTGCAATAATTGTTACGTAATACTCATTGTAAAAATGAATATTTAAAAAAAATCTAATATTAAAAAAAAAGCATGTCCGCTGAGTTTCTTGTCAGTTCTTCTCAGGACGGAGGCTAGTTTTTGTGAATTGGCGGTAGTTCTTTTTGACATTCAACAAGTATGTACTTTCATTTATGTTGAATTTTTTTTTATTTATTGGATTTGATTTGATTTGTGTGTTGCTAACGGTCCGCGAATACGAGGGTAGTTTTTTTATAGTGAATTATTGAAGAATTGTGTGCCGCTTATCTGTGGCGATAGTGAAACCTTCGGAAGTATTCTATCTCGTTCTCTCGCCAGTTAAATCGATATGTTTGTCTCATTTCAAATGTCAAAAAGTTTTCATATTTCCTTTCAGGTCGAATTCGCTCGCGCATTGAGGCTTACGAATGGCAACATCGAGCCCCTGTCGTTCACGGTGCCCAGGATAAAGGTACTCCTGCTAATATATCATTTTCGTTGTTTTTTTTTTTTTTTTTTTTTTTTTTTATGTTTGAAGGATTACTGGTGGCCCGGAGGCCTTTCCAGTTTCACCAGGACAGGTGGGCGAGCAAAGGCTCAGCCAGGAGGGGTGGGATTTGCTAACACCTGCCCGAGCGCCTCCGAAGGAGACCTAACAACTCAAGAGTAGCTGCTTCGCGAATGAATCTACTACCGGATCGGAATCGCGACCCGCTGAGAAGATCCGGCGAGAAACTCAGCGAGCTGATTCATGGGTTAGGTTGCACGGCGAACTCTTTGTCGAGTTCGACGCGTATGGTTACCGAGGTCCCTAAGCCTGCTCCTAGAGCTGAAGGCGTCTAGTGCAAAGGTTATTGGATCTGATGGATCCGTAAGGACGTGTCTAGGGCGTCGACGGTGACTGGCTCCTGCGTGATCAGGATTCGGGGAGTAGTCAGCGGCGGCAACGATAAGGCGATTATCATGACGTATAGCCACGGAGCTCCGACGGATAACCTGCAAAAGCGAGATTGTAGAGATTGGAGGGTGTCTACGTGTGTGCGGGCCGCGTGAGCGAACACCACACTCGCTTAAGTCATGACGGGCCTTATGCAAGTTTTGTAAAGTGTCACCTTGTTCCGAAGGGACATTTTACTCCGCTTACAGATCATGGGGTAGAGTCTACCGAGAATAAACGCGGCACGGTCACGGACTGATTTTATATGCGGGCGGAATGTCATCGATGCATCCAGGGTAACGCCCAGGTACTTGACCTTCCTGGCCCAGGGTATGGGTTGTCTAAAGAGAGTAATCGGGGGTGTGAGATTCCTCCTCCTAATCCGGGAGGAAATCCGTGTGGAGCTTCCCCTCTGAAATAGCACCGCAGTACTTTTCGCTGGGTTGATGTCTATGCGCCATTTTCGGAACCACTGTCCTAGGGCTAGGGCTGCGCTCTGAAGCTTCTTCGCGATTAGGGACTTGTTTCTACTGGAATAGTAAACAATCGTGTCGTCGACTATCAGTGTATGACGGGAAGTACACTATTGCTCTCAAAAAACAATGTCTATACAATTGGTGATTGTTATTGCAGCAGAGCAACACTGCATGTCAATAGGAGTGATTTAAGAAAAATCTACACTTGTTTTATTTTTTGCTCTATAAGCAGACGAGCATACGGCCCCCCTGATGGTGAGTGGTTACCATCGCTCATGGACGTCAGCAAGGCCAGGGGCATAGACAACATGCATGAATAAAACTATAAAAGTAGCTTTAAGGTATAATTAGGCATACATTAGACATTAGATAGATATTTATTTATTTATTTTATTTCAGTCTTCTTACAAATTAACGGTATAACTAATGTGACCATACGTCCCGATTTGGGCGGGACAGTCCCGCTTTTGGGCATTCTGTCCCGCTGTCCCCAGTGAGGCCGACATAGTTTCGCTTTTGCAAACAATAAATTTATTTTTCAATTCAACATAGAGCTAAAAGTGTTCAAATGGGCTAATTAAAAAAAAAAGAGGTATAGACTATTACAGAGTACTAACTATTTTGTATTTAGTGCTTTGATTGTTTTGTGTTATTCTATCTTCTATAAGAAAATACGTGTAAAGCACTAAATACTTTTTTTAATATATAATTCCGCAGATATATAGTTACGCTTTAACATTAAAAATTAATGGTCACGTTAGGTATAACCAAAACATTTTTAAGGTTTTAATAACCATATATGACTTCTAACATTCATTCAGTTAATATTCCAATAATTTTGTGGAAACTCATTAACAGAGAAGATTATGAAATAAAATCCGCTTAACAACATCTAGTGTTTATAATCCGTATTTTAGACTAGTAGGTACTGTAGGTAGAATCTTGAGAACCTAATCTTTGAATTGTTATTTTCTTCAATGGGGGGGATTGATAATATCTTATCAGGTCTCGGCAACTACCTATACTAATGCATAATATAATTATCCCAATATAAATTTCTTGGTAATGAAAAGAACAAAGCAAACTTAATAGACCTTCGCATAACTGCTCTATCGGAGCTGGATTTTTGGTTTTAGTGTCGACTAAGCTGAATCAGATGCAGATACAGTTCACGTCCTTACCATAGATTATACACTTAAGTCTTTACTGCGCTCGCTGCATCCCTATCCTATGATTCTGTGACTATCCTAGCAGAGGACATTGACATTCTTGTCACTTGACTATTTGCTCCCCTTTTTTTCAAGATGGCGGCCGGGGGACAAAAGTGACTACGCCACAAACTTGAACTTAAGCTTATACTAACATTCGGCACATCAAAGAATATAATTACATCCTCTGAAAAACGCACGTTAAGGCCTAAAAATGTAACATTTCAACGGACTAAACAAAAATGTTACTACTGGCAGTCAGAAGTCATTTTGTGCTTCTCACAGCCAATTGTGATTGACGAAATTCATGTAGTTTCTAAATTCAGTATTTTAACTAAAAAAATACTGTACATAAAGTCTATAAATAAAGTCTGTTAGAAATCACGAATTACTAATCTTAAATGCGCATTCAAAACAGACTGCCTCTTTGTTCAAATATTTGTAATGACGAAACATTAACAGCATCATGTTTATTACATCCTTAAAAATAATCCGCTTAGCTCAATAAAAATAGTAGGTACATACCTACTTAGTTGTCAAATGCATTCCGTGTTTATTTTTCTACGTAATTTATTTACTTTTAGAGGTTAGCGACAATATTAATTAAACAATTATTGCCTCTTAATTTTAATACTTAACTTATATACAGGCCACGGAATCTTCTATTCTGCATAGTTGGACCAAGTTTGACACGTACCTTGCCGGTTTTATATATAGCGTAGGGGTTCACAAGTCCACCCCGATCCCGCGGAGATTCACGTCGGATTTTGTCAGTGGGTCGCGTTTTCGATTCAGTGGTAGATTCAACGAAGCACTGCTCTTGTTAGGGCTAGTGTTAGCAATAACGTCAGGTTTGAGCCCCGTGAGCGCACCTACTAGCCCGGTGATGCTGATATGGCCTCTCTAGACCATCAGCTTAGATAGGAAAAAGAAATGTCTTATGTGAAATTCAGGCATCTGTCAAATTTCTTGTGTTTTGTTTTGGCTTGAGTGCTGTGAGCTTGGCTACCAAATCTTACGTAGCTGGAATGGCAATTTGAGGCTACCAGCGCTTAGTTAGGAAAAAAATTAACCCAGTTTTCAACAGCGACCACAGATCACAACGTACCTAGGTAAAGCTGCTGCATTTAGGAAATTAGCTTGAAATATCTTTATCGGGCTGGATGGTGTGAATCCATGTGAGCATGTGAGCAAGCTGAACTCGACTGAACCGAGGTTCGAATGCGGCAAACAGTTACCATTTTTTCTAATGATGTACTCAATATATGAATGTTCATGAATGGCTTACACGATGAAGGAATAAATCTATACTAATATATAAATCTACAGTGTTTTTTATGGATGTTCCGTTATAACTACTGAACCATGCATCCGATTGACTTGAAACTTGATATCCATGTAGAAAATACATGTTCTTAATGGATAGGCTAATATTTATATGAGTGGTGGACGCCCTAATAATAATGACAATAAATAATAATGTTAATTTTAAATGTGCAGCGAAGCGGGCGAGTACGGCTAGTTTTCTAAAAATCAAACCCGCTAAAATTGTAACTTCCGTAATTGCTGATCCTAGAGCGTGTTATGAGCTCGCACTGATAGGTAACACCAGCCTTCCTATTTCTGGTGTAGTAATGTATTTCGGTTCATAGCGATTGTATTGTGAAAAAAACTGCGACTTAGATCTTATGTTAAAATGGGTGTGATGGTGTGGGAGCTTCCACGGTTAAGGAATGACATGGTATAATAAAAATCAAACCCGCAAAATTGCAAATTAAAATTATAAATTAATTACTGGTGGTAGGACATCTTGTGAGTCCGCACGGGTAGGTACCACCACCCTGCCTATTTCTGCCGTGAAACAGTAATGCGTTTCGGTTAGAAGGGCGGGGCAGCGGTTGTACTGTTAAAACTGAGATCTTACAACTCAAGGTGGTAAATGTCTCAAGGTGGGTGGCAGCATTTACATTCCTGATGTGTATGGCCACCGGTAACCATTTAAAACCAGGTGGGTCGTGAGTTCGTCCATCTATTTTAACAACAAAAAAAGTTGGGTATTTGCAATGTAACTCGAAGACCAGGTGAGGTTTGGGCTTGTCTACGTTTTTTTTTTTTTTATATTGCCCTTGTAGGCAGACTAGCACACGGCGCACCTGATGGTGAGTGGTTACCGTCGCCCATGGACTTCAGCAATGCCAGGGGCAGAGCCAAGCCGCTGCCTACCGCTTAATACTCTCCAAAAGCTTCGTTTGAAGAAGGACATATTGTAATAGCGCTCGGGAAACACCGTATTCAGTTTAAAAAAATAATCCACGATATATTTAAAGGTGCTTGGATGAAAAAATACTAGCTCATTAATCATTAATGAAGTGTGAGTGAGCCTTAATAAACAAATGTAAAATATTCCATTACGCGGTATCTATTTGTTTCGTTTTTGGAGGTTAATTATTAAATTTACTGTGATTAATATCTTTGATAGTTTCACTGATTTACGTTATCTCTTATCACATCGTAAAACTATGGTATCTAACAATTGAATAGCCTGCTTAGCTTCAATGTCACATATACATTATAATGAATACACCAAATGATAGTATCAAACGGATTATATTGTACCTTTTGCGCCTAGTATTTGCAAATATTATTATTATTATTTATTTATATTTATTTAAAATCTTATTAATTACATAATATTTTTTAAAAAATATATTAAAAATACAATTTTTAAAAAACACTATATAAAAATAGATTGCCGCTGATGGCGGTGTCTACGACACAAGCCACCAGTGGTTAGGACTCCAGAGTGAGAAACCTCCTCACAATGCGTGCAGTATCGAGGATAACTGCTTTCTGTGTTAGGCCCTTAACCCAGCTGGATAACGAAAGTTTCTTAAGATGTTGATCGAAACTTTTCGCCATCAAGCCGTGTACCGATACAACTATTGGAACAATGATGGTTGAATCAACATGCCACATGGCGGTAGTCTCGTGGGCCAGGTCTAAATATTTTATTAATTTGTCCTTTTCTGCCTTCACGAGGTTCTCGTCATGAGGAATGGTGACATCAACCAACACTGCTCGACGCGCAGATCGATCTATTATCACAATATCAGGTTTATTGGCAACAATATACCTATCCGTGATAATAGATCGGTCCCAGTAGAGCGTAACATGACCATTATCAAGAACTAGTTGAGGTTGGTATTGGTAATAAGGTACAGCAGAATCAAGAAAACCATATTTCAGAGCAAGTTGTTGATGGATAATCCTAGCCACTTGGTTATGTCTATGCAAGTACTCGCCGTTAGCAAACCGAGAACAACCAGAAACAATATGTCTAATAGATTCTCCCGGACGGTGGCATGCCCGACAAATGTCGACCGTCCCATCCTTTAGTATATATTTCCGGTAGTTGTTCGTCATGATAACTTCGTCCATAATTGCAAAGATAAAACCTTCAGTTTCCCCAAAGAGGTTACTGAATCGTAACCAGGCCACGGAAGCTAATTGGTCTACATCAGGCCCTGTGAGAGCCTGGTAGAACCTACCGTGTAACTCCTTGCTCCTCCATACGGTTATGCGATCTGAAATACCCTCTACCTTCAGCCTCTTCCAATTCCCGTTAGCTAAGGATAGCGGAGTTAGCCTCTTATCGACTGCAACGATATCCCGATACATATTCACGTTCATCTTAAGGAAATATTCCCTAAGGTTGTATATCTCTCGGTTATGTAGATCCTTGGCATTCAAAATACCACGACCCCCACATTTCCGAGGAATATACAACCTCATTACAGACGAACGTGGATGATGCATTATGTATGCCGTTAACAATCGCCTGACTTTTCTGTCCAGTACGTCCAGCTCTGATTGCGTCCACCTTAGTATGCCAAAGGAATATGTTAACATAGGCATGACCCAACCATTAAAGCTCGGATTTTGTTTCCGCCTGATAAATGGCTTTTTAAGACCTTTATAAGACGACCAAAAAACCGATGTCTAAACGATTGTTTCATATCTGCGTCAACAATATTCAGCACTTCAAACATACCAAGGTACTTGTAAGTTTCCGATTCACAAAGAGACTTGAGGACCACACTATGGTTAAGTAGTAAGCAATCTGAGCTTACAACTTTACCTCTCTGTACATCTATGAACGCACATTTATCAACACCAAATTCCATCCCAATGGCTTTACTAAAACTGTCGGTTATTTTTAGTAAACTCATTAAGTCTGGTTTTTTGGAAGCAAATAATTTGAGATCATCCATGAACAAGAGATGTGATATAGCCTCAGCTCCTCTGCGAAGTCGGTAGCCTAGCGTTGAATCTTTAAGTAATGTACTTAAAGGATTAAGCGCCAAACAAAACCACAAAGGACTCAGACTGTCGCCCTGAAAGATACCCCGCTTAATCCTTATTAAATTCGGGGCAGCAGAAGAAGTCATCTGACCTGGTTGACTAAGAAACGTAGACCATTGACCCATGCATGAGCTAAGAAAGGAGCATAGTATGGGATTTATTTTATATAGCTCTAAAACTCTCATTAGCCATGTATGAGGCACAGAGTCATACGCTTTCTTATAATCAATCCAAGCCATATGAACGTTCTTCTTACCCCGCCGAACTTGTTGAGTAATGGTCATGTCAATGAGTAGCAAATCTTTTGTACCTCGAGACCCAGCCTTACATCCATTCTGATTAGGTGATAAAATTTTATTATTAAAAATGTGGTTTTGAATTTTGATTCTCAAAATGGATGTAAGTAGCTTATAGATGGTAGGTAAGCATGTAATTGGTCTGTAATTCTTGGGATCCGAGGTATTGCCAGATTTATAAATCAAATAAGTGATACCAGATGTCATGAAATCTGGGAGTGATCCCATCTCAAGGGCCTGTTGGAATTGAGCTGCCAGGCGTTCATGTGAACTTCGGATCCACTTGATCCAGTAACTTTGCAGTCCGTCCGGTCCCGGACTTTTCCAATTTGGCATCGAACGTACTGCACGAGAAACATCAATGGCGGATATTGTTATTGGATCTCTTTATACGATTCACATTCCCGCCTGACAGTTTGTATCCATTCCCCTTCAGAGTGACCAATGGGTATCGACCAAATATTTTTCCAAAATGTTGACATGTCCTCTTCATTGACATTGTATGGCTCATTGGTCACTTGGGATTGAGACGACTCCCAGTTTCTGTATACACTTCTTTGATCGCTTTGGAAAACTCTATTCAAATGGTATCGCTCAGATCTTAGACGATACCGACGAATACGGCTTGCCCAAGCATAAACTTTTTGCTTCCAGAAGTCTATGCGCTCAATAATACAGGTCATGTATTCGTTTGAGCTTATTCCAGTTCCGGCAAAAGCCTGATCGACGAAACACATAACCCGTGGACGAGTATTTCCTTTCTGGAAGCACATAAGCTTTGCTATAAGAATCCTGGCCCTATCAATTCGCTTCTCAATTCTGCACTGCCATTGTGGTTTAGTAGGGGGTCGATAGGCTGTCTGGGTTAAATTTGGAGACTTAACCTCAGCTACACGACAAACCGCTACCGCACCGCAGTACAGAAGTGAGTGCGTATCAATTAGATCCGTACTTGATTCTAAATAGGGTCACCTGTCTACACTGTCGACTTGGATTTTTCCTTAATGCAGTTGTCGTCGACATGGACGTGTCACATTGCAGTTTTCTTTAAATTCTTTATTTTCGTTTTTGCATCCAACTTTACACTTTCTCTTTTTGTTTTTATCATTTTTAAAATTTAATTATTTGTATTTTTTCTATAAATATTTGTAAAAATTTTGGTAAAATTAAATAAATTTGAATTTTGCAATTTTAGACACGTCTGTTGTTGTAGACGGTTTCCATGGATTTTTATATTTTTATTATTATTATTATTAAATATTATTTATGAAGTATACAATTTTAATAAAATAAAAACGAGTGTGCTTTAGATTACACGACAGAAGTAAAACTTCTTTAGCTCCATCTTTAAGTATATTTTACCGCTTCGACGCTTCGCTTTCAAGTTATGGTATTTTTCAAATATAAGTAATTAATATGTAATAAGTATTAATATGACCTATACACGTTTTGAACCAGAATAATTTGAATGATGTGCCTTTCATTGAATTTTACGTTTTTAGTACCACACAGTTTTAGCGTTAGTCAGCCTTCTACAGACTTCTTTGTTTCCATCTTATTCCAATAAGTAGGGTCGGCACACCGAATTTTTCTCTTCCATTCTCTTCTATCAGCCGTCAGCTCAACACTCACTCCTCTCTCTCTCTCATATCGCCATTCACACACTCTATTCATGTCTTCTTCAGTCGACCTCTTCCCCCTCTACCTTGCACTACCATTTCCATACATCTCCTAGTCACATGCATCTCCTCTCTAGGCATTACATGTCAATATCACGCTAACCGTCGACTTTTTAATCAGCCTCCCACAGTATCATAAATATTTCGTGAACTATGCCCCAATAAGTTTCCACCCTGAAATCAGTGCAGCAATAACGTCATAACTTCCACGTTGTCAGAACATTATAATTAAAAGGGATTAGTGTATGTGCAATTAATTAGATTGTATTCTTTATGATAACTGCTAATCCCCCGCAAACAATTAAATGTGTTTATTGAAATTGAACAGGTGGACTGACGACTTAGTGCGCACGGCGGGAACTCGTTGGATGCGGAAGGCGGAGGACCGCATTATGTGGAAGGCATTGGGGAAGGCCTATGTCCAGCAGTGGGCAGATAAAGGCTGATGATGACGATGATTGAAATTGGGCTCGAAATATCTTCTGATGGTCAGCTGTTAAGTGTAGTTACAATCACAATTAAATATGTGCGAGGTTTTAAACATTCTCGATAGTGTAAAAGTTAACTCAAATTTGTATGCAGTTGGAATAGCGCCCCTAGCGGGAAACGTAGGCAATCGTTCCAATTCCATATTTTGAGTTAACTTTTACGCTATCGAGAACGTTAAAAACTCGCACAAATCACATAGAAGCGGGCAAGTATGTAGTTTGAGGCGGCCACGATACGAGAGTTATATTGTTGCGCCGCTTTTTCGAGGAAGAATTTCAATCTTTGGGCGAGCACTAGCGTTTTTTTTATTTTATTTTATTGCTTTGTTTGGTGGACGAGCTCACAGTCCACCTGGTGTTAAGTGGTTACTGGAGCCCATAGACATCTACAACATAAATGCGCCACCCACCTTGAGATATAAGTTCTAAGGTCTCAAGTATAGTTACAACGGCTGCCACACCCTTCAAACCGAAACGCATTACTGCTTCACGGCAAAAATAGGCAGGGTGGTGGTACCTACCCGCGCGGACTCTCTTTTTTTTTTTTTTTTTTTTTTTTTTTTTTTTTTTTTTTTTTTTTTTTTTTTTTTTTTTTTTTTTTTTTTTTTTTTTTTTTTTTTTTTTTTCCTACCTAAGCTGAGAGCCTTGAGAGGCTATATCAGCGTAACCCTAACTTTAGTAGGTGAGCTCACGGGGCTCAAACCTGACGATGTTGCTAACACGAACCCTAGCAAGAGTCGTGCTTCGCAGAATCTACCACCGGATCGGAAACGCGACCCACTGAGAAGATCCGGCGAGAAACTCAGTGGGCTGTGTCTGAGAGTTAATTTACTCGTCGAGCCCTTCGTCGCAAGCGACGGGTTCGACGAGAACGGTGACCGGTGCTTGAATTACCTAAAAGCACCGTTAGTGGATCGGGTGGATCCGAGATGACGTGTTTTGGGCGACGTCGACTGCTTTCCATTCTGTCCGCAGGATCGGGAATGTAGTTACCGGCGGCCACGATGAGAGGGTTCTCGTGTCGTGCCGCTTTATCGAAGTGGCGCATGGACGCCGACTGCAGATACTTACTGATGGACTCTAAGTCCAGGTCGTCATGGAGGTCGACGTTCCTGACGAACCACGGGGCTCCGACGGCTATCCTGCAAAAACGGGATTGAATAATTTGGAATGATTTCAAGTGTATGCGGGCCGCGTGAGCGAACACTACACTTGCATAGGTCATGACGGGGCGTATGCAAGTTTTGTAGAGTGTCACCTTATTTCTAAGGGACATTTTACTTCGCCTACATATCATCGGGTAGAGACGTCCTAGAATGAAGGCGGCACGATCGCGTACCGTCTTGATGTGGGGGCGGAATGTCATCCTACTGTCGAGGGTGACGCCTAAATATTTGACCTTCGGGGCCCACGGTATGGGCTGGTCGAACATCGTGATCGGGCGAACGGCGGGGGCGGGGGTATTGACGTGCCTAGTCGGGAGGGGGATGCTCAGCGTGGTGTTCGGAGGGCGACCCCTTTTGAAGAGCACCGCTGTGCTTTTCGTGGGGTTAATGTCGATGCGCCACTTCCGGAACCACTGTCCCATGGTGGTAGCTGCGGTCTGAAGTCGTCGATGAAGCAACGCCTTCTTCCTACACGAGTAGTAGATGGCGGTGTCATCGGCGAAGAGCGCCAGATGGGTCTCCGGAGACCGGGGTATATCGTTGATATACAAACTGAATAGTAACGGGGAGAGGGCGGAGCCTTGCGGGACTCCGGCTGTGACGTGACGGGGCCGGGAACGCGTTCCCTCGACTCGATATCGGAACGAACGGTTCGACAAGTAGTCTCGTATGATGAGCACGAGTCTGTCTGGCACTCCCATGTTATACAGTTTGAATATCAAACCGTTGTGCCAGACTTTGTCGAACGCCTTCGCTATATCGAAGAAGAGGGCTCCTGTCGGAATGGGTTTCCGCCTGTTCAGCCCTAGTAAGATGTGCTCCGTGAGGCGGTGCACTTGATGGACGCACGAGTGTCTGGCGCGGAATCCAAACTGCTCGTCTATAAGAATTTTATTCGCGGATACGAAATCCCAGAGGCGTTTACGAAGGAGCCGTTCGTATAATTTGCCTATCGCCGGGAGGAGACTGATGGGGCGGTAACTCGCGGTTTCGTTATTCGGTTTGCCCGGCTTGTGTATGCCGATAACGTCCGCTTCTTTCCACGCCGCGGGAAAGATGCAGTTCGTCATAGCAGCATTTAATATCGTGGCCAACATCGTTATCAGTTGGGCTGGTAACAGTTTTAGCGCGCGGTTGCGGATGCCGTCGGAGCCGGGAGCTTTCCGTGGTTGTAGGCTATCGATCGCCTCCTTAACCTCGGAAGTGGTAATGGGGGGTAACGCGTCCGAGGGCGGCAGGGAAGCTCTGCGCTCGACCTCCCTGTCGACGAACTCGGTGTGTTCGGGGTCCGCGTGTTGAGTGCTGGTGGTGCACTGTTCTTGCAGTGCATCGGCCAGCAACTCTGCCTTGTCATCGTCATCGTAAGCCGGTGGTTGGCCTGAGGGGCGTACGAGAGGCGGCATAGTGACGATAGTTTCGGACTTGAGGGTCCTAGCTAGTCGCCAGTATGCTTGGTGAGTGGGCGCGAGTTCTTCTAAATAACTATCCCAGTTTTCGTTTCGGGCGTCGCTTAAGCGGGATTTGACCTCCCGCTGTAAGCGACGCATCCGAGTCCGGTTTGGATCCGTGGGATATCGATCGTAGGCCCGGATTGCCGCGTTTCTGATTCTAACGAGGTCCCTAAGATCGGGGGAAAGTCTGATGCGGTGGAAGCAGTCCTCCACATCGACTTGTTTCGAGGATCTTATGATTGCCGTCGAGACGTGATCAGTGAAGATGTTTATGGATTCGACGGTATCCTCGGGGGATGGAGTTGAATCCGGGCCGCAAGGGAGGATTGGTGGAGCGGTGTCAGCTAAGCACGTGCCCAGCTTCTTCCAATCCACCATGGTCCTCGTATCTGGTTCGCGGTTGAGTGGGCGACCGAGCTGCATGACGACAGGTCGGTGGTCTGAGTCGAGTTCTGACATTGCCTCGATGGAGCGTAAGCGCAGAGTTACGTTCCTCAGCAGTGCCAGATCTATTGTGCTCGGACGACGCGCGGCGTTGTACGGATAGCACGTGGGGGTCGGGGGGTTGAATATTTCGAATGTGAGGTCGTCTATGAACGCGTCGAGACGCCTACCGTTCACATTCGTGCGATGGCAGTTCCACCTAGTGTGGTGGCAATTTAAATCGCCTGCCAGGATGACCGCGTCCCCCATACCGAGCAGTGTCTCGAGGTCACTGCTCAGGAGGGGTTTGTCAGGGGGGAGATAGACGGATGCGATGACGATCGGCTGGTGTCCCGTCAGCGCGATGCGGCACACTGACGCCTCGATATGTAAGAGCGAGGGAGTATCGAGAGGGACGCAGTGCAGGGCCCTCCTATAGTAAATGACAGTCCCGCCCTTGCGGGTGGAGAGTCTGTCATTCCTAACCATGACGTAATTCGCGACTTTGGGGTCGCGACGCGAGGGCTTTAGGAAGGTCTCCTGCACCAGAAGGATGTCGATGAGATTGTCACGGAGAAACTCATATACTTGGTCGCGCTGACGCGCGAGTCCGTTAGCATTATAAAATGCTAACTTTAAGGAACGCGGTTTAACCCTACCGTTGTTGGCCATTGATTACCGGTAATCAAGCCAGCGTACGCTGGACGGACTCGATGACGTCCATATGGTCGAACGTCGCGTATAGGCGGTCATCGGCCGTGACCGCCCTGCGCATGGCGTCGGCGAACGAGCGCATGCGATCTATATTTATCGCGGCGATATAATCCCGCACGATTGAAAAATCGTTTACGGCAGGCCGCGCGGGGCCGGGGCGAGGCGCGGGACCGGGCGCGAGGGCGGGGCGCGGCGCAAGCAGGGGCTGGGGTGCCGGTGGTTTCCCTGCCAACGTGAGCGGCAGCGGTTTTGCCCACGCGGAGACGGTGGGCACCGGTGCCGGCACGAAGGCAGGTTTCGGCGCGCGGGGCGCCGAAGTCTTTGGGCCGACGGTTTTCAGTGGCGCGTTGGCCAGACGCTTCCGCGGGGCCTTGGGGCATCCGCGGTAGTTGGCCGTGTGACCCTGCTTTTGGCAGAGCACACAGCTCGGCGGTTCGGTCGCGGTCTCCTTGACCCGCGAGCAGTCGGCTGTCGCGTGGTCACCGAGGCACTTTACGCACCGCGGACGCGCGTGGCAATTGCGCGCGGAGTGGCCATAAAGTTGGCACCTATGGCACTGCCCGGGAGTGCCTTTTTTGTGTGGGGCCTCGACGGTGACCCCTGATAAACCGCAAACGGTGCGGAGACTTGAGGCGATCCGTTTGCCTTCCGGAGTAGGTTCTAGCGCGACTAGAACCATGTTATACGGGAACTTGTCCCGACCGCTGTGCATACGGTGCACACTTACTATCGGGTACGCCTGCCCGATTAGGTTTTCCTTAATTAGCTCGACGTCGAGCTCCTTTGGTACTCCGCGTATTACTACGCGGAGCTCGCGGTCCTCCTGGAGTGCATAGGTGTGGTAACCTATGCTCTCTTTTCGGAGGTAAGATGTGAGGGCCCTATGGTCGCCCGGCGTTGCGACCTTAATTTGAATCCCGTGCGCGAGATTTCGCGCTTGGGAGTAATTTATTTTATTGGCCGTAAGGGCCTGGGATACCCGGTTCCACGCTGATTTTTCCCGTAGGATTACGGGCGGGGGCGCGGTAATTTTATTGACGGGCGCGGGTTTCGGCGACGGGGTTGCGCGGCGAGGGGAGTCGGGTGAGACCACGACTTTAGGTCGCGACGCGTTCGCGGCCTTGGGCTGTTTTGGCGCTGTGGACGGTTCCACGGCACGGGCGCGTTTTTTGCCGCGCGTGACGGTTTTGAACCCATCGGAGGTTCCGGGCTGCGGGCTCGTCGCGGACTCGAAGTCCATCTCCGATCCGGTATCGGAGTCTGAACCGGAGTTGGCGATTGACGACGCGACGGACGAGATCGGTGTAAACGTCGCGGGTGCGTTAGGCGCCTCGCTGGCGCTAGGCGCTTCATGAGTCGCTACGTGAATACGTGCGCTCGAAATGGATTTGGGGGCGGGGCATGTTTGTGCGGCTCTGAACGACGCGGCGAGGGACGCGGGCGGGGGGGAACTTGCGCGGGCGGCCCTGTAGGCCGCGAATTCGGCCGTGAGGTTAGATAGGGCCGGGTACTTCTCGGCAAGTAACCCGAGAAACCCTAATAACTCTTCTTCCATGGTTTCTTTTGCCCGGGGGGGGCGTCCCCGGGACTTAAGGCACACTCGCCGAAAGGCGAGTCCCCTGAGTAGGAGTTCACCCCCTGCGCTTTACCAGCTACAAGGGGGGGAGTGCCTATGCCGTGAGAACGGCAGTCAGCTGGGATTGGGGTGGAGAGTTGGGCAGGTGGGGCCCCACTGGGTTGTGAGTGCCACAACAAGCGGTGATCTCAGTGGGGGTTCAGTCTCAAGAGGTCGTACCACCAATAAAAAACAGGGTAGGGTAATAATGTCGAATAAAACAAGGTATTTGTAAAACAATATTTATTTTTTAAACAATAAACGTAATATACACAAATAAACGTGCAAAAACACTTTTAGTTACAATTAGCCTCGCCAAAAATACCAATCACATAATTTCATTCGTAAATTGCACTCTTCTCTGTTCTTATAACTTTGAGCTCAGACCTAAGAGAATGTACTGCCTTGGAGCTAATGTGTATTAAATTCTCTTTGGTCATTTATATCTACAAATCAAACTAAAACACAACCTATTTAAATCTACTAGTGGTCCCACAGTAGTCGAAATTCGACTATAATTAATTGGAATTGTAAGTTTGTACACTATTATGATTGTGTTTTATACTTTTATAATCACAAATTTCGCCAAGACTACACTATAAAAAAATATTAATAAAGATAAACAATGTTTAATCTATTCTCAATTTGACCACAGACGTCAAGAACAAAAGTTTGACAATAAATAGTATGCATGCGTGTGTGCGTCAAGTACATGGTATGTAGTGTGTGTAATGTTTTCTTTATTGATTTAATGTATCTTTTATGCATTATTTAAAAAAAAAATTAGCATTGTGCACCTCTTCTCTATATTCTCTAAAAGTGTGGAAAATTTCATACTCCTCCGTCCGCGCAATTTTCGTAAAAAGGGATATAAAGTTTTTGCTTCACGTATTAATATAAAGATAACTCAAATAAATAATTCAAAACAGTTTAAAAATAAGTTTTATCTATGTAAACTCTTTGAGCTCCCGCTTTTCTTAAATTGTCTTTTTTTTTTTTAAACAATGGAATGTTTCGACAGTTTTTTTTTTGTTTATAAAATTTTAAAACACATAACTAACATTAGTGTAAATCCTATTAAAAAATCACATCTCACTTATAACTATGGCTTGAGAATAAATAATGGGCACTTTTATAATGCTCTGGCTGCCATTATGTATTCAAACCATTTTTTTAAACGTCAGCCTCTCTGGTGCAGTCTGTATTAATTATTAATGAAGAACTGTCATGAATTATTACCTACTACTCGTAATTGCGCAGTCAAGAGGAACGAATTGAAATCGTGATTTTTCAACTTAAAATTAGAAAACAATATGCACATGTATAGAATTATTATTATTATTATTTTATTGCATATATGGGTGTACGAGCTCACAGCCCACCTGGTGTTAAGTGGTTACCGGAACCCATAGACATCTACAACGTAAATGCCGCCATCCACCTTGAGATATGAGTTCTAAAGCCTCAGTATAGTTACAACGGCTGCCCCGCCCTTCAAACCGAAACGCATTACTGCTTCACGAGAGAAATAGGCAGGGTGGTGGTACCTACCCGTGCGGACTCATAAGAGGTCCTACCACCAGTAAAGTTATAAAGTGATTTACGATTAATGTTTAATGATACATTCAAATGATAATTTTAATTAAACTAAATTACATATAACTTACTTATAATTACTAAAATTAATTAAATATTTCGCTTTGGTTTTGGGTGCTGGCAGCCCCACGTTTTTTTGTCGTGGGTTTTTTCGTTATGATATTTTTCAAGCTAAAGCATCAGTTATTTTTTTTAAAGGATTTTTAGTTTCTTCATAATCAGCGTTATAAATACTATCTTCATTAAGTATTAAAGAAAACTAATCAAAACTAAAAATCTTTGTCAGAACCCGTCAAATAATAGTTTTTATAAGGTTTTCTTCATGAAAGTTTTTAACAAATAAATTTTGGAAGACATTTTTTAATTGCAACTAGATATCAATAAAATTAGAGTGTAATGATAATTATTACACTATATCTGAGTTTTGATTACAAATATTTACTAAATTTTTGATCGAAACTTGGATAGATAGCATTGTCCCTGTGGAGTTTGAGGTAGATTTTAAAATACATATATTTCCGTTTACATTTTCTCCGATTTCGACGGCGGGGTTCTGTGAACAGAAATCATTGTTTTAAATTCTGTAAGCGACGCAACTTAGAGTAGTTAGTCCTAATCGCCTATGGCCAAAGGCAAAACTAGTTAGGTCGATAGTACCTTGGGCCTACCGGTCTACCGGGCTACCGGTGGGCCAAGCCAGAATCAGGCAATCAGTAATTTTTCTTAAGTTGAGATTTTCGTTCGAAAATTTATAAAATGCGTTAATTTGTACGGAAGATAAAAAATTGCGACTTTTACCGTCTAGTTTAAAAACTATTTTTTCAAGATTATAGCTTTTTAAAATATATTTTAAGATATAAAAACTACAACTTTCTATTGGATTTGAAAACCAAGGTGTTCGGTTCGGCTAAATGGCCACTCTTGAGATATGGAGTTTATAGTACTACGGCTTACCTAACAACCCTTCAAACCGAAACGTATAACTGCTTCACGGCAGAAAGAGGCAGAGTGACAGTACCTACCCGTGCGGACTCACGAGAAGTCAATTCTACCAGTAAAGCCTATGTTACCGACGAGGTATTTGAGCACAATACAATTTGTCCGCACTGATAGGTATCACCACCCTGCTCGTTTCTGCCGTGAAGCAGTAATGCGTTTCGGTTTGAAGGGTGGGGCAGCCGTAGTTAAAAGTGAGACCTTAGAACTCATGTTTCAAGGTGGCTGACGGTATTTACGTTGTACCCCCGTTGTATCTCGTTACGTTGTATCTCCCACCTTGAGATATAAGTTCTAAGGTCTCAAGTATAGTTACAACGGCTACCCCGCCCTTCAAACCGAAACGCATTACTGCTTCACGGCAGAAATAGGCGGGGTGGTGGTACCTACCCGTGCGGACTCACAAGAGGTCCTACCACCAGTAAACTACCACCTAAAAACCTACCACCAGTGTCTATGGGCTTCGGTAACGACTAAACATCAGGTGGGCCGCCAGCTCGTCCACCAGTCCAGTAATAAAAAAAGAACTCGCTCGCTATATTTTATTTTACTTTCACCAGATCGTCTTTGATTTGTGACACAAAATATTACGTAACGTCAAATTATTATCTACAACAAAAACATATGTAAGTACATAATTAGATATGTTTCTGAGATGATAATGTTATCAGTTACAAGTAAATGTTTATCGGTAGTTTTGATCCGTATCGCTCACGATCACAATGTTAAATTCATGTTACTTAATGTATTGTTATTATCTTTGACAATGATAATATCGTTTGATAGATGTTTCCTACTGTTTTTGTAGTAGGCACGTACCATCCGGCTATGGGCCACGTACCATCCGGCTATTGCCACGTACCATCCGACTATGGAATGAGCTCTCCTCCACGGTGTTTCCCGAGCGCTATGACACGTCCTTCTTCAAACGAGGCTTGTGGAGAGTATTAAGCGGTAGGCAGCGGCTTGGCTCTGTCCCTGGCATTGCTGAAGTCCATGGGCGACGGTAACCACTCACCATCAGGTGGGCCGTATGCACGTCTGCCTACAAAGGCAATAAATAAAAAAATAAAAATAAAAAAAGGCACTGTAGGTCGTTATTGGGAATTAATTTTCATAGTTTAGAAAGATTTTTCTCAATTTGTTTGTTCGTTTTTGATTTGAAATAAGAAATTGTTATTTTGAATGCGTCATCACCCAGTAATTGTAACAGTCGGCTAGTGTTAGCAATTTTTCTCAGGTTGAGCCCGTGAGCTCACTTACCAGTCCGGGCGTAGCTTGAATAGCTCTTAGGCTACCAGCGAATGGGTATGAAAAAAAAGGAACAGTCGCTGGTAAAGACTGGCAGAACATCGTCAAAGATAGCTCCTGGAAGATAGATCGCTCCTGACCTTTTCATTTTTCATTATTATTATTTTTTTAATTGTATTTTTTGACTTGTTTTTTCGTTTATTGTAAATGTTTTTATTTATTGAAAAAAAAATTGAGAAATAACAAAAAAAAACCCGCTGTGTTTGTTTCGGCGGTTCTTCTCAGGACTGTGACTTTTTTTGGAACCGGTGGTAGAGTTAACATTGTTATTTATATTTTGACATTCAACAAGTGTGTTATACTCACATCTAAGTTGAAATAAATGATTTTGAATTTGAATTTGAATAGAAAGAAGTGGTGTACCTCAGAGGAGGCTTTACCCGAAGGTGTTTCATACAGAAATAATGTTAATAATAATCAATAATAAATTAATATAAGAAATTAATTTTTAATCAATTAATGTATGTTCAAATTATGTTTATTGCATGTTAAATTCTAATTAAGTTGTCAATTAAGCTATATCTCTATTTATTTGTATAAGAAGATATTGTAATTAAGTGTTAATTATTTTTGTATGGAATAAAGAGAGCTTTATTATTATTATTATTATCAGCCTTTAATGAGATATGGATGCAATATTTATTTTATACTAGCTGACCCGGCAGACTTCGTAGTGCCTCAATCGATTAATAAACGACCTAAACTTTTGTAGAAAATAAACTTAAAACAAAAAAAAGACGGGGGACACATCAAAGGAAAAACAAAATTGGTCTTTTTATTTAATTCTGAGCATTTTCATATTTATCTACCTTTTAAACCTTCTCTGGACTTCCACAAATAATTCAAGACCAAAATTAGCCAAATCGGTCCAGCCGTTCTCGAGTTTTAACGAGACTAACGAACAGCAATTCATTTTTATATAACTAGTCAGGTGATAAGTATTGTCACACAGTAAAAACTTTTCTTTTAGAATGCTGGCCACAAAAAAGTTTATTGAATTCGAATTTCGAATTGTTCATGAAAATAAAAATGTTATACTTTTAGAATTTTACTCGTTTTTAAATATGGAGTGGACGCCTAAAGAAGACCGTGTTGCAGTTATTGCGTTGCATCGTTGCGGTTACGCGCCAATTAAAATTTTTAACATGCTGAAAAAAATTAATATAACCAAAAGATTCGTTTATCGTACCATCAAACGATATAATGAAGACTCTAGTGTAGATGACAGGTCAAGAAGTGGTCGCCCTCGGTCTGTTAGGACTCCAGCAGTGATAAAAGCTGTGAAGGCGCGAATTCAAAGAAATCCCAAACGTAAGCAGAAACTGTTGGCCCTTCAGATGGGGTTAAGCAGAACCACGGTGAAAAGGGTGTTAAATGAAGACTTAGGGCTTCGGACATATCGAAGAAAAACAGGACATCGTTTGAATGCTCGTCTAATGGACCTGAGACTGAAGAGATGCCGCGCTTTGTTGAAGCGGTACGCGGGAAAAAAATATCGGGAAATTCCTTTTCGGATGAAAAAATTTTTACCGTAGAAGAGAGCTACAACAAACAAAATGATAAGGTGTACGCACACAGTAGTGAAGAAGCGAGCAACCGTATTCCGCGTGTCCAACGAGGTCATTTTCCATCCTCGCTCATGGTATGGTTGGGAGTTTCTTATTGGGGCTTAACAGAGGTACATTTTTGTGAGAAAGGTGTAAAAACGAATGCAGTTGTGTATCAAAATACAGTCCTGACGAACCTTGTGGAACCTGTTTCTCATACCATGTTCAATAACAGGCACTGGGTATTCCAACAAGATTCGGCGCCAACTCATAGAGTGAAGAGCACACAAGACTGGCTGGCGGCGCGTGAAATCGACTTCATCCGGCACGAAGACTGGCCCTCCTCCAGTCCAGATTTGAATCCGTTAGATTACAAGATATGGCAACACTTGGAGGAAAAAGCGTGCTCAAAGCCTCATCCCAATTTGGAGTCACTCAAGACATCCTTGATTAAGGCAGCCGCCGATATTGACATGGACCTCGTTCGTGCTGCGATAGACGACTGGCCGCGCAGATTGAAGGCCTGTATTCAAAATCACGGAGGTTATTTTGAATAAACTTTAGCGTCATAAGAATCTATGTTTTGTTAAGTTCATTTTGGTATATAAATGGTTACATAATGAATAAACTTGTTTCAATTATTTTACATTAAACATGTGACAGAATTTATGACCTGACTAGGTATATAGATTGTCTTACGGTTGTCCTACGTCACTGCTTCGTGGCAGTAGTAGAGATAGCATCGGTTCCCAGCCAGATAAACTGACAGGCCTCCTAGTGATTAGGTTAACGATCTACTCACTTTCCCGCCAGCATTTCCTGGATCTCCTGGAAGCTCTTGCCCTTCGTCTCCGGCACCACGAAGAATGTGAAGAAGAACGCTATTATACAGCAAACTCCGAAGATGAGGAACGCCACGCCCATACCGACTGCATCAGCTATCGGGTTGAAATATCTGCGCAAAGAAACCATATCACACTGACAATGACACTGAGAATACCAAGTGTAGGTAGGAAGGACATGTCGAAACCTCCACTCCCTGCCTATTTCGGCCGCGAAGCAGTAATGCGTTTCGGTTTGAAGGGTAGAGCAGTTGTAACTATACTGATATCTTAGAACTTATATCTCAATGTGGGTGGCGCATTTACGTTGTAGACGTCTATGGGCTCCAGTAACCACTTAACACCAGGTGGTCTGTGAGCTCGTCCACCCATCTAAGCAATAAAAAAAATAAAAAAAAACAAGAAACAACGTGGAATCGAGCTTCTAACGGAGCCGGAGAAATCATCTCTGATAATACACTGCGATGTCTGATCACGGGCGAGGTGAGGTTGACTCTTTGTATGGTGCAGCGGCGGTCCTACCCTCCCGGCTCGAAACATGAATGCTTCGGAGCAGGAGTAGGCAGGTAGTGGGACTCACAAATACCCCCTGCCATGCGACTGATATTCTTACTCTGGTGTTTCGACACGCGCCCCCCTAACATGAACGTAATATAACGATAAGTATTTATGATTAGGTATCAATTGACTATTATTTTCCGTCGCCCATAGGGCGTTGATCCCATACGTCAGCTGATCCATAATTGTAATACGTATAATGCATTGCCAAAACATTTGTGTAATAATGTTTTTTGGCATCGAGAATTGCCATTTATGACTTCGTTCTCGAGAACGATTCAAATACAACGCTTAGGAATATCTGAATCTAATATTATGTATAGTTAGTAACTATACTTGAGACCTTAGAACTTATTTCTCAAGGTGCATTTACGTTGTGGATGTCTATGGGCTCCAGTAACCACTTAGCACCAGGTGGGCTGTGAGCTCGTCCACCCACCTAAGCAATAAAAAATAAAAAAAAGTTTGAAGCTCACCTAGTGACCAAGAAAGACACCATCCAGCAGAAGGCAGTAGCTATCGGAGAAGCCAACGCCTTCACCTCAATCGGCAAGAGTTCTCCCATGATAGCCCACGGCAGAGGACCTAGACCCACGCAGTACGTCACGATGAACAGCACTAGGGCTAGGATAGGCAAGAACCTCATGTTGTCGACTACTGGGCTGCCATTAGTGTCCAATATGAAGTAGACGCCAAGGAGTCCCTGAGAACAAAAATACCCATGCCAGACTAAGGGACCGTGCTGCGGACCTCGGGCCGAACTGTGTCATTAACCACCCGACCAATCGTTATTAAAACATATACGATTAATTACTGAAATTTAAGAGGAACTATCCCTCTGTTGAAGATCCAAATTATGGCAAATCTGAAATGGAAGATTCGCAGCGGATGACGTTAACGGCTTTCCCTGCAGCAACGAGCCTTATCGCCTCATCACCAGTACCATTAGTCGAGAGCTGTTACGATATATTTGACACAATACAGTCGTCCGATACTTACGAGTCCAACAGTTGTTCCGGTGCAGGAGATAAGGAGCAGCATCCTGCGGCCGAGTCGGTCCACCACCAGGGGTGTGATGGCTGAAGCACCGACCTGTGACATTTCTCGATTTAATCCACTTTAATCCAATTGAATCCACACCACAGATGGACCATCATTCAAAAGACTTCCTAGCCAGGTACACTGAAATCGCCACCGAGAATTATATCGCCAAATGCAAATTTGTATTGCTATCTGCTCATGCGTTTTGATAATGGTGGAAATATAACAGATTTTTTTTGAACCGATTTTTTCCCCTACCTAAACGCTGATAGCCTCGAGAAGATATTCCAGCTTCAGCGCACTGGTGCTACCAAACTGCTAACATCTGCCTTATGAAGGTCAGGGGCTTTACTAAGTTTACTACCTTATGGGAATCGCGACCCATTGAAGACAACCAGCGAGAAACTCAGTAGGTTGTGGGCTTTTACCTATGTTTAAAATATGGATTCGATGATTGTTTGTTTTCCAAATAAATTAATAAATACACTTGACCACTGATGCGGAATGTAATTTCGCGCACGAAAAGCAACGACACTTTTTTTTTTTTGACTCAGATTGTTGGTCGCGCTCAGCCCACCTTGTCTATAGTACAGTATCGTAATCGTATCGTAGCGTAATAAAATAAAATCTAACATCGTAATAGTTTACAGACCTGCACTGCGCCGATAATGATTGTCGCGATGGCGGAGTCCAGACTGGCCCCGGCTGCTTCAAAAATGGTCGCCATGTAGAACAGCACGACGTTGATGCCGGAGAACTGCTGCACGGCCACGAGGATGCACACGATGTAGAAGGCTTTGAAGTTGGCGCCGCGGAACACGTCCGATAACTGGACAATTGTAATCACACTATACTGGTGTCCCGAAGGACTTTCCAGTTTCACCAGGACAGGTGGGCGAGCAAAGGCTCAGCCAGGAGGGGTGGGATTTGCTAACAATTGCCCGAGAGCCTCCGAAGGAGACCTAACAACTCAAGAGCAATTGCTTCGCGAATGAATCTACTACCGGATCGGAATCGCGACCCGTTGAGATGATCCGGCGAGAAACTCAGTGGGCTGATGCATGGGTTAGGTTGCACGGCGAACTCTTTGTCGAGTTCGACGAGTACGGTTACCGGGGTCCCTAAGCCTGCTCCTAGTGTGTTGTAGGTAAACAGGTATGTGTTGTTTTAAGATCTGAAATTGATGTTTCGATTGGAAAATGAGCTTGTGAGACACAAAAAAGAAACTCAACATATACATTTAATTTTAATCGATCGACTTGTAGCTTCAGTATTGGCTTAATTTTCTTTATAGCACTCCTAAACTATGACGTCACTATACCAAATAGTGCCCTTTATCTAACATGGGATTTGAATGACTACCTTTCTGGTAAGCTAAGTAATTTTCATTCGGTTTTCGGTTGACCGAATTTACTACGCTACGCTTTAATTATGTTTATGTATTATCGCATAGCTTTTCATCAGAAACAAGCAGGTATAAATAAGTGCCTAGCCGCGTGGTCTTCCAGAGTGTCATCAGGTGCGCGAGCTTTAATGTGTACCGCATTAACTTTATCTATCTATCTTCTATCTTCTATACCTAGTCAGGTCATAAATTCTGTCACATGTTTAATGTAAAATAATTGAAACAAGTTTATTCATTATGTAACCATTCATATACCAAAATGAACTTACAAAACATAGATTCTTATGACACTAATAGTCTAGTCAACAAGTTCAAAAACGTGTTAAATAGACATAAAGCTCCTAAAAATATGTACGATAGCTCATTGGATGCGGAATGATGTCTACAAAAATGTTTTTTAAGGGCTTATTAGCACATAAAAAATTGCGATTGTTATAAACAAAATAAGATTTTAAAAAAAAGGAATTTGGTTTTTCCTTAATAATTTCTAAAATAATGATATTTAAGGAATTTTGAAAAAAGATCCTGAAAGAGGAGGAAATTTCCAATAAAAAAGTCCCAACTCCCGGAATTCTATCTCTATTATTTATAAAAAAAAAATAACGCTGAAAATAGCGCTCCGCGCGGTCGCTACCACATAGGCGCGCAGTCTAAAAAGCCGGTATATCGCCTAAAATAATTTTTTTATAGTATTAAATAACAATTTAAAAATTTGAATAATTTATGATGTAATCTAAACACTTGAAGGAAAAAAACCTCGGTGAAAAAAAAAGTTTACATCGATTTTTCAAAAATTTACACCATTGTTAATTAACTAACTTTTTTCCAATCTCTGTTTTTATAAATTACGGTATAAAAGTTACAATAATTCATCTATAAATTTTTCCCTTCGTGGAGCTCTTATCATTTAAGTACTTAATAAAGTTAAGCAAAAAAATTTTTTTAATCTTTATTATTTTGATAATTATAATTTTTTTTAATTAACAAAAAATTTAATTTCTAAAAAATGTTATGAAAAAAAATTTTTTCTCGTAATATCTTAATATTGCTGTTTTTGCATCTACCATAGGTTTTAATTAACATTAAAAAAAAAAAATTTACGCTATTTGTTAAGAAATTGTTTATAAATAAATAGACTATTTTGGGATTTAAAAAAAAAAAGAATTACCGTCTTATTGTATAGGTGAAATAAAGATTTAGAAAAAAAAAAAATTCTTAAATAAATGTTTTAATTGTTTAAAATCGTTTTTTTCATATTTCAATTGTTTAAATAATTAGTTAAGAAATTATTTTTTTCTTAAAAATCATCATTGACTCTTTTCAGCGGATTAACAAAGAAATACATTTTTTTATAAATAATTTCATTGTTTATTAACTTAACAATTTGTTATAAAAAATTAATATTAATCGTTATATTTTTTTTCGAAAACTACAAAAAATTATAAAAACAACCATATATATAAAATATAGAAAAAAAAATTGTATTTTTTACAGCATTTTTAGATATTATATGATAATGAAATTACAGCCGTTACATAATTTGTCAAGCTATAAATTGTTATAACTTTTAAACTATAAGAGATACGGTAAAGGACACTCAGGTCATTTTTATAAAGGATTTATTTATCTTTAAAATAAATTCAAAATCGATCCTGTAACTATTGTTTATCAGTTGTTATAAGCATAAATAAATGAAAACTGATCGATAGCAGAATGTAAATGAGGTAAGTATAAATTAAAACTAGTATATTATTTAAACAAAATTATATATTTCTATGATTTATACGTAATTAGAAAGATACTTTATCATAGAATATACTTTATCATAGAATAAATTTATAGAGAATTATTGTAACTTTTATACCGTAATTTATAAAAACAGAGATTGGAAAAAAGTTAGTTAATTAACAATGGTGTAAATTTTTGAAAAATCGATGTAAACTTTTTTTTTCACCGAGGTTTTTTTCCTTCAAGTGTTTAGATTACACCATAAATTATTCAAATTTTTAAATTGTTATTTAATACTATAAAAAAATTATTTTAGGCGATATACCGGCTTTTTAGACTGCGCGCCTATGCGGTAGCGACCGCGCGGAGCGCTATTTTCAGCGTTATTTTTTTTTTATAAATAATAGAGATAGAATTCCGGGAGTTGGGACTTTTTTATTGGAAATTTCCTCCTCTTTCAGGATCTTTTTTCAAAATTCCTTAAATATCATTATTTTAGAAATTATTAAGGAAAAACCAAATTCCTTTTTTTTAAAATCTTATTTTGTTTATAACAATCGCAATTTTTTATGTGCTAATAAGCCCTTAAAAAACATTTTTGTAGACATCATTCCGCATCCAATGAGCTATCGTACATATTTTTAGGAGCTTTATGTCTATTTAACACGTTTTTGAACTTGTTGACTAGACTATAAAGTTTATTCAAAATGACCTCCGTAATTATCACCGTGGTTCTGCTTAACCCCATCTGAAGGGCCAACAGTTTCTGCTTACGTTTGGGATTTCTTTGAATTCGCGCCTTCACAGCTTTTATCACTGCTGGATTCCTAACAGACCGAGGGCGACCACTTCTTGACCTGTCATCTACACTAGAGTCTTCATTGTATCGTTTGATGGTACGATAAACGAATCTTTTGGTTATATTCAAAATTTTCAGTATGTTAAAAATTTGAATTGGCGCGTAATCGCAACGATGCAACGCAATAACTGCAACACGGTCTTCTTTAAGCGTCCACTCCATATTTAAAAATGAGTAAAATTCTAAAAGTATACATTTTTATTTTCATGAACAATTCGAAATTCGAATTCAATAAACTTTTTTGTGGCCAGCATTCTAAAAGAAAAGTTTTTACTGTGTGACAATACTTATGACCTGACTATGTATATATAAAAATGAATTGCTGTTCGCTAGTCTCGCTAAAACTCGAGAACGGCTGGACCGATTTGGCTAATTTTGGTCTCGAATTATTCGTGGAAGTCTAGAGAAGGTTTTAAAGGTAGATAAATATGAAAATGCTCAGAATTGAATAAAAATAGCAATTTTGTTTTTCCTTTGATGTGTCTCCCGTCGGACGGATTCCTTTTATTTGTTTTAAGTTTATTTTATACAAAACTTTAGGTCTTTTCTTTATCGATTGAGGCACTACGAAGTCTGCCGGGTCAGCTAGTAATTATATAGAAAATTGTACAGAATCTTACGTTAGCGGTTTTCTCGTTCGCAGTAGTTACTTCGGCGGCCATCTTGTCTAGCTCAGCCTGCACTCCGGCTCGAGATTTTCCTCTGATGAACTGCAGACTTTTAGCAGCAGAGTCTATGTCATCTGAACAGAAAAAGTGTGCGACCTTTCCTTTATTGCTCGCGCCGAAAAGAAGTATGAATGCGGCCTATCTCAGAAAATGGAGTCATGCACACGCTGCATATCGTAGAATTCCATACTGGGATCCATTATCCATATCTATGGATATTTAGAAGATTTTATGAATATTCAACGGCTGCCCCACCCTTCAAACCGAAACGCATCACTGCTTCACGGCAGAAATAGGCGGGGTGGTGGTACCTACCCGTGCGGACTCACAAGAGGTCCTACCACCAGCAAAGTACCTACTTTGAGTCACGAGGTCTGGATCTTAGTTGTAAGGTATAACCGCTGTCCTTCGGTTTACAAGACGCCCTTCCAAGAGTAAACAAGATTTCGTGTGATCTCGAATCAATCATATTTTGTTTCGTTTTCGATTGGCGTTTTGAGGGGTTAAACTTACCTTTGTTCAAATAATACATCGGGGTTTCGGGCATGAAGAAGAACAGCACGCAGAAGACAGCGACTACAGCTATCCCGACATACTGCAGCGCGAAATAGGAGACGAATGGTCCCACTGCGTACACCAGCAGTAAGCCAAAAACCACGAACAGCTGAAGGAATGACCCCAGGGCGCCCCGCTTATCGTCCTATAAACATCATCATCAGTCTTTACGAGTTTCGAAGACATTGGTTTTTAATACGCTTTTCTTTATTCTTTATTGTACAGACAGTTAATAAAATACAATAATTGCGAAAAGTTATAAAATGGCGAGCTTAACTCAACAACTGAGCTATCTACCAGCTAACCCTTTTTTAAAGAGGGGGAGCTTTACGTAAGTGGGTAGAAGAGTACAATCATTGGGTAGAAGAGTACAATTATTAGTTTCAGATGTATGTATGTTAGTATGTATGTTTGTAACGGAATCTTTAAACATGATTTTGACCCCCTTCAAAACGTCAGATTAACTCGAAATTTGGTATATTTATTAAGGACCGATGACATTTAAAAAAAAATATTAAAAAAATATATTGAAAAAATTGTAATTCAACTAAAAAATGAAAAAGAAATTATAATACTTTAAAAAAACTAACAAAATACGCTTTTACCTATATAGAATATCCAACTAAAAAATAGCAAATAAATTTTAATAGATTTTAATCAAAAATAGTGTAAGAAAAAATGATTTTATTGTAAAAAAAAGCGTGGGGTGCATGATATCAGTAGTTATAAATATTTTATGAACAGATTTATTTTGATAATATCCTGAAAAGCACCCCACGCTTTTTTACAATAAAATATTTTTTTCTTACAATATTTTTAATTCAAATTTATTAAAATAAAAATATTGCTAAGATGGGTCAATCTTTCTTGGTGTATATTTTTTATGTATTTTTATTGCTTAGATTGAACATACCGTGGCGATCTCAGCGCAATACATCGGCGAGACCGTGTAAAGTATCCCGACTGCCAGACCCCAGAAAACTCTGCCAGCGTAAATCATTCCAACATTTTGAACGGCTATCATCAAAATAAAACCGACTATGAGTGGAACCGATGACAGAAGAATACCCCATCGACGACCGACTTTTGATGCCAGGAAACCTCCGATGAACGGACCTGAAAAAGGGATCTATGTTATCTGGTACGTATAGATTCAAAGGACACTGTACCAGGGTCTTTTAGAAGGGAGCTTTTGTTTCTAACGCTATGATAAAGACAGTTTTTTTTTTTTTTTATTGCTTGGATGGTTGGACGAGCTCACAGCCCACCTAGTGTTAAGTGGTTACTGGAGCCCATAGATATCCACAACGTAAATGCGCCACCCACATTGAGGTCCTACCACCAGTAATTACGCAAATTATAATTTTGCGGGCTTAATTTTTATTACACGATGTTATTCCTTCAACGTGGAAGTCAGTCGTGAACATTTGTTAAGTACGTATTTCATTAGAAAAATTGGTAGTAGTTAATGAGTTGGGAAATCCAAGTTTTGACGCTAGGAAACCTTCGATGAACCTGACGTTAAAAAGGAATTTCTGCGAGTTTTCTAGATGCTGCTACAAGCATGCCATCACGGCTTTTCAATGGCTTCAAAACCAGGAGCTCTCAAAAAGGAGCGTCTGTTTTTGCCACTTTAATGTAGCTGGTATTTGAAGACTCAGCAGTTTATGACTTTTTTTATTGCCCTTGTAAACAGAGGACCACACGGACCACCTGATGGTGACTGGTTACCATCGCTCATGGACTTCAACAATATCAGGGGCAAGCCGCTGCCTATCGTTTAATACTCCACCCACAAACCTCGTTTAAAGAATATAGCGTCATACATACGTCAACATGTCATAGTGCGATATAATATAACATGGCCTATATATTGCGCATCCCCCGTGCTGTCATTTGTATAGCAATATACGCCATTGTCGCGGTAGCTACAACACAAATTATTTGACAGATGCATGAATCTCGCTTACGCCATTTTCCATGCCATGCTTGTAGAGAAGTTCCGAATAACATTTGGACCGTCGGTCTATCAAACAATATCACTCGCTCGTGATATTACAGAGCACCACACTGCACCACTTGCAGAGTCCTTCGGGGTGGTAACTTCGACAGAAGTGCCCTATGCTAGACCCTATCGAAGGCTTTCTCGATATCCAGGCTTACAGCGAGAGCCTCGCCCTTGCTCTCCAAGACTTCAGCCCACCTGTGAGTGAGGTATCCAAGAAGATCGCTAGCTGAGCGACCAGTATACAAAAAGATCGCCAGCAGAGAAACCGTACTGTCGGTCACTGATCAGCTGATCCTCAAAATACTTCAGGAGCTCCGTATTTATCATTCGCTCCATTACGCAAAGCAAGGAATTTATCACGACAGGCCTATAGCTCGATGGGTTCGACCGCTCACCCTTCTTGGGGATAGCGTGGACAGTCTTCCATGAAGACGGAATCCTGTAGGTACTTTATGAAAGGCGATAAAAACGCATTAGCGCAGTTGTCAACTCAGGGTATGTTGTCAAAATCACTGTAGGGATGCATTCTGGCCCATTTGACCTATGGACGTCCAGGATCTGGAGATCTCGCCTGACTGCACACTGTGTGAAGCAGATCTCCGGCAAAGAGCTATCACACCGGGGGATGTTCGGTGGTGTGGAACCCCCGTCGTCCATAGTCGAGTTCGAGGCGAAGAGTTTGACCAGAAGGTCACCCTTTTTTTTCGCACTATGGGCCAGACTGTCTTGCATAGTGGTGGGAGACTAGACCGGGAAAAGTTTCCTTCTACAGCTTTGGCGAGCGACCAAGTAGCACGGCTCCCGGAGGGATAGCTCTTTAGTTGCTCGCCAAATCTGGAAACATGCTCCGACTTCGCTTTGGCAATAGCCTTCTAGTAGGACCTGGAAGCGGCGTTATATATAACGTATAATATATGAAGCAGTCAGCGCAAAAGCGTCCTATGCTTATCATAGTTAGTATGGTGATAATAAGGCTGGAATTTACTTGTACATTACTTCGTAGGCAAAAACAACACGCGCAAAAATAATCTTTACAAAGCCATCTGTTTGTCTATGGGTAAGACTAGGGATAGGCCGGTTTTGCATCAAAATTTATTATGTTTTAAATAAATTGCAATATATAAGCGCGAATGTGAAAATTTGTGGGTTAGGCCACTTTTGCACTGACGGTCTCATCTATATATATAGAAATGAATTGCTGTTCGTTAGTCTCGCTAAAACTCGAGAACGGCTGGACCGATTTGGCTAATTTTGGTCTTGAATTATTTGTGGAAGTTCAGAGAAGGTTTACAAGGTAGATAAATATGAAAATGCTCGGAATTAAATAAAAATAACAATTTGGTTTTCCCTTTGATGCATCTGACGGATTTATTTTGTTTCTTTTAAGTTTATTTTATACAAAAGCTTAGGTCTTTTATTTATCGGTTGAGGCACTACGAAGTAATACGAAGTCTGCCGGGTCAACTAGTATGTAAATAAATATTATCTATATTATCTCTCAGGCTTCTTCAAACGAGGCTTGCGGAGAGTATTTAGTGGTAGGCAGCGGCTTGGCTCTGCCCTTGGCATTGCTGATGTCCATGAGCGACGGTGACCACTCACCATCAGGTGGGCCGCATGTTCGTCTGCCCAAAAAGGCAATTAAAAAAAAAGTCTAAATCCTTATATACATCCATTAACGACAGAAAATACATATCTTTATGTATATGGCTTAAGCATCCATCGAGCGGAATCAGCAGCTCGTTGCGAGACCTATAAATGTCGTTTTCTATATCTACTCTCTGTTTCTAATATCCTTAAATGTATCCTCACCGAACATAGCTCCGATGGATATAAGGGATCCGATCCATGATATTTCGTCGTTGGTGACGGGTCGCGACAAGGGCGTGTCGTCAGGATGCAAGAGCTTTAAGTTCACCGGCGAAGTCCACCCCAAAGCGAAACCAGTAGCCGTAATACCGATGTTTGCTGTGAAATTGATTTCTGAATTAGTTCTCTCTGTGGAAGTACTGACAATAATAAGGGAAACGAAAGCCCTGTATTATAAATTAACTGCGCAAAGTCTGAAAGTCGTCGTGGCCTAAAGGATAAGACGTCGAGTCCTGCATGAGTTCCACGGTGAAGGAATAAATAACATCGTGCAATAAAAATCAAACCCGTAAAATTATAATTTGCGTAATTAAGTACTGGTGGTAAGACGTCTTGTGAGTCTGCACGGGTAGGTACCGCCGCCCTGCCTGTTAATGCCGTGATGCAGCAATGCGTTTCGGTTTGAAGGGTGGGGCACCCGTTGTACTGTACTGAGACCTTAGAACTCATACCTTAAGGTGGGAGGTCGCATTTACGTTGTAGATGGGCTCCGCTAACCACTTAACACCAGGTGGGACATGCTTTAACAAAAACCGACTTCAAATAGAAAAAAATAATTCCAAAACAAATTAATATACACTAAAAACAATAATCATCGAAATCGGTTGGCGTAATATTGAGTTATTGAGTTAATCATCTGTTTGTCGCGCACGAAGACTTATATGATTTTCTCATGGATACCATTATCAGAGCTGGACTAAATTGAAATACATACACGGGAAGCGTCAGCTGTCTAATAAAAAAATGTCTAATAATCATCAAAATCGATTCACCCAGTCAAAAGTTATGAGGTTTTATTAAAACAAAATTTTGACAAGCAAGAATTAAAAATTATAATCGTATAATCTATATATATAAAAATGAATTGCTGTTCGTTAGTCTCGCTAAAACTCGAGAACGGCTGGACCGTTTTGGCTAATTTTGGTCTTGAACTGTTTGTGGTAGTCCAGAGAAGGTTTAAAAGGTAAATAAATATGAAAATGCTCGGAATTGTTGTTTGTTTTAAGTTTAGTTTAGTATACAAAAGCTTAGGTCTTTTATTTATCGATTGAGGCACTACGAAGTCTGCCGGGTCAGCTAGTAAAAAATAAATAATAAAAATAATCGTATAATAATAGAAATCCTAATAATAGAAAATGAAAAACTCCACGTTTTATTTGAACGAGCTAATATTTAATCGGCGCGAATCTTCATATTTATATTTCACTGATAAAAAATGATCTTACGGAAACAAAATTTCTTAGATTTATATTGTCATGTAGTTTAAGGTATCAGCGTATCTTGTTTGTTTAAGGTCTTACGCTGAAGATGGATTAAACGGGGTTCGTATACGTGTATTTGACAGCTCTTTCATGCCGTAACTCAGCATGGGTGATGGCATTTGTATTTTTATACGTATAGATTCCGGATACCACACGTCCTTACGCAGGGCCGGATTTATAATTAAAGCCGCTCCTGAGCACCGGAAAAAAATCCGCCCCAATACTGGAACTTTACTTAAACTTACAGTTTATATATTTTCTTCTTCAACTTTACGAGAAACTTTATATATTCCAAATACATAAATAAATATATGTGTTTTTTTTAACAATTATAAATTTGGCACTAAGGCTGACTCATAATTATGCATGAAAAAAATTAAATTCCTTTAATTCCTAATAATAAAAAAATCGATTATTATTTTAAATCTCCAAGGAATTAAATTAATTTAATCTTTTTTTACTACAAATTTCACCAAAAGTGCGAAAATTATAATTCACAAATAATGGATGAATTGACTTTCTTGAATTATCAATTTTGTATAAATTCACCCCTGTCCTTACGGATCTATAAGATCCAATATCCCTTGCATTAGACGCCTTCCGCTGTAACATTAGGAGTAGGGACCCCGGTAACCGTACTCTTCGAACTCGGCAGAGTTCGACGTGCAACCTAACCTAAACATCAGCCTGTTGAGTTTCTCGCCGGATCGTCTCAGCGGGTCGCAATTCCGATCCGGTAGTAGATTCTTTCGCGAAGCAGCTACTCTATTATTATTTTTTATTGCTTAGATGGATGGACGAGCTCACAGCCCACCTGGTGTTAAGTGGTTACTGGAGCCCATAGACATCTACAACGTAAATGCGCCACACACCTTGAGATATAAGTTCTAAGGTCTCAGTATAGTCACAACGGCTGCCCCACCCTTCAAACCGAAACGCATTACTGCTTCACGGCAGAAATAAGCGGGGCGGTGGTACCTACCCGTGCGGACTCACAATAGGTCCTACCACCAGTAATTACGCAAATTATAATTTTGCGGGTGTAATTTTTATTACACGATGTTATTCCTTCACCGTGGAAGTCAATCGTGGACATTTGTTGAGTACGTATTTCATTAGAAAAATTGGTACCCGCCTGCGGGATTCGAACACCGGTGCATCGCTACATACGAATGCACCTCACGTTTTATCCTTTAGGCCACGACGACTTATACGAGATCGATGACCGGTGCTTGGGATACCTAAAAGCCCCGCTAGTGGATCGGGAGAATCCGAAATGACGTGTAATTCAATTTATCATCACTTTTCCACAGCGTAACATCCATCCGTCGCGAGCAATAAAAAAATCGTTTACGAAATATAGCGGACATTTCTATACACACACATAGCACATCCTTTAATACTCTTAATGAAGTAATTGTGATGAATCTCTTCCCGAGACTGACCTTACTCGTTCAAAGTTCGTAAACCTGTGCTGAGAGCCAAATAGTTATTTTCTGTATGCATGATGACTTGACTCGACTCTCATTTACGATTCATTAAAATGAGGATTTACGGACCAATCTATAATTACATATTATAACACGCTTCTATTGGCTTCACTTGCTATCTTGCTTATCTATGTATGTAACGGAATCATTCGATATAATTACCACCTTTTTTTTTCCTTTTTTTTTTTTTTTTCGGGCCTAAGCCGGACCTCCTACGAGGTCCCCGCGCCTAGGGGGCGCGCGGGGTATGTGAGACTCAACGATCTGCAGGTGTTGAGAGCAGACCGCGGGCCCAAGGAATTTTAAGGCCCACCCACTAAACGACTCCCCTGCACTCTTACACCCGACGTCCGATCTCCATCCGGGGTCAAAACCCGGTCAGAGTAGGGGGGTTCCCGCGGTCAACACTACAACCAGAGACGTGGCGCCACCCCGAGGACGCCCGACCGACGGGTCGTCGAGGCTATAGTCGACGACCAACGACGTCGGTCTCCGCGGTACGGCGGCCCTACCAGGCCGCCCGAGCGATACCGCTGGTGAACTGACCTAACCTAACTTAACTTAATGAGAAGATCCGGCGAGAAACTCAGTGGTTTGTCTCAATGAGGATCTATTCCAATTTATATATTCACTATTTGGGGAGATATAGGACAAAGGAGAGATCTTCCACCGAGCGGATGATATTGCTCGGTAGACCGACGGTCCGAATGTTGTTGTTCGGAACTTGTATATGTGCGAGCTTATCTTGAAAATGTCGTAAGAGAGATTCAGGCATCTGTCAAATATCTTGTGTTCTGTGATGGCTACCGCCACAGCGTGTGATATTATTTTTCGGTTTTCACGAATCTTAGCTTAAGTAATACTATTAGAGACATCGAAAATAATGTAATGTTAGCAAGAAAATACGACATTACATTGTAAAGGTTGAGACAATTAGGACTAACTACGTTATTGGAAAACGTGAATTGCTTGTATTTGAGTAATAAGATGTTTAATTTACTTTGTTTTATTGTTTACAAAAGCGACTGTGAACAGAAAGCAATGCATTACAATAAAATTTCTGGGAGTTTTTTTTTTTTTAAATTGCCTACACGGGTCGTCGTACTAACGTAAATGCCGACACCCACGTTGAGACATGCGTTCTAAGTCTCAGTTTCACAGTACGACGGCTGCCCCGTCCTTCGAACCGAAACGCATTACTGCTTCACGGCAGATATGAGTGATAATACCAATTAGTTAAATTTTTAATTAATTAAATTACACTAACGTTAATAGTTTACTATAATTTTTTGTTTATTAACAAAAAGTCAAATCAAAATAATTTAACATAACTAATACTTTACTTAGATGTTTATCTTGGTAAGATATATCAAATAATAATATGAAGACATAATAATAATCGAATCACCGCATCCTAAGAGTCTGCCTTCCGCAAACCACAGATAATGTTACATTTTACTTTTTTTCCCTGCCAATGCTGATGGCCTTTAGAGGCTATTTCAGCTTTTCAAACCGGAAGTGTTGCTAACACTGGTTCTAGCTAGAGCAGTGCTTCGCAGAATCCACCACCGGGTCGGAAACGCGACCCACTGAGAACAGTTGACTTCCACGGTGAAGGAATAACATCGTGTAATAAAAATCAAACCCGCAAAATTATAATTTGCGTAGTTACTGGTGGTGGGACCTCTTGTGAGTCCGCACGGGTGGATACCACCGCCCCGCCTATTTCTGCCGTGAAGCAGTAATGCGTTTCGGTTTGAAGGGTGGGGCAGCCCTTGTAACTATACTGAGACCTTAAAACTTATATCTCAAGGTGTGTGGCGCATTTACGTTGTAGATGTCTATGGGCTCCAGTAACCAGTTAACACCAGGTGGGCTGTGAGCTCGTCCACACACCTAAGCAGTAAAAAATAAAAAAAACAGTTTACTCACCCACGCCGGCTATGATGTACTGTCTCCATAATTGGCCCTGCTCCATGCTGTGCGCTTGCGTCTTAACTGGCGCTTCGATGGAGACCGGCTCGTACACGTAGCTTCTGTCAGCCATACGTCAGGCTACGTCACCAGTTGATCGTAGCAACTACGCGAGATTGTAGCGGAAGCGTAGATCTGTGGACGGAATTAACTTTTATTGGGCTGATTAAGGAAAAGGGTTAAGGTCGCTAGTGCCATGTGCTATTAATAGAATATTCGAGAAATTAAAAATTATTATATCTATTTAAACTCAATGCACAAGTTGCGTATGAAATTGATTTGTTATTGATTATTTACGCTTAATTTCTCGGCCATTTTGTTTCTTTAACAGAATATTGTTCCGTCATTTGCTTTTAGCGGATTTTAGGCACAGGCGGTAGGCTCCGTATACGTTAGCTGATGTATCAAGCTAGGCGACTATACCGGTGTTCTAATTCCGCAAGTTCTTTACACTTGTTCACTAGCATTTCACGTCGTGTGATATAAATCAAGTCCACGTAATTATGAGGCGTGTAAAGTGCATTTTCAGTCTGCGATTAGGTTCCAATCGTTTTTTTCATTTTGTGAAAATGGTGGATCACTCGTATTAAATTCGAGTTCTGATTTTATTTTTTCGCTTTTACGTAATTCGTTGAGACTTGTATCTATGTAGGTTTTATTTATCATAACAAGTATTCTTATTAATACTTTGTGATTAATGGCTTAATAAATATATATAATTTTATGTCGCGTTCAAGATTATTATCGTAAACTATTTTAGAGAGTGTATACCATAGACAGACTGGACATTGTATAGACAGGGCAAGCGAGGAACTTTTAAACTTCTTTTTTCAAATTCTGAAATTTCTTAAATTAGGACGCGGAAAAAAATTACTAAATTCACTGCTTACTTTAGATATTCGATGCTTATATACAAGTTCCGAACAACAACATTCGGAACCTCGGTCTACCGAGCAATTTCATCTGCTCAGTGGAAGAACTTCTCTTTGTATTTAACCCTCAAAAGCTCAACTTATATGGAGTGACTACCAGTGGATACTTAGCTAGTATTATCCCTTATATGATTGTCATATACCAATTTGTACCCTATTGTATTCTGAGCAGCCGGAACTACGGCAAAATATGACTTGAAAGAAACAAAAAAACGGGGTAAAGTTTATGTACGGATTTGTGATTTTTTTACTTTTTTTATTGCTTGGATAATTGGACGAGCTCACAGCCCACCTGGTGCTAAGTGGTTACTGGAGCCCATAGACATCTACAACGTAAATGTGCCACCCACCTTGAGATATAAGTTCTAAGGTCTCAGTATAGTTACAACGGCTGCCCCACCCTTCAAACCGGAACGCATTACAGCTTCAAGGCAGATATAGGTAGGGCGGTGGTGCCTACCCGTGCGGACTCACAAGACGTCCTACCACCAGTAAAAAGTGTGTGTAGTTTTGTCTTTAGTATTATATTTTAAATGGGTTTTATTACCTTGATCTGTTCCACGGAATATGTCAACGTTATTTCCACTAGCTTCCAGACGTCAGATTAACTTGAGCACAACACATTGATTTTATATATTTCTCATACAGTCCTGACCGATATCACCAGATTACGAAAATGATTATATGATTTTTTTTAATCGTGTTTTATTTTATCAAGATCAAGGCTGTTCCTTATGTTAATTACTATTTAAATTAAAAATATCAATATGTTGAATATAGAATTGTTAATGTTGAGAGCATAAATGTCTGGTTCTTATGTTTTTTATATGAAACTGTGCGTTATTCAACGGACTACTTTGTCAGGCGACGAAGGGCTCGACGAAATTAACCCATAGACACAGCCCACTGAGTTTCTCGCCGGATCTTCTCAGTGGGTCGCGTTTCCGATCCGGTGGTAGATTCTGCGAAGCACTGCTCTTGCTAGGGCCAGTGCCAGTAACATTCCGGTTTGAGCCCCGTGAGCTCACCTACACGTTAGGGTGAAACTGAAATAGCCTCTTAAGGCTATCAGCATAGATAGGAAAAAAAAAATCTCCAGGATTTTATTTCTAGTTTTGTCCGATGTGGATGTTCGTGGAGGATGAACGATTCATATTTAACCCATTAAGTTTCCCGCCGAATCTTCTCTAGCAGTCTGAAGTCTCCTGCGCGAGTCGTGCAGTCTATGGCGAGCCTTCAAGTTTGTTGAAGTAGAAATGATTACGGATATGATTATTGTATTAAGTCTATATGTGTGTGTATCACTGAATTTTGAAACTTAAAGAAAATAGGACTTATAAATAGAAAATAGGAAAAAAACCCATTAAAAAGCATGCATACGATTGCAAATGTAATATAGGTACATTTGCGATCGTATGGACTTTTTATTATTATTTATAACTAACACTACTTACACGATTTAACCACGCGTTTAATATTGTCATTACATTGTAATTTTTGTGTGTGGCCATGTGAGATCCGCAAGGGAGACTTTACTTAACAATCGTGCATGTCCACCAGAATGTATTTAGTTTTATTTATATTCGTATAGCTCTCAAAAACTGAAGTTTTTTTTTTATTGCATAGATGAGTGGAAGCTCACAGCCTATCTGTTGTTAAGTGGTTACTGGAGCCCATAGACATCTACAACGTAAATGCGCCATCCACCTTGAGATATAAGTTCTAAGATCTCAAGTATAGTTACAACGGCTGCCCCACCCTTCAAACCGAAACGCATTACTGCTTCACGGCAGAAATAGGCAGGGTGGTGGTACTTACCCGCGCAGACTCATAAGAAGTCCTACCTCCAATAATAATGTAAGTAATGTAATCTATACTAATATATAAAACAACAGTCGTTTTTACGGATGTTCCGTTATAACTACTGAACCGTGCATCCGATTGACTTGAAATTTGGTATCCATGTAGAGAATACTTAATGGATAGGCTATACTTAAAATAATGTACTTAATGGATAGGCTAATATTTATATGAGTGTTGGACTCTCTACACTAGTTGCGGGGCGTTAATGATGAGACTCTTTGTGGGGGTGAGAAATAATAATGTTAATTTTAAATGCTCAACGAAGCGAACGGGTACAGCTAGTTGTATATATGTAAGCTTATCTTGAAAATGTTGTAAGCGAGATTCAGGCATCTGTCAAATATCTTGGGTTCTGTGATGGCTTCTGCCACAAATTGTTTTAAATAAATTCGATGTATTTCTACTACAAGAGTGCGGGTATAATTTTAAATGCTCAGACAAAATTGGATCAAATTCAGCAAGAAACTGTAATGTTCCTAAAAAAATATGTACCATTACGAGGATCTCCGATTCGTTCTGAGTTTCCTCGAAATGGCAATCCTCTTATTGCTAGTGATGGTAGGACAATCATTACTGGTGGTAGGACCTCTTGTGAGTCCGCGCGGGTGGGTAACACCACCCTGCCTATTTCTGCCGTGAAGCAGTAATGCGTTTCGGTTTGAAGGGTGGGGCAGCCGTTGTAAGTATACTGAGACCTTAAAACTCATATTTCAAGGCGGGTGGCGGGTCTATGGGCTCCAGTAACCACTTAACACCAGGTGGGCTGTGAGCTCGTGCACCTATCTAAGCAATAAATAAAAAAACAATACAATAATAATTGAGAGTGCGATCTTGTGTGTTAAAGTATCAAAAAAAGTTTATGTTAATGTTTCCTACTCTGAGGGATGTTCTAATGAGCTATACAAGCTTCTGAGGCAAAATAATTTTAATAATGTACACATATGTCTGTATGGATGCATGTATGTATTTACTTTTTTAGTAACAACACTACAATAAGGAGTAAGTTTTTTTATTTTTTTTATTGCTTAGATAGGTGGACGAGGTCACAGCCCACCGGGTATTAAGTGGTTACTGGAGCCCATAGACATCCACAACATAAATGCGCCACCCACCTTGAGATATAAGTTCTAAGGTCTCAAGTATAGTTACAACGGCTGACCCATCCTTAGAAATAGGCGGGGTGGTGGTACCGACCCGCGCGGACTCACAAGAGGTCCTACCACCAGTAAAAAAACCAGTAAGGGACATTTTGTGAACTGTGCTTCAACCTGCTTCAAACATAAAATCAGTGCAGCGTCAACGCAAAAACTTCCACGTTGTCACAACAATATAATTAAAAGGGATTATGTATTTAGTGTATGCGCAATTAATTAGATTGTATTCCTTATGATAACTATTAATACCACGGAAACGTTTATTTGTTAATGTAATTAGGCTCGAAATATCTTCTGACGGTCAGCTGTTATGTATTGTTACATCTTAATTAAAGATAGGATTTTTTTGGCGTGATAACGTGTTATAAATCGAGGAACACTGGCTGCATGCACGAAAAAGTGTCACGTTCCATTTGAGCCTGAGCGTGCAAGCGAGAGCGCAGAACAAGCGATAGAGAGACACGATCGGCCCAAAAAAATTATCGAAAAGATTGTAATTTTCAATTTAATCTTTATATGTATATATGTGTACAATTACTAGACGATGACCGGTATTTTTTTTTATAAATTGTGTTTTTTAGAAATTATATTTAAACACGAATTACATATTGATAAAATGATGAAATATTCTAAGATCGTTTAGGCATTTTTAAGTGAACACGTGAGTTAAAAAGACACAAATAATATAAATAAACAATTCATTTTCTTGGTCTAACCTTAAACCAAACACTCATTGGCTTCGGGTGGCTTAACAACGCCATCTGCTGAAACAGCTTTACACCGGTCACTCACATGCGCACGAATACGCAAACCCGCAAGTGTAGGACGACATTTGCAAATGATTATGCAAAGTTTTCGCAGCATTCGTGGTTTTCCAAGCTGTGTCGGTTTTTTAACAGACATCAAAGCGCGCGAACCGCGAACCTTCGCGTAGTCTCCCACACATTCGTTTGCCCAGTTGCGCCGACGATTGCGAAGGTAACGGACGTATCGCCATTTTCATAGTTCGTGACGTCTACTGTGTAGCGTATCTTCATCAAAAGAAATCCTATAAAAACAGCATGGCTGTTAATGATGTCTGGGAAAGAATTCAAAACTATTTTTCTCTTCTATGTTCTATTGACGAATTAAAAAGGAGGAGAAATTCGTGAGACATTCGTGAACAAGTGTAGGAGGAAGCGCAAACGGGTTCGCAAATTGAGTATGCGAACCCATTTGCACAGCCGCTAGGTTTGCGAATGAATGTTTGACGGCCCTTCACATGCGCGCAAACATTCGTACAATGTACGAATATTTGCGCGCATGTCAGTGGCCGGCATTAGTGTTATTGTGTCTTTAAAGCAGTTAGTTGCTCTTAATTATGAAAAATAGTATTATTATTCGCCAATATATGTCGGGAAGTGTCATAAAGTTGATTATCGATAAAGTTGATTATTGAAAACACGAATAAAACAACATTTTCTGAAAATAAATCGTAGCTAGATCGATATATCGCCCCCGAAATCCTCTGTATACTAAATTTTATAAAAATCGTTGGAGCCGTTTCCGAGATTCAGATTATATGTATATATATAGAATATAGAATATATAGAATTGCCCGTTTAAAGGTATAAGATACAAAATAATTATGATTCAGTCATAACCATTCAATTCAATACATAAAAGTATTCATTTTTCCAAGAATGTTTCTTTATGACGTTATCACGTAAGACTATCGTCCGTAAACCAAGTTTACTGACGGCCATTGTTTCATATTTCAGACCCGTGAATTGGCCTCAAAGTTAATGCGGTTTCACGTCGCTAGACTATGTTCTGTGTGGGATATGTTAAGTCTCTAGTCTACGCCGATAAGCCCGAAACGATTGACCACTTGGAGGACAGCATTCGCCGCGTTATTGCCGAGAGGGCTCTGAAACTGCGATACTTTTTACTGGTAATAGGGCCTCTTGTGAGTCCGCACGGGTAGGTACCACCACCCGCCTATTTCTGCAGTGAAGCAGTAATGCGTTTCGGTTTGAATGGTGGGGTAGCCGTTGTAACTATACTGAGACCTTGGAACTTATATCTCAAGGTGGTTGGCGCATTTACGTTGTAGATGTCTATAGGCTCCAGTAACCACTTAACACCAGGTGGGCTGTGAGCTTGGGTGGACAAGCAATAAAAATTAAAATAAAATAAAAAACTTTAAGACAAATATTTTTTTGTATGGAAACTAGCGACATTTTGTAGTAGATGCCCCTAAACATATATGTTGTTAAAGTTAAGGCATTTAATTATTGTATAACTAAAAAGAGAAAATAAAAATAAAAAAAATCATACAAGTCTTTATTTGTTCTAGAAAATTTACAAAATGCGTTATTAAAAATAAAACATAGGATAGATAATATGTTATTGCCATCTACAGGACCAATGAGAAACTAATCGAAGCGAAGCCATCTAGTGGCCGACGCCCGTAACCACTTTTGTTAAATGCTTATGTGTATTATTCTATAATTGCCGATATGTATTATGTACGGTCACAAATGTTGGAAAAATCATCGAAAAATTTGACCTCCAGATTAGACTACGTCCGAGAGGTCGTGGCGGTGATACTTAAATTATAAGGACAAAAGATTATATTTCTAACAAAGTCAAAATCATCCAAGTCAATGTCATGAATAGACGTGATGTCAATTTAAAAAAAATCATCTTTGTTTTATTCCACTTTAAAGTTATATATCTCTACTAGCGGACCCGACAGACGTTCTCCTGTGAATGCATACACAAAAATTCAATCAAGTGGATGCAGCCGTTTAGTTGCAGTACAGATAAATAGCCTAGATACCGACTGCAGCGCCGTCTGCCGGGCTGATTTGTGAATCTAAACCATCTAGGTTGCCACCCAAACGCATACAAAAAAATTACTGGTGGTAGGACCTGTTGTGAGTCCGCACGGGTAGGTACGCCTATTTCTGCCGTGAAGCAGTAATGCGTTTCGGTTTTAAGGATGGGGCAGCCGTTGTAACTATAGTGAGATCTTAGAACTTATATCTCAAGGTGGTTAGCGCATTTACGTTGTAGATGTCTATGGGCTCCAGTAACCACTTAACATCAGGTGGGCTGTGAGATCGTCCACCAACATAAGCAATTAAAAAAATTCATTAAAATCGGTCCAGGCGTTTAGGAGGAGTTCAGTGACATACACACGTACAGTAGAATTTTATATATATCTCTATAAAAAACACCCTCTATTATCATATTACTTTCAGATATCGGTTTTTATATTATGATTTTGGGACATGAGTTCGAAGTCTCAATTGTATTGTGTAACGAATGTCCTAAATATATCTTATGGCCTTCGTAAGCTGACGGCCTATCTGATGCTGATTATTGTCGTTCATGGACGTCAGCATCGACAGAGGCAAAACTAAAGTTATTGGCTGAAGAATCTCCTACTTGTTTAAAGAAGAACACGTCTTCTTCACACATCACCGTCGTCACATCATCATTCTCCTGCCCTTCTCCCAGTCACCTGGGGTCGGCGCAACATATTTTCTCCTTTCATACTCCTCTGTCATATACCTACCATTTCTTCGCTCACACCCCTCTTACACATATCGTCTTTCACGCAATCCATCTATCTTATCTCAGGTCTACCTCTTCCTCTATCAGACATCAGATTTTTTTTCTATACTAATATTATAAAGAGGAAAGATTTGTTTGTTTGTTTGTTTCGAATAGGCTCCGAAACTACTGGACCGATTTGAAAAATTCTTTTTCCATTAGAAGCCGACATTGTCCCAGATGAACATAGGCAATTTTTTTTTTTTTTTTTTTGGTTTCATGTGTGTTTTAATGTTTCCGAAGCGAAGCGAGGGCGGGTCGCTAGTTTATTATATATCTATTAACTTTATTGTGTTAGTTACTGTTTAGTTTAGTTATCAATAAAACAGTTTTGAAGATAGACAGTCTTCTTTCAGTTTTACAAAAAAAAAACAAAAAAAAAAAAAAAAAAACGGTTTATTGCATAGATGGGTATACGAGCTCACAGCCCATCTGTTGTTAAGTGGTTACCGAAGCCCATAGACAACTACAACTTAAATGCCGCCACCCACCTTGAGATATGAGTTCTAAGGTCTCAATATAGTTACAACGGCTGCCCCACCCTTCAAACCGAAACGCATTACTGCTTCACAGCAGGAATAGGCAGGGCGATGGTATCCACCCGTGCGGACTCACAAGAGGTCCTACTACCCGTAAAATTTAAGATTTGGGTGCAGAGTATTCTATTTAAAAGGTAAGACATATAAACACGATGTAATTGAAAAATAACGTTTATTTCAACAAAATATATTACAAAATAAATAACATTCAAACACACTTATATTTATTACTAGCCTTACAGTTGTTAGGAATTATTTATTATATTAAATAAAAATCACATAATTTCATTCGTAAAGTGCACACTTCTATGTTCTTATAAAGTTGAGCTCACAACTATAAGGAAGTATGCTGTAAGGATGTATGCGGCTCGATGCTCTCTTTAGCTAAAAGCTAAAAGGTGTAACGCATTCTAATGAAAAACCTCACACATTTGAGGTTTGAAGTACTCTTGTTTTAATACTTAGTCTAAGCGAGCTATACCGCCAGATCGTAGGTCCTTTTTTTTACTGCCTAGATGGGTGGCCGAGATCGCGGCCCACCTGGTGTTAGTAGTTATCGGAGCCCATAGATATCTACAACGTAAATGCCGCCACCCACCTTGGGATATGAGTTATAATTTTTCAGTATAGTTACAACTGCTGCCCCACCCTTCAAACCGAAACGCATTACTGCTTCACGGCAGAAATAGGCAGTGTGGTGGTACCTACCCGAGCGGACTCACAAGAGGTCCTACTACCAGTAAAGAAAAGTCCCTAAAGACGCAAAGCCGACACTACCCGCTACTAAATTATTTTTGGTCGTGAATACTTCACCCTCAAACTAGAACACATAGCTGGTCTATATTTAAATTTATAACTAAAACAAATAATTCAAAAATCTACTAGTTTAAATAGAAAACTATCAAAAAGCACCTCTTTGTGTGATTCTTGCTTTTTAAGTGTCTTTTTTTTTTTAATAAATATACGAAGGAATGTTACACAACTTTTTGTAAAAAAATCGAAAATGTTAAATATTATTATATATCTAAATAATTGCCGAAAATTAAAATGATATCGCACTTGTAATCCTAGCTTGGGAAGATTGTGAAAAGTTTGTTTTTATTATAAATAAAGTTTCATTTTAAAATGTTCTTTCGCCTTACGTTATGGACGTTATGTTTGAAAAATATATTTTAAAACGCCAGCTTCACTGGTGGTGGTAAATTTTATAATATAAGTATCGACATTATTGACTATATTGTGCAGACAATAAATATGTATTAACTCATTTCTACAAAGATTTATTCAAGATCTACACAGCGTGAAACGATAGGCATATACTCATTTTTTATATCATCTGTGCATTTTTCAGTCACTCACGATTTTGGCGCCTTTTTTATAATTTTCAAATATTTATCAAATTATTATTGTCGGACTAAAAATAAAACATAAGCTTCACTTCCACGAGCCGACTTATTATTTGTCCCGAGCGTTGACAAAGGAGGACTAGATATCAGCGTGTTTTATAAAAATTATCAATTCATCTAACCGCTATCAAATAAGTCAGCCAATAACGAAAACCGATTAATACGATTTTCCAAACAATCAAAAACATTAATTAAAGTTATTTTTGATTGTTTACAATGAATTTTATGAGCTGGGAATGCCACGGATTTTTCGCGGGCTTTCTCTTACGACATTTTGTTTTTTGACGGACTGAAATGTATGTATAGAATGTAATTATTTTATTTTGGTATTTGTTTTTTTAAATTTTCAAAGTCCCAAAAATTTTTGTCACTAATAAATAACGGCAACCGTTTAAAACGAAAAGTCGCTGCATGAAGCCCTTAAATATTATAATATATAATATTATTTATTATTTTTATCTAAACTAAAGTTTTCAATAAACAAACTCGATAGTTAAATACGACTAAAACTGAAAGACATTTTCTTAAATTACAACTACATTTCAATAAAGTACAATATAAATAAAAATTGGTTTGGGTGCAACTTGGTGCACGTGAAAGAAGTGAAACTTCTTTTGCGGTCTGTAGTATTGTGGTTTTCTTCATTTTACATCCTTAAATCAAATTTCTCTTATAATATGGAATGCTGTGTATAAGAGAAACGATTCTCATCTCTCTTCATCATTTATATATATTTTAATTTATATATATTTTTAATACTTCTTTAAAAATAAAATGTAAGATAGTTAGTTGCCATCTACAGGAACAATGAAAAATTAATAACAAGCCATCTAGTGGTCGACGCCCGTGAACAGAATTTGCATAAAAGAAACGACCTACCTCGTTTTGTCCCTCTCTCTAAGGTCGAGTGGTTCGCGAGACGCTTTGTATATTTTCTCACTCTCGCTCTTCCTAAATTGTATCTTTTCTCTCTAGCCGTAACGAATCTGTCGCGAGTTAAAGTTTACCCTCAACGCGCCTAAAGAAGTTTCACTACAAAAAATTAGTATTTCACTAAATCAGAGTATCATTTAAAATACTAACTTAATTATTGATTAAGACACATTGAGCTAAGAAAGTTGCGCTTCCAAAATTTTAAGTAAGTTTCAGAAACTTCATCTGGTTTACATCTTCTCGGATTTCGATGGCGAAGTTCTGGGAACAAAAAAAAACGTGGTTTAAAGGAATTTTCTTATTGTATTTTATTTATTATTATCTCGATTTGAAAGAGGTCATAGTCATATAAGTGTCACGCTGCTACTTGACATTATTAAGTCTAGTTTGAAGAGGGACATGTCGTGGCTCTCTGGGAATACCCCAAAGGGAGCTTATTCCTGGGTTTCAACGTACGTCGAAGGACAAATCGCTCAAGACGCATTGTATCAACGCCATGACATGTCCTGCTTCAAAAGAGGTTTGCGGAGAATATTCAGCGGTAGGCAACGGTAGGCAGCGACGGTAACCACTCACCACCAGGTCTCCTTATCCTAAGAATTCAGAAGTGACAAAGACCTCGCTACTATGTCATCACACTTCGAATCATACGACAGGCGCCGATTTTTTAGAACGAAGTCCCTTAATGCCGCTTGTGGTAAAAATCGTCACGTAACGAAAATTAAAAACGTTACGCTAAACATGACTTTGTCTGTCTCTTTCGTGTTTATATGTCGTGCGTTTCCGTTCCGAGATTCCAGCGGGCATGTATGAATAATGGCGGTCGGCTATATGTTCTTAATATATTATTTGGCAGTGCATGATTTAATTAAACTGCATTATCATTAAGTATGAAGTTTTTGGTAAAGAAAACGAAGAATTTTCCGGAAATATTAATCACACGTTCTTTTGTTTTTTTTCTTTCTATTTGCATCGCGCAGAAACTAGTGGAATTATGATAAAAATACTCCCAAAATATGTCCACAACATTAAATTGTTATCAAATCGTAAAGTACATATATTTAGATAGTGTTAGCGATACTGGAGTATAATTTTATCAGCTATCTCAAGTATTAACTTGAGATCAAAACTACCGATAACAAATTGTATGTTTATCGGTAGTTTTTATGTGTATCGTTTCCAATCATGATGTTACATCTCTGTTACCAAATGTAATACATATGTTGTACATTAACAATGACAATTCGATATCGTATCGATTTGAGTTGTTATCTCCCAATGTTTTTTTACTTATTGTTGTTATGATTGATTTGATTTTGATAAGTTTAACAAGATATTCGTGGCTTTGTTTATTTGTTACATTTCATATTTGAATTAAGAAATTGTTTTTTATTGACCGCAACTCCGGAGCTTTTAAGCTCATACGAATATAAATATAGATGAATATAGATTGGCCTATTGGCTGTTCTGCATGAGTGCTTGGGGGTTATGACCCTTTTAGCAGTTGCATTAAGGTTGTATTTACGATCTACTCACTTTCCCGCTAGCATTTCCTGGATCTCCTGGAAGCTCTTGCCCTTTGTCTCCGGAACCATGAAGAATGTGAAGAAGAACGCCACTATACAGCAAACTCCGAAGATGAGGAACGCCACGCCCATACCGACTGCATCAGCTATTGGGTTGAAATATCTGCGCAAAGAAACCATATCACACTGACAATGACACTGAGAATACCAAGGGTTAGGTAGGAAAGACATGTCGTAACCTCCAAGAAGCAACGTGGAAGCGAGCTCCTAACAGAGCCGGAGAAATCATCTCTGATAACGCACTGCGATGTCTGATCACGGGCGAGGTGAGGTTGACTATATGGTACGCAATAAAAAAAATAAAGAAATAATTTTGCATTGGGAATTACGAATGACTACACAGTAACCTATGACTTCGTTTCCGAGAACGATTCTGATACAAACTTTAGAAACACCGGAATCCTTACACTATTTACTCTTTTTTTTCTTTAATCTTTATACTTTGTATATTCTTTATTTCTTTTTGAAGCTCACCTAGTGACTAAGAAGGACAGCATCCAGCAGAAGGCAGTGGCTATCGGAGAAGCCAACGCCTTCACCTCAATCGGGAAGAGTTCTCCCATGATAGCCCACGGCAGAGGACCCAGACCCACGCAGTACGTCACGATGAACAGCACTAGGGCTAGGATAGGCAAGAACCTCATGCTGTCGACTACTGCGTTGCCATTGGTGTCCAATATAAAGTACATGCCAAGGAGTCCCTGAGGATAAATATACACAGGTTTATAGCATTGGGCTACGCCAATATATCGTGCTAAGTCTTCGGGGGCAAGTGGTGGAGAGCTTTTTTTTCAATTGAGTTCTCTTAGGATATAATAATATGTCACTAGTATATATATTCAGATTACATAATGGCGGATCTCCTTTAGTAGAGAACTATCATGACATGTTTCACACAGAATACAGGCGTCCGATACTTACTAGTCCAATAGTTGTTCCGGTGCAGGAGATGAGGAGCAGCATCCTGCGGCCGAGTCGGTCCACCACCAGGGGCGTGACTGCTGAAGCACCGACCTGTGACATTTCTCGATAGAATGTAGTTAAATGACAAGAGAGCCAAGACGGCCATAAAAAGATCACTGGAAGTGCACTGCCGATAAACGCGGCGGCTTTAGATAGTACAGACGAAGACTACCCCGGTGGCGCGAGGTGTGGTGGTAAAAAGGAAATTTGAGTCCGCGCGGGTAGGTACCACCACCCCGCCTATTTCTGCCGTGAAGCAGTAATGCGTTTTGGTTTGAAGGGTGGGGCAACCGTTGTAACTATACTGAGACCTTAGAATATATTATATCTCAAGGTGGGTGGCGCATTTACGTTGCAGATGTCTATGGGGTCCAGTAACCACTTAACACCAGCTGTTGAGCTCGTCGAAGTCCCTCCGTAGACCCAGAAGTACCAAACGTTTTGTGAGAACGGGATTATCGACAATCCCAACTGCCCTCTTCTGATGAGGTCAAATGGAAGTAGCTGGTACTTGGGCCAATAAATAGGAGCATTGGATGGGACCTGTGCTTTGTAAAGCAGATATTTTTGTTCAGGCGTGAAGGCTGTTGAGGTCTACCAACATTTTAGAGGTCAATTTGGCTTTACCTTCCAATCGACTCCGATCCTGAACATCAAATTTTTTAATAACGGTTCATTATCAATCTGTTTTGTTAACGTAGAAACTGGTTTGATTTTTCTTGTACCTACCTATGTCTAACATTTGGTTATATGGTACCATTTGTTTTCGAAATAAGTAAATAAAATTATGACTTTAGCATAGTTTCGGTTTCACCACTGAGCGAAATCAGCAAGGAACCCAATTTACTCTTTTACAAAATAGCGGTACATCACTAGGTATACCTTAAGGCCATCATTGAAGGTTTACAGGAGTCCTAAGATCCCACAACTTGAATGCCATTACATGTGGTCGGAGTCTCGGACACACGATTGTGGTACTTATGTATTGACGAAAGCATCGTATATTGCCTACTATTAAAAACAGAACATATTAGATGAAATTGTGATCAACGATCTTACAGACCTGCACGGCACCGATAATGATTGTCGCGATGGCGGAGTCCAGACTGGCCCCAGCCGTTTCGAAGATGGTCGCCATGTAGAACAGCACTGCGTTGATGCCGCAGAGCTGCTGGGCGGCCACGAGGGCGCACGAGATGTAGAACGCCTTGAAGTTGGCGCCGCGGAACACGTCCGATAACTGGACAATTGTAATCACAGTGTCATGTTGCTGTACATGGACAGACAAACCACAATAGGTATATCCGCTGTGATAGGTTACCGGTCCCAGAGAAACATAAGCACCGTCATCCATTATGAGATATGAAATCGAAGTTTTGAAGTTTTAACTGGTTTTAATTATACAAAATTCAAAGTATTCTGTATCCATTTTGATGTATTTGATGCAATAGCTTGCAATATAAGTGTTGGCAAAAAATCTGGTATATGCTCCTAGGTAGTGGTGTCATTTTACAAAACGGTGGACTCTCTTTAAAACTACTCTAACTTTTTCAAAGACCAGAGACTTGCATCAGAAACAAGCAGAGCAGTGGCACCCATTCACGGGGTCTACCAGAATGTCATCAGATGCGTAAGCTTTGTTATATATCCTGTCAACTTTATAAGTATACTAGCTGTACCCGTCCGCTTCGCTGGGCATTTAAAATTAACATTATTATTTCTCACTCCCACAAAGATTCTCATCATTAACGGCCCCGCAACTGGTGTAGGTAGGACACTCATATAAATATCCGTTAAGTACATGTATTTTCTACATGGATACAAAGTTTCAAGTCAATCGGATGCATGGTTCAGTAGTTATAACGGAACATCCGTAAAAGCCACTGTAGATTTATATATTATTATAGATAGCTTAGAGTACATAATCTTACGTTAGCAGTTTTCTCGTTTGCAGCTTTGACTTCAGCGGCCATCTTGTCTAGCTCAGCTTGCACACCAGCGCGAGATTTTCCTCTGATGATCTGCAGACATTTAGCAGCCGAGTCTACGTCGTCTGCACGAACAAAACAAATCTATTGGTGACTTTTTGCTGTATTGCTCAATTTAAAAAGAAACTTACGACCTATCTGATAAAATGTGGTAATTTAGTTACCGATTATTCGCATCGGAAAATAGGCATAGTTATATTTTAATTCCTATCTTAAATTTACATTCCCAGGATTCTGTAGAAATTGCCGCTTTAGATGTTTCCGAAGATTTTTTAATTCATCGTGCGATATCATCGTAGCGAAATTTGGGCTGAGACTAGGATCCTAAGTTCTGAAGACCGCAAGCGAGTTCATGCCTTCGAGACATCGTGCTGAAGGAAGATGCGGCGTATCCCAAAGACTGTATTACGGAACAATGCACCAATCCTCGCATAGTTCCAAACCAAAACGAGGATTTCTAGCATCTTTTTTTTCCCTACCTATGCTGATAGCTTTGAGAGGCTATAATAGCTTCGCCCTAACGTGTAGGTGAGCTCACGGGGCTCAAACCGGAGTGGTGCTAGCATTGGCTCTAGCAAGAGCAGTGCTTCGCAGAATCTACCACCGAATCGGAAACGCGACCCACTGAGAAGATCGGGCGAGAAGCTCAGTGGGCTGTGTCTGTGGGTTAATTCGCTTGTCGAGCCTCGGTTCGACCAGGATGGTGACCGGTGCTTGTGGTCTAGAATCTGTCCTAAGCGTATGTTAGAGGAATTCGGACATATTGCCAGGAAAAACTGAGACAATCTTCACGGTGGATAATGCCAAATTGGAAAGAAAAAGATCCGTCGACTTTTGAATCTACCGTCTCATCATCAGAGCATCATCTCCGAGCAGTCTCCGAGCAAAGCATATCATGAGAATGAAAGTCCTGGGTGGAGATAGTCACTCTTAGAGGAGCACGACTGTATAAGGATCATCATATAATGAAGAATAGTGTCCTTTTTGTTCCAAAATAATCCCATGTTTGAAGTTAACCACCGTTATGTGTTAATATTTCCCTGTTACATTGATTCAAATGCACCTTATGGCGCCAAGTCCGCTAAGATGGTATCTCATTAGCGGTAACTTGAATAGATAGGTTGCATTTCAATCGTTTGCCTATGACCCTATTGCTTATGTCATAATATTGGCAACAAGCCAATGGAATACATTCAACAAATGATACAAAATTGAACGATGAATACAAATTATGACTTCTAATTACTTAGCCCATACATAAAGAGCGCAAACGACTTTCCCGTGGCGTTTAAATCATTCCAACAATGGTTGCAATACGGAAACAATGAGGTAACATGGCTGTTGTTCAGAGTGATTGTTAAATTGAATTAGCTTTAAATTAAACTGAGTGTAGTTTATACATCTCTCCAGGAACCTGTAGCTTGCGACGAAGGGCTCGACGAGCGAATTAACCCATAGACACAGCCCACTGAGTTTCTCGCCGGATCTTCTCAGTGGGTCGCGTTTCCGATCCGGTGGTAGATTCTGCGAAGCACTGCTCTTGCTAGGGCCAGTGCCAGTAACATTCCGGTTTGAGCCCCGTGAGCTCACCTACACGTTAGGGTGAAACTGAAATAGCATCTCAAGGCTATCAGCATAGATAGGAAAAAAAAATCTCCAGGATTTTATTTCTAGTTTTGTCCGATGTGGATGTTCGTGGAGGATGAACGATCCATATTTAACCCATTAAGTTTCCCGCCGAATCTTCTCTAGCAGTCTGAAGTCTCCTGCGCGAGTCGTGCAGTCTATGGCGAGCCTTAAAGTTTGTTGAAGTAGAAATGATTACGGATATGATTATTGTATTAAGTCTATATGTGTGTGTATCACTGAATTTTGAAACTTAAAGAAAATAGGACTTATAAATAGAAAATAGGAAAAAACCCATTAAAAAGCATGCATACGATTGCAAATGTAATATAGGTACATTTGCGATCGTATGGACTTTTTATTATTATTTATAACTAACACTACTTTCACGATTTAACCACGCGTTTAATATTGTCATTACATTGTAATTTTTGTGTGTGGCCATGTGAGATCCGCAAGGGAGACTTTACTTAACAATCGTGCATGTCCACCAGAATGTATTTAGTTTTATTTATATTCATATAGCTCTCAAAAACTGAAGTTTTTTTTTTATTGCTTAGATTGATAGACAAGCTCACAGCCCACCTAGTGTTAAGTGGTCACTGGAGCCCATAGACATCTACAACGTAAATGCGCCACCCACCTTGAGATATAAGTTCTAAGGTCTCAGTATTGTTACAACGGCTACCCCACCCTTCAAACCGAAAAGCATTACTGCTTCACGGCAGAAATAGGCAGGGCGGTGGTACCTACCCGCGTGGACTCAGAAGAGGTCCTACCACCAGTTATATTTATGTTTTTCGTTCGTCACAATTCTACGAATTGGCTGATATGATTTATGTCTTTTGAGCGGTTGAAACTTACCTTGGTTCAAATAATACATCGGAGTTTCAGGCATGAAGAAGAACAGCACGCAGAAGACCGCGACTACAGCTATCCCAACGTACTGCAGCGTGAAATAGGGGACGAACGGTCCCACTCCGTACACCAGCAGGAAGCCAAGCACTACGAACAGCTGAAGGAACGATCCCAGGGCACCGCGCGTGTCGTCCTAAAAACATCATCATCGGTCTTTGCGTGTTGCGAAAACATTGATTTTATTTGACATAAGGTCCAATTTGCAATTATATATATCCAAAAATATCCTGCCTTCAAACCAGATTGCAGAGCTGCCTCGCAGCCAAAATAGGCAGGATAGTGGGTACACGCGCGGGCTACGATCAGTGAATGTCAAGTGACGATCGCAGTACTGGTATAATGCTCAGAGAACGCTGCTGCCCAATCTTTGGTGACTCCATTATACCTTTCGTTACACCTTTCATTATCTCCATGGGATGTGGTGTTATTCTAGGTTACCGAGTCAAATTGTCTTAAAAACATCCTCAAAAGACGCATCCACGCCTGTGACCTAATGGGTAAAATGCCCGATGTAGGCATACCCAGTATTGCGACTATTCCGATGCTACTGGGTGTTAGCTTTTTGTAAACAAATAATTAAACCAGCGAGTGGAAACCGGCCAGATATTGTGTACAGTGTGTGCTACTAACACAGGGTGTGCTGCTCGTACGAAGCAATCGAGTTTGTGGAGAAATGAATTCATTGCTATTATATTTTTGGTGGAAGTGACATACATATTATTATGTCAACTTTACTTGATAAGCTACTGGTAACTGGTACATACCGTGGCGATCTCGGCGCAGTACATCGGCAAAACCGTATACAGCATACCGACTGCCAGACCCCAGAACACTCTGCCGGCGTAAATCATTCCAACATTTTGAACGGCCACCACCAAAACAAAACCGACTATGAGTGGAACAGATGACAGAAGAATACTCCATCGACGACCGATTTTTGAAGCCAGGAAACCTCCGATGAATGGACCTGAAAAAGGGATCTATGTTATCTGGTACATAATATGGATTTGCAAGACACTTGTACTCGAGTCTTTCAGAAGGGAGCTTTTGTTTCTACCGCTGTAATGGAGGTAGTATATGATGAGTTAGGAAATCGGTTTGAAATTTGAAATTAGTTATGCTACAACTTCTCCAAAATCTGTGGTAGTCTCTCTCCTTTCTCTTGCAGCTTTCATAGCATAGAATAGTAAATTATCGGCGGTTTCTAATGTCCATAAATTCACCCTCACCGAACATAGCTCCGACGGAGAGAAGGGATCCGATCCATGATATTTCGTCGTTGGTGACGGGTCGCGACAAGGGTGTGTCGTTAGGATCTAAGAGCTTCAAGTTCACCGGCGAAGTCCATCCCAAAGCAAAACCCAGAGCAATGGTGGCGATGTTCGCTGTAAAAACACTTCTCAATTAACAATCTAAGGCAATAAGGCAATAGAAAATACCGACAAAATAAAAGCCATTGAAAATTATCGTGCACATACAAATCATTTGAAACTAGTTTCATTACGTATGATGTCATTCATGGCTAATATAAGCGACGAACTAACTTTAGATTATACACAACAACTAGCCACATGTGATGTCATATACTGTGACTGGGCTTGACGTGAAACAATATAAAAAATCTTTTGAATATACTTAAGAGGCATTAAAGTCATATTTTGATTGGCTCATGTTTGATTAGAAATAAAAAAAAATGCTTCTTTCACAATCATTTTAATACAAACACATAATAAATACGCGGAGCTAATTTATTTGAACGAATTAATATTTAAAACCGGCACGAATCTTCATATTTCTTTGTCACTGATAAAATAATCTCACGTAAACAAAGTTATTCAAATGTATATCGTTATGTAAATAATATTAGATTTTCTGGTATTAACATGTGATTTATTGTATTTAAGCTGCCCCATTTTTCGTGAGAAATAAGTGGGATGTCTGAATACTCTATACTACTAATAGACCATTACTAGTGCTTGCGTTACTTACAGACATGAACTAGGGGCACAGTTAACATATTAAGGTCTTTTTCAAACTTCATTTGGTATCACAAGTCGCAAAACCATAGCGGTTTATAATCAAAGCAACGTCAAAGTGTTGATTCGACGATGCTCCATAGATATTAGACCATGCATTTGTTGGGTGAAAATTATGAGACGTTGGGAGTGTTTACTTTGGGTCAGAATATCGCCGGACTTTGGCTTAAGAGTTCAAAGCGGTAGACGGCGCGGGTCGTACAGAGTTATATCTCTTGTCGCTCACCAAACTTCATCTCAGATGAGTTTTTTTTTATTCCCCGTGTAGGCAAACGAGCACACCTGATGGTCAGCGCTTACCGTTGCTCATGGACTTCAGCAATGCCAAGGGCAGAGCCAAGCCGCTGCCTACCGCTTAATACTCTCCACAAGCCTCGTTTGAAGAAGGACATGTCATAGCGCTCGGGAAACACCGCGGAGGGGAGCTCATTCCAAAGCCGGATGGTGCGTGGCAAAAAAGATCTCCGGAAGCGCACTGTGAATGAACGCAGTGGCTCCAGGTAGTATGAATGAACTCTACTCCGGTGGCGGGCGGTGCGGTGGTAAAAAGGAGCTGATGGTATCTTCTCATACGATTCCTCAAAGCACGCAGACGAGGCAGAAATCTTCTGAGCTGGCCCGAGGGCTATCACGGGTTTACACGAAATAAATTAGATAATAGGAATAAATTAGACCCCAAAAAACAAATTTGAAATTACACAAGAGAGCGCTCATAAAAGTTATTTTTGGATATTTTTTTTTATCTAAGTATGCTTCTGTCAAGAAAAAATATTTATAAGTACATATTTTACGTTTACATTTATCATAATATTGTTTCATCATAAAGTTACTTTATCTTGTTCGGCGGATTTAAAGCAAGGACACAGGTGAAATTGCGTGGTACAAGAACTGTGTGGATTCTAAAAATTCGTTACTTTTTTTAAAGCTGTCGATATTTTTTATGCAACATATTTTTAGGTAGACCAAAGCTGCGTGCTAAATAGATTTTTTAAAGAAAACGGTAATTACTAACAATTTTAGTATTTTCTTCGGTTTTCACGATTCGTAGATACGATTTAAGCTGATTATACGGCTTAATCATCCATTTTCTTTTATTGTCATAATAATCATTGTTTACGTCATCCGTGACCACGAAAACTCTATAGTATTTGAAACTTCCAAACTAATATGACTATAATAACGTTATGCCATAGATAAATAGTAAAAAAAAACCTTCTATTTTTTTAGTTCGACCTGGAAACATTTGCAATTATTTGTATAATCTATGACCGGAGATTTTACGGCGCAATGTCGCATGCACGCGCCATTACGATTCACACAACAATATGGCAGCATTGTGTGGGCCGATGTCAAAGAAATTACTTCATCTCCGCTAACAACACAAGTGATGAAATCGTAAGTACCAAGTTTCATTCACGGGAGCGCGTTATTATTGTCGAAAATTCACGTATGTCAATTCAATGTCAAACGCACTAGCGACCGGAAATTACGTGATTATATGTATGTATGTAAAAAAGTTAATTTGATAGTGATTTAAATTTCTTTGTATATCATTCCGAGCGAAGGTTGCTATTGTAGATAGGCAAGAGTTTTAATACAACATATTTTGTTGTTATTGCTTAGATCGGTGTACCAGCTCACGGCCCACCTGGTGTTGAGTGGTTACCGGAGCCCATTGACATCTACAACGTAATACCGCCACCCACCTTGAGACATGAGTTCTTTTTATTTTTATTACACGATGTTATTCCTTCACCGTGGAAGTCAATCGTGAATATTTGTTGAGTACGTATTTCATTAGAAAAATTGGTACCCGCCTGAGATTCGAACACTTGTGCATCGCTAGATACGAATTGGAATCGCTGGGAAGTAGATTTTGAAAATAATAGACACTTTACAAATGATAAAAAAAATGTGAAGAAATTTATGAAAAAACAATTAATAAACATTTATTATGTGAATTTTGTAACACATTATATAAGACATTATATGCTGATATTTTTTATCGATATTTTATTACCACACAACGCGTCTAAGATAGCAAGATTATAGCACGATTACCTATGACAGTTTTATCAGATTAATTTATATGAATTCCACAATTCAATACCTATTTAGTTAATGCTATTGTTTTGACGATTTGATATGAAATTTTAATTGTTGAAGTGTTTGAAGGTAGCAGAAGACCATTGATTTGTATTTCTTTATGTATTTAAATCATCGAATGAAAATATATTTTTGGACGTAACAAAACATGGCGGATTTCGTTAAAACCGCCATGTTGGAATTTTGCTGAATTCGAATTTGGCGTCATAATTTTCTGCGTCAATAAAGATATTTAATTAGATCTGAAATCGTAACGTAGGTGGCGGTATTTATGTTCCTGTACGTATGGATTTAGGGATACCACTTAACTGCATCAAGTGGGACTGTGGGCCCACGCAAATGTCTACGCAATAAATAAATATCATTTCTCGAATCCGTTTTTTTCTTCTTGTCAGTAGTACGTACTTTTGGCAGAGTGGTCGTGGTCATCCCTTCGGATGGTGGTGCGCTTCACCAGACGTCGCCATTCCTCGCGTACCGCGGCCATTATCGGTGATCATGGTCTTTGAGACCAGGGGTGGGACGCATGATAAAATACCTCCCGTAATACTCAACGGAACGCCATTGACAAGAGTTTATAAATTTAAATATCTCGGCCATGTGTTGACCCCTGATCTCAAAGATGAGGAAGATATTGAACGAGAGCGGAGAGCGTTGTCGGTTAGAGCAAACATGATAGCTCGCAGGTTTGCACGGTGTTCACTTAAAGTCAAGGTCACCCTCTTTAGGGCCTACTGTACTAACTTTTACACGTGCAGCTTGTGGGCTGGATATACTCAAAGATCGTACAATGCTCTCCGTGTTCAATACAATAACGCGTTTAGGGTGCTGGTGGTGCTGCCCCGCTTTTGTAGCGCATCAGGGATGTTTGCAGACGCGCACATAGATTGTTTTTACGCTACCATGCGTAAGAGGTGTGCATCTCTGGTAAACAGAGTGAGGGCCAGCTCCAACAGTATCCTGAGCATGATCGCAAGCAGGCTGGACTGTATATACATGGGTCGCTGTGGTGCCATCTCCCATGGGATGTTACCACAGTAATTCATTGTGATCTAAATATAACTACTAACATAGGTCAAGTTTTATTAACAATTTATATGAGTCATGGATACTTGAAATAAAAACATTATTATTATTATTATTATTATTATAATAACCAAATCCACATCCTAGTTATCTATACTCTATACTAATATTATAAAGAGGAAAGATTTGTTTGTTTGTTTGTATTGAATAGGCTCCGATACTACTAAGCCGATTTGAAAATTTCTTTCACTGTTTGGAAGCTACACTATTCCCGAGTGACATAGGTTATAATTGAGGTATAGGTATATATATATATAGGTTATAATATATCTTTTTTGAAAAAAATTAGGGATCCTTACTAAAACTGCAATAATGTAACCCAAGGTGTAAAAAAATTACCTGAAATATTCTTTACATCGCGTGCCCTGCGAAAACTATTGATGATAGAATATAATAATGTACTACGACTTTGTACAACACATTATTATTTAAAAAAAATGTCGCGATAGCATATGTCTAACTATTATTCTTATGCCGCAATAAGTGCTTTTTAATTTAAAAAAATAAAACAACGTCAAAAATATCGTTGAAATTTTTGATAAAGACCCGAGCGAAGCCGGAGCGGGCCTCTTTGTTATATATAGTTGTAATACTTAAATTTAAAAAAATCATTGTGATTGTAAACTAAGCAAGCCACGGAAATAACAACAGGTAGAAGGCAGTTATGCGGACATGACGTTATGGATTAACAATTCATACACTTTGACCGGCGCGTTGTCAATCAAATTGATAATTAAACACTATCATTAGATCTTAAATATGGGAGAACAAGCTAGTTAAAGTGAATTAATCAACAAATCTCAAATGGTAATTATATATTCTGCATACATAGAACCGGTAATAATCAGAACGTTATCGATCCAGAATTTTGGTCAATCGATCACAACATCTAAATCATATAAGTAAAAAACTAAAGTAAAATTCAAGCCCTTAGATTTATATCGTCAACAAACTTATCTTAAAAGTTCTTACGTTAAAAGTTTCCGGTATAGTTGTAACGCGTAAATGTTGCCAGCCATCTTGGGAAATGTGTCGCCGTCTTAGTTACAATGTAAATAATACAGCTGTCGCGTTCTTGAAAGCGCCGAAACATGTGACTGCTTGGCGGCAGAATTAAGCAAAACGGTCATGGTACAATGGGATCCCAAATCTATACTAATACCTATATATAAATCTACAGTTGTTTTTACGGATTTTCCGTTATAACTACTGAACCATGCATCCGATTGACTTGAAACTTGGTATCCATGTAGAAAATACATGTACTTAATGGATATAATATTTATATGAGCGTTGGACTCCCTACACTAGTTGCGGGGGCGTTAATGATGAGAATCTTTGTGGGGGTGAGAAATAATAAATTTAATTTTAAATGCCCAGCGAAGCGGACAGTTACAGCTAGTATAGTATAAAACTGATTCGTACTACTTCAAGCTTACAAAAGGGGTTGGAGTAGACGAGTTAGGTTAACAGAAAAGGATATGTTTTTATATAAATAGTAGGTATCAGTGGAATGAAATATTTGAAATGTATTCAACTGATAACTACTTTTAATAAATGTATCTTTTTTATTTGATTGGCTTTGTTAATTTTAAGTATGTTTCAATGATACTATGTACACATATGGACTTATTGTTGTCTGAAATAAAATAAATCATTCATTATTGTGCACGTTTTATTAGGCAATATTATATATCGAGTGTTGAAAGGGTTAAGCGATATTTCGCTAAATAATTTATCTTTGTAATTAGTGGTGCGTTTTATTTGGTATTAGCATCAACAGTTCGATGTTTTTAATTGAACTTCAATTAACTTTACTCTATTCAAATACATAGCTGAACAAGCTTTTTTGTTGTGATATTTTTTTCAAATTTTAAACTTTAAATTTAATTCTTCTGTAAAGTTGCAAAAATGTCGCTTAAACCAAATAGCCTTTCAACCCTCGATATGTATTTTCGATTCTCTACAGAAGCACAAAAAAATCTGAAGACGTAAAATGTAGAGGCGACTCTAGATTAGATCTAGCGTATTTATTTAAACGGACACTAATTATATATGAGGCCGTCAGCGCAAAAGTGCCCTAAGCTTACCATAGATAATGAGTTTTGAATTTACTTATACACTGCTTCGTAGGTAAAAAGAATACGCGCAATAATAATGTTTTCCAAACGATTAAAGTTTATTATGTTTTAAATAAATTGCAATATATAAACACGAAAAATTGTGGGTTAGGCCACTTTTGCGATGACAAATGGTGCTTTTAGTTACCTCAAGCACCGGTCAGCGTTCTCGTCGAACCCGTCGCTTGCGACGAAGGGCTCTACGAGTAAATTAACCCTCAGACACAGCCCACTGAGTTTCTCGCCGGATCGTCTCAGTGGGTCGCGTTTCCGATCCGGTGGTAGATTCTGCGAAGCACGGCTCTTGCTAGGGTTCGTGTAAGCAACGTCGTCAGGTTTGAGCCCCGTGAGCTCACCTACTAGTTAAGGTTCCGCTGATATAGCCTCTCAAGGCTATCAGCTTAGGTAGGAAAAAAAAAAGCGATGACAGTCTCATAAGTAAATTTTTATCAAAAAATTTCCTAATTATCTTTTATTGGGCTCAGTTCAGAAAGTCACGACCATGTAAAGATTTTACTGACGTTTTTCTTTGCGTATGAATGGAAAATCGATTTGCCTCGCGTTTTTTCTCAGAAAACAATACTGAATTGAATAAGACAACGTGTTATCAAAATGACATAAAACTTTTATGGACGACCTCGTAAAAGGTAATATAATTTTTATCACAGACTAACTGAAGTTTCAACTGTTTTTAAATGTGACTGTTTTTGGACAATTATGCACGATTTCAGACTTATAAAATAGATAAGCGGTAGTTGTCGCAGAGCAGAGTACATTTCACTGATGCCTGAATTTCGCCAAAGACATTTTCTGATAACTTTGCATATATACAAGCTACGAACAAATTTCAACCGTCGGCTTACCGTGAAATTTCACCAGCTCGATGGATCATTTTTATCGATTCTTTAGGGGCAGCAATAACGTGGTTGCAACCCTGCCTATTTCTGCGGTGAAGCAGTAATGCGTTTCGGTTTGAAGGGTGGGGCAGCCGTTGTAACTATACTGAGACCTTAGAACTTATATCTCAAGGTGGGTGGCGCATTTACGTTGTAGATGTCTATGGGCTACAGTAACCACTGAACACCAGTCGGGCTGTGAGCTCGTCCACCAATCTAATTTAAAAAAAAGAAGGTAAACTTTATTAAGCTTGCAAGCTTCCGAGTGTACGGTAGGGTTGTGGAGATTTAAAAGTGCCTGTGATACCATATCTTTCTGGCCACACAGTATATCTTTCTGGTTCCGTCTGGCTCTGGCTCCGTTCGAGCGATAGTTCAGAGGAGTCATTTGCTGGGTGGTCTCAACTATATCTTAGATAATCTTAAGGGACCTTAAGGGACATCTATCCGTGCGAGCTCACCTGACGCCTTGCCACCAATAGCAATGAATTTACCATTAATTGGCCATAAGCACACTGAGCACATCCATTTGTCGCGAGCAATAAAAAATTCCTTTACCAAGTATAGCGGACATTTTTATACACACACATAGCACATCCTTTAATACATTTAATGAAGTAATTGTGATGAATCTCTTCCCGAGACTGACCTTACTCGTTCAAAGTTCGTAAACCTGTGCTGAGAGCCAAATAGTCATTTTCTGTATTATAACATGACTTGAGGCATTCTTGACTCTTTCGATTCGAACACCGGTGCATCTTATAAGTTGCTTACAGAAAAAGTATGGCCAGTTTATAGCAAACTTCTGACTATTACGTTTAACCAAAAATTAGACAGCACACTATTTGATATTTCATCTCATTATTACCTTAATAATCGTTTGGACATTAAGACGGAGAATTGAAACTTCAAGATTCCAAATGCTATTTAGAAAACCTTTCTAATTATAATGTTCACAAAAATCAAAATACTAGAGCGTCCAAAGTCCGTGGTTACAACGATAGCAACAGTTATCGCCGCCATAAAATGTTTATATACGAGTTTTATCGATTACGAATTTATGAGTCTTCTTTTAAATTTTTCATAACTTACATTGCACAGCTTGAAGATTCAATCAATTCACTTTTTTTTATCACGATGCGTCTTTACGTATGTACTTAATATCTACTGTAATGTTTATGAGCGAAAAAATATGAATTTTTCTCCTACCTACGCCGAAAGTTCGGTTTTCCTCCCGCTGTACAGGGAAGAAAGTCTAACTTTTCCTCCCGCTGTACAGGGTAGAAAGGGTAGCTTTTCCTCTCTGGGTACAAGTGCGCATGCGCGTTAGTGTCTGCGTCTGCTCTCACGCACCTAAAATTCTCCGCCATTGTTGTGCTCGGGTAATTTGCAATATTGTGTTTAGTGTAAAAGTGAAATAAACAAAATGCATAAAAATTTGATACTGAAGTATTAAACAAAGATGAGTTCATCAGACAGTTCTTATTCAATTAGTAGTAGTTTATTTAAAAATTAAAAAACAGATATATTGTTTTTTATGAGTATGGGGGGGCTCCGCTCCCCCCTAACCCCTGCCTGGGCTTCGCCCCTGGACCCCGGCTCAGTACTCCACGAACTTTCGGCCTGGTAGGAGAAAAAATAATATGTGCATCGCGGGAAAAGTAGGACATCTCATCCCGCGTGTTTTTTTAACGCGCGGGAGGAAGTCCTACTTTTCTCCTTGGTGCATAATGTACTATCGCTAAGTCAGGCATACTTGATACTTTTCGATTCATATTTGGTGAGCCCGATGTAAGGGAAGACAGCTGGCGAACACTGCGCTGTCTGGCAAGAAGCAACGGACATAGCAATATACATTACTCTTTTTATTGAACATTGCGTGCAGGGCAAAAGGTACAGAGTATAATTTTTCGATCGTTTTATAAATGTGTATCGTCTGAGAATACAAGTTCTACAAACGGATTAATTATCCAGTGTATTGGATCTTGAAGCTTTTAGTTCTCTTTAGCTATGAAAGCTGTTTTGATACTTAATGCTTAAAAAAATTGTTATGGTGGCCAAGGTAGAAGAGAAAAGACTAGGTAGAAGAGAAGTTGATCAGATCAGGTAACCGCGCTCACCGGACTCTTTGTTACAACCGCCCTGAGGGAAGCCGAAAACTGAACGAAGTGGAAAATTATTGTACAAAGAGTCAGGAAGGCTTATCAAGGACACGACCTTCAACAATGAAGTATGCGACTAAGAAGAAGCTACAGACGGTTTCATATATGGTTTGTATGGTTTTATATGTTTAACGATAGACAACAAACAATCCCGTGGCTCTGTTTGAATAAACAGTCTCTCGCACAAGGCTCTTGAAGTCTTCGTGGCCTAACGGATAAGACGTCCGGTGCATTCGTGTTGAGCGATGCACCGGTGTTCGAACCTCAGGCGGGTACCAATTTTTCAAATGAAATACGTACTCAACAAATGTTCACGATTGACTTCCACGGTGAAGGAATAACATCGTGTAATAAAAATAAAACCCGCAAAAATTATAATTTGCGTAATTACTGGTGGTAGGACCTCTTGTGAGTCCGCGCGGGTAGGTACACCACCCTGCCCATTTCAGCCGTGAAGCAGTAATGGGTTTCAGTTTGAAGGGTGGGGCAGCCGTTGTACTTGAGACTTTACAACTGATATCTCAAGGCGGATGGCGCATTTACGCCGTAGATGGCTATGGGCTCCAGTAACCACTTAAGACCAGGTAGGCTGTGAGCTCGTCCACCCATCTAAGCAATAAAAAAATTATGGTGAATGATTTTTATGGTTTTATATGTTTCACGATAGACAACAAACAATCCCGTGGCTCTGTTTATATAAACAGTCTCTCGCACAAGGCAGCTTAAAAATTACGAATTTCTCAGTATCTCTAAATTGTTTGTGACCGCATTCGCACTGCAACTGATAAAGTAAAAACATGTACAATTAAGCAGTTTATTTTATTTATAATTAAATAAAACGTGCAATTTACATAGATGTTGTGTACTCAGGTGCTTTAGACGAATCCAGCGCATATTGTTTCTTTTGAATTCATTTAACTATCTGTTAATAACTCATGTTACATGGTTTTGCTACATTTTATAAATTTGTATCTGTAACTAAGTATCGTACATACGTAATAGCAGAATTAATACTTTTTAGTTAGTTTCCGAAATGAGTATTTAGTAGGACCCGTGTATTCCTACCATGCTTGCCTGAGAAATAGTAAGTTTTTATGTCAAAAAATGTTTTTTTTTTTTATTGTTTAGATGAGTGGACGAGCTCACAGCCCACCTGGTGTTAAGTGGTTACTGGAGCCCATAGACATCTACAACGTAAATGCGCCACCGACCTTGAGATATAAGTTCTAAGGTCTCAGTATAGTAACAACGGCTACCCCACCCTTCGAACCGAAACGCATTACTGCTTCACGGCGGGAATAGGCGGGGTGGTGGTACCTACCCGTTCGGACTCCCAAGAGGTCCTACCACCAGTGACTTATACTTTTACTTATACTTTTAATGAGGGACGTCTGATCACTTTGAATTGAATTAAAAAAAGCACATACAGATGTGTATGATTCAAGTACGCTAATGTAGTAAATAGTAGATCAGACAAAAGTTCATTATTTTGAAGATTTAAGAATAAGAAGACTGTCAAAAAAACATTATTCATATAGTCAGCTATAAGTCTGGTTAGGTATTGTATAGCTACAGAACATTGGCGAATAAAATTGATAAGATTGCGTTGACATTTATCTTACAATGGACTTATAAAATTTTGTCAACCCGATATAAATAAGATCGTTAGTTTTTATTTAAAGCCATACTTCCGTTAAAATTAACAAGAATGCAATTAAGTACTTGTATGTAACCCAGCTACATGCATGAACAAACACACTGTGGTAGTTTTCCAATTACAGAGCATAATGCGACTCAGTGACGCACAATGCCGAATTATGCTGAAGCTTAATTGGAACGTGAATTAGTTTTCAAATGCATCAGCAGAGCGCGCTAAGTTAGCACAGTTTTAATTAACATTGATTATTTCTAAGAAACTACGACGAAACGAAAGCCTTACAATTTTTTTTAACATTAAATAATATTACTAACGATAATATAAACAAAATTTCGATCAATGCCAACTTAAAGAAAAAACACTTGTCAATTTTCTGTCACTGAGTCGGTACGATTGCGAGCATCACGCGAGAGCAGTACTTTTGAGAGTGCTCGATTGTGCGAAGCGTTGCTGTAGTTGGAACATTCAACGTTGAGCATTATGCCGCATATAATGCGCTCTTGTGATGTAATTGGAAAACTACCTATGACATGTTACATCAATTCTACAAACAACGGAAATATAAGTCAAATTGAAATGTTAAAAGTACGACATAAAATTTTTTTTGAAAAGAACATGAAAACAAGAGTTAACTACTTAACGTTCTCTCATCAATTATAAACAAAGGAACTTGGATACTATTTTGTTTTTGAGACCAGGACACGTGTCGTTAATAATGTCGATGCCGTCAGTTAATTCACATATTTGGTTATATTTACTACAAATCTTTGATAAAGGGGAATATTTAAGGAGGTTTGTTCTACTTGCGGGAATATGGAAAATTTATTATTATTATTATCTATATATTAATAAGTGAAGGTGAAACTTTGTACCCCTTTTTACGAAAAAGCCCACTGAGTTTCTCGCCGGATCTTCTCAGTGGGTCGCGTTTCCGATCCGGTGGTAGATTCTGCGAAGCACTGCTCTTGCTAGGGTCAGTGTTAGCAACTCTCCGGTTGAGCCCCGCGAGCTCACCTACAAACGTTAGGGTGAAGCTGAAATAGCCTCTCAAGGCTATCAGCATAGGTAGGAAAAAAAAAAAAAATACGAAAATTGCGCAGACGAAGTAGTATGAAATTTCTCAATCTTATAGAGAATATATAGAAGGAGTGCAGAATGTTAATATTTTTTTTTAATTATGCGTATAAAATTCATTAAATCAATAAAGAAAGTATTACACACACTACCATGTATTTGACACAGCACATATACACACATATACTCTGTGTTTATTGTCAGACTTTTGTTATTGTTGAAAGAGATCAAATTGAGAATAGATTAATATTGTTTCTCTTTAATATTATTTGTCTATGGTGTAGTCTGGGCGAAATCTTTGAATATAGAAGTTTAATAAGTCTTTGACAATATAACCTATTGTTTGACTAGCCGATGCCTACGCGCGCATTGCTGTTAGCGTGGACCTTTATGTTACGACGACGCTTGTAGCTGTAAGTAAGTATTGTATTTTTTGACGAAGCATGTTGCTGATAACTCTATTTCTGTAATCTGACGAAGCGTGTTGCGGATAATAATATGTACTTTTAGGTTAGAAATATTAAATAAAATTGGAGTGTCGGTTTGTAATATTGAATATAACCTATTAATGTCCAAACTTATAATTTTAATTAATTATAGTCGAATTTCGACTACAGACGGACCACTAGTTATTATTATTATATCTATCTATACTTGTATATTCCGTATCACACGTTGGAATCGCTTCAAGAATATTAAGCATCATATTATTTTAACATTCGTTGTTTTCATTTCCCGCGCAACATTTCCCCGTTCCGCTTAGTCACGGCATTCCCGCGCATTTTCCGCGTCTCGTTCCCGCCACTACAACTAATACTATCGTCGCTTTGTTTTCATTCAGTCAGTAGTATCAAAAACGAAAATACATTTCGTTGCCAAAACATTCGGATAACTAGGTTGTTGACGAAATTCATGTAATTCGTCCGCGAAATTCGCAAATTAAACAGTTTCGTACTAAAGTCGATATGACAAAATAGATTGAAATAAACATTTTGATGCCATCAAAACACACGTGCGTTGTTTTCGACTCGCTTCAGACATACTTTGTTATTGTAGCGTGTTGTTTTGCGAATTGCGTTTCAATAAAATATTATCATGTTGGTTTTATTTTAATTTTATTTATGACATTATAAATTAAGCATTTACAAATCGATGTACATTTACGATAAGTAAATATAGTGATATTTTTGAACAATACGGATTATCAGGTTATATCAACCTATGTCATCTAAATTTGTAATTCTTCTACCAATCAATGATAAATCGATTAACATAATTTGTTTTTCGAAACATCGCCAAATAGTTTGATAAAAATCGCGTACCTACCTACATATTTGTTTTTTTTTTAATGACTTTTTTTTCTTTGGACATTTTATCAAAGAAGGTTCCTTTAAGTCTTCATGACATGTGTAATTATTGAAAGTTGTTATCTGTGCCCTTTTTAATGGCTCTACAGTAAATGCAAAGATAATAAATTCTGTTGATTGGATACTAACTACACAATTTTTATGCAGCACTAGACTTCATTTAAAAAATAACATGTAGGTATCGATTTTTATATTTCCAATGCACGTATTCTTAAGTATTGTGTTGTGTTTTCAAATATAAATTTAATAATTATTGCTACACTCACTTCAAATATTATTTTATTGGAACATAGCAGCTGTGTGTAATTGAATAATAAAATATTTAAATTTTTTTCTTTTATTATTTTCAAAATTATTATTTACAAGGCAGTGCAATGAAATTCCTCGGTATTACTTTTTTTTTAAATTAATGGTCACATTGTAATTAATTTCAGTTTACGTTTATCATATTTAAAAAAAAAACATAGCACAAGGATATAAAAAACAATCACTGCATCCTAAGTCTCTGCCCTCCGCGAACCACAGATAATATCACATTTTACTCACCCACGCCGGCTATGATGTACTGTCTCCACAATTGGCCCTGCTCCATGCTGTGCGCTTGCGTCTTGACTGGCGCTTCGATGGAGACCGGCTCGTACACGTAGCTTCTGTCAGCCATACGTCAGGCTACGTCACCAGTCGATCGTAGCAACTACGCGAGATTGTAGCGGAAGCGTAGATCTGTGGACGAAATTAACTTTTGTTGTGCTGATTAAGGAAAAGGGTTAAGGTCGCTAGTGCCATGTGCTTTTAATAGAAAATTCCGCATATGAATGCGTATTAAATATATATATTTAGTGTCAATTCAGAAGTTGCATCTTCAGCTGCGTCAACGGAAATCGGCGTGATTACTTCAGGGCGCCGTGTAGGGCACCGGTGACCTACGTGGCAGTCAAAGGGTTAAAGTTATTGGCGTGTCTATTTCTATTATGAGGTTTGAAGGGCGGGACTGCCGTTATATGATACAATTGAGATTAAGACCTTATTATCTCAAAATCAGTGGCGACTTTTTATAATTTTATATAATATAATAATATAATTTAATATAATTAATATATAATAATATAATTTAATATAATTAATATATAATAATATAATTTAATAAATTTAATATAATATTTAAAGCTTTTTTTAATGACCTTTTAGGCAGACAAGCATACGGTCCATCTGATGGTGAGTGGATACCGTCGCCCTTGGACTACAGCAATGCCAGGGGCAGAGCCAAGCCGCTGCCTACCGTTAAGTACTCTCCACAAGCTTCTTATTATGAATAATTTCTTCGATTTTCTTGAGGCGTAGATTTAATTAAAACATTTATGAGCGACGGTAATCATTAACCATCAGGCGGGCCGTATGGCCGTCTCGGTACAAGGGCAATAAAGAAAAACAACAGCTTTTTTGGTTCATTGAGAAGGAATACACTAGTACGTTTAAAAAATCTCATTTACCTTATTTTTTTTCAACCTATGCTAATAGCCTCTAGAGGCTATATCAGCTTTACCCTAGCGTGTCAGCTCACGGGGCTCTAACCTGACGACGTTGCTAACACGAACCCTAGCAAGAGCAGTGCTTCGCAGAATCTACCACCGGATCGGAAACGCGACCCACTGAGAAGATCCGGCGAGAAACTCAGTGGGCTGTGTCTGTGGGTTAATTTACTCGCCAAGCCCTTCGTCACAAGCGACGGGTTCGGCGAGGACGGTGACCGGAGATCGTATTTACCTTGCGTCTCTTGTGCGATACTTAATCAGATGTAAATTCGAATTGACTTATGTGCGTGTCTTGTTGGCATATGAATTTTCCTTTTAACTAAAAACAAGACGTCCTTATTATGTTTGCAGGACGATTTATAAAATTAAACGGATTACGAATAATAATGTGGATAATTCAAAGTATTTATAAAGAAGATTGTTTTATTTTTGTTGTTTTGTTATTACATTTTAATAAATAAAACAATCTTCTATAAATACCTAACCTAGAAGACCTAGGGGATCTAAGAAAAACATGAGTGGATTGCGTGAAAGACGATGTGTTGGTAGAATACTGGTGGTAGGACCTCTTGACTCCGCACGGGTAGGTACCACCGCCCTGCCTATTTCTGCCGTGAAGCAGTAATGCGTTTTGGTTTGAAGGGCGGGGCAGCCGTTGTAACTATACTGAGATCTTAGAACTTATATCTCAAGGTGGTTGGTGCATTTACGCTGTAGATGTCTATAGGCTCCACTTAACACCAGGTGGGCTGTGAGCTCGTCCAGCCATCTAAACATTAAAAAAATAAAAAATAAAATAAAATGTGTAAGAGGGGAGTGAACGGAAAGATGGTATTTGAGGAGTATGGAAGGAGAAAACATGTTGCGCCGACCCCAGGAGATTGGGAGAAGGGCAGAAGAATGAAACATAGATATTTCTGTTGTACAGTTTTCGTCCAGAATAACGCCACAGCATTTCTTCACGTACGTATTTTAAAATAATGGAGAATGTGCGATCCTCTATATTTATTGGTGGTAGTGCGTATTGGAAGGTAAGGGCAGTTATCACCGTACTGCCCATGATGCCGCTTTCCTATTTCCGGAGGATATCCTTAGACACAACATCGACCTTAAAGTGGGTAACAGGCTGAATGTGGGTAACAAGGACTCCGGTGATAACTTTAAATAAATTGGTACTGTCAGGATATCGTTTGATTCGAGTACATCTCGAAGTAACATTCGAGTAAAACAAGGCTTGTGGAGAGTATTAAGCGGTATGCAGCGGCTTGGCTCTGTCCCGGGCATTGCTGAAGTCCATGGGCGACGGTAACCATTCACCATCAGGTGGGCCGTACGCTCGCCTGCCTACAAGGGCAATAAAAAAAAAAAAGATCGACTTATCCTTTAAGCCACGAGGACTATTCAGTACTATCTCGCAGATAAAAGTCGCTACTGCCCATACTGGTATTATAAATAAAACAGCAATCAATCTAAGCCAAAGATAATTATCAATTTATTATTCCAATCATGTATGTTTCGAGTTAATTTAATACCAGTTCATCCTGTTTCCCGACTCCTTAAGCTAAGGTTGCGTCTGCTATTAATGACAATACAACCTTGCATCTGAATTGTGTTATGAACAATTACTACACTATCATTACCAGTGATGGATTGAGACTTGATGCCGCCCTAAGCCCTATTTATCGCGCAACCTTTAGTTAACCTTAGAATAGATTTTGTTACTTATTTTATAATAGGTCTGTAAATTTTGTTACTAACTTTATAATAGGTAATACAATAGATCAAAATTATTTTTGATCCAAGATTTTTATTTTAAATTTAAAATAGTTTTATATTATTTTTTTTATAAACATTATGTAATCTGAACTCATTTTCAAAGGAGGAAGAGTCCCCCTTACAGGAGCGGTCTATTTCGTCTCTGAAAAATTTCGTCTTATGTATTTCAAAAAGTTGAAATCATTATCTCATATCTAGTCTTTGTTTCTTAAAATAATAATAAAAAATACTCTTTATTCGTTTTCCCGCTGTTGCTTCAAGACATTAATATGTTTTTTTTCTTTTTTAATTATTGTCTCAATAAACATTTCTTTTATTTTAGTAATTTTTATGTATCTGATTCATTACGAATTACCGTGCCTTAAAGATTTCTTTTAGTTTCATGCGGTAACATGGCGGTGAAATCGAAATATTAGCTACATCACTTTCCAAAGGGGCTCCGTGAGTTTTCGCGCATTATTGTATGTACCTTAAAGCATTTTATTGTTAATGATACTAATATAAGTACCATAAAGGTTTAGTTTAAATTATTAGTATATTTAATGTATAAAATGTTAATTTTAATCTTATTAGCGTTAGGTAACTAAGTAAAAAGTTTTTAAATTAAATAAATTTTCCGTTACTATAACAACGACCATAAACCTAGTCTTATATTGTCAACAATAGATGGCAGCACTTGGACCATTAATATATTTAAACTTAAATTTGTTTTTAATACATTGAATAGATATAAATAAACATGCTTTCAGTATTATGTACAAGAACCCTATATATATGTTTAGCCCTTTAAGCTGTTATATATCCAACGACTATCGAAATTGTAGAGTAAGCTCCAGTTGGTAGTCGGAACTGATACATACTTTTTCTAAGCTGTTCGTTGGAGGTAGTCGCTTGATAATCTCGTTATTACACTAAAGTTAATACGAGTCGTTTATAGAATAGGCTGAATGTGTTCTGGCGGTAGCCAAAACAAAACACAAAATATTTGACAGATGCCTGAATTTCGCATAAGACTTTTTTTTTGGTACCTAAGTGGTGGTAGGACCTCTTTTGAGTCCGCACGGGTAGGTACCACCACCCCGCCTATTTCATCAGGTGGGCTTTGAGCCCCGTGAGCTCACCTACTAGTTAAGCTTAAGCTGAAATAGTCTCTCAAGGCTATTAGCTTAGGTAGGGAAAAAAAAACCATCCTCATTGTATGTTGTATTATTATTGCTTGAGTATCAACATTACTAATAACAAATGAACAATATTACCTTTAACGTGTGCAAGAAATGGAAACCGCGAATCTAAATTACCATTGTTTTTGTCAGGAACGTTTTATACTCATATAATGTACTAGCGACCCGCCCTCGCTTCGCTTCGGAAACATTAAAACACACAGGAAACAAAAAACAAAAAAAAAAAATTAAAAAAAGTAGCCTATGTTCATCAGGGACAATGTCGGCTTCTAATGGAAAAATAATTTTTCAAATCGGTCCAGTAGTTTCGGAGCCTATTCGAAACAAACAAACAAACAAATCTTTCCTCTTTATTCCTCTTTATAATTATATATAATATATAATAATAATAATAATATTAGTATAGATAGTTAAAATGTAACTTTTGCATGTTTGAATGTTTGTTACATATTGTTCACGTAAAAATGGCTGAACGTATTTCAATAAAGTTTCCGATATAGTTTATAATCTATATATTAATACGTGAAGCAAAAACTTTGTATCTCTTCTTACGAAAATTGCGCGGACGGAGGAGTATGAAATTTTCCACACTTATACAAAATATAGAGAAGAAGTGCACAATGCTAATATTTTTTTTAAATAATGCATCTAAGATACATTAAATCAATAAAGAAAACATTACACACACTACATACCATGTATTTGACGCACACACGCATGCATACTATTTATTGTCAAACTTTTGTTCTTGACGTCTGTTGTCAAATTGAGAATAGATTAAATATTGTTTGTCTTCGTTATTTTTTTTTATAGTGTAGTCTTGGCGAAATTTGTGATTATAGAAGTATAAAATACAATCATTGGTTGCGCTATGCGGTTGGCAGACCAAAATTGTAACGGTCATCTATTACAAAATGAGTGGACTGTATTTGCGACGCTTAACTATGACACTTTCTCGGGCCGTAGCGGGAAGAAACAAAGGAACACAACCCGAGGGAAATTGTGAAGGAAAACGCCGTACCTGGAGACGATGGAGTCGTCCGAATCACGGCTGCTAGAAGTGCTTGAAGCCAGTTGGTGTATCTTCTATCCCGCACGACACTGTTATACACTGACACCAATATTGTACAAGAATAAAGTCTTAGGCCTTTTCAACAATTAAATCACAAAACAACTGCCCTCTGCTATGCGGAGCGCGCCCTAGGTAACCGCCATATTTTTCCTCTTTTTCTTGTGTGTGCCCGCGTCGCTCGTACTAGCCAATCCAGGGCGCGGGGGATGGGTGAGGAAGGGGAAGGGAAAAGTGTCATAGCTGCCATATTATTATAAAACATCTATCTACAAATTTGTTATGACGCTGGCGCAACCATTCCCCCCCAGTTTGAAGGGTTACCTTCAAGAAATAAAAAGCTAACCTACCAAACACCTATGCGAAGATCTATCTATCTATATCTATGTTATCTATGTATATTAAACTAAATCTAACGAATACCTTATATCTAATAGTGAAGTTATTCTATTGTGAATTAGAAATAGTGTACAAAATTACAATTCCAATTAATTATAGTTGAATTTCGACTACTGCGGGACCTCCAGTATATAATAATATGACACTTTAATGAACGTAATGACACTACTAGGGCATGTTATATTTGCTGTAATAATAAAAAAAATTTTTTTATTTTTTATTGCTTATATGGGTGGACGAGCTCACAGCCCACTTGGTGCGAAGTGGTTACTGGAGCCCATAGACATCTGCAACGTAAATGCGCCACCCACCTTGAGATATCAGTTCTAAGTTCTCAGTATAGTTACAACGGCTGCCCCACCCTTCAAACCGAAACGCATTACTGCTTCACGGCAGAAATAAGCAGGGTGGTGGTACCTACCCGTGTGGACTCACAAGAGGTCCTACCACCAGTAAAGATTTGAGAATCGAACCCACGACCCTCGGCGCAGCAGTCAGGAGTGCTAATTACTGCACCACCCAATCAATATATGCGCTGCTCCGTGGCTTTACGTACAGACCGACCCACAAATCGTTTGGATTAGTTAAGAAACGAAAGAGTGTCACAATGACTCTTCTTGCTGACCAAAAGACATCATATTTCTTTCTTTCAGTGTTTGGTGCGAGTTTTTTAACGCTCTCAGTTTCATCAGTTTTAACGGAACTGTGCCCATAGCGGCAAACCTAGCCAACCGTTCTTTCTTCTTCTTCTTTCTGGTCGTTCCCTCAATGCTGAGGATCGTGACTGTATGTCAATCTTCTCCACTCGGTCCGGTTCTGCGCCATATGTACCGCTCCCCATATCTGGCCTCCAGTCACCTCCTTGAGTTGGTCAACCCATCTAGCTGGCGCTCTTCCTCTAGCGCGCTTCCCCTCCATCTGTCCGAGAATTATGAGTTTCTCCAGGCTGTGCAATGAGGATCGCATTATGTGCCCAAAGAAACTCCGGATCCTTTCCTGGCACATAGTCAGCAGGCGCTTGGTGACCTTCAGCTCTTCGAGTTCTAACTCAATACAAATTTGAGTTAACTTTTACGCTATCGAGAACGTTAAAAAACTCACACTAAGCACACTGAACTAAAACTTTGTGGGCGCACGGGCGAAGCAGCGTGGCACGTCTAGTGAGTTTTCGAAAAACAACATCTCACAAACATTCCAAAAAAACTTACACCACAAACATGTTTTAATTACGTTAATCAAAAAGTAAAAAGAAACAAATAATTGATAGATAACAAACTAGTTATCAACAAGGAATCCAGTGGCAGAACATAATCATTACACAAATCCTGTTGTTCAATTAATGTAATGATTAAAAGATATGTAGGAACACGTTCGAATACCTATCGGCAGTATTATCATTGTAATCATTAAATCTAAACATTAATAATATAATCTAAACATAATCTTAATTATGTTATGAGCGTAATTTACGTGTCTATATTCAACTACCACTAAAGGAGTGATTAGATGAATCGCGAGTAACATTAGATTAGATTAGGTATTTGTCTTATCTGTAGTGATATCGTTGGATATTATCGAGTTTTTTGGCGAAAATGTCAATGTTTCAATTGTTTTATTTGCCGATCTGATATTAATTGTTCAGATGCCAATTTAGGTATACTAGAGGTCCCGCGGTAGTCGAAATTCGACTATAATTAATTGGAATTGTAAGTTTGTACACTATTATGATTGTATTTTCAACGCCAAGACTACAACACTATAGAAAAATATTAATAAAGACAAATAATATTTAATCTATTCTCAATTTGACCACAGACGTCAAGAACAAAAGTTTGACAATAAATAAATAGTATGCATGCGTGTGTGTGTCAAATACATGGTAGTGTGTGTAATGTTTTCTTTATTGATTTAATGTATCTTTTATGCATTGTTTAAAAAAAATATTAGCATTGTGAACTTCTTCTCTATATTCTCTATAAGTGTGGAAAATTTCATACTCCTCCGTCCGCGCAATTTTCGTAAAAAGGTATACAAAGTTTTTGCTTCACGTATTAATATATAGATATGGGCGCAAGCCGTTTTTATAGTTTTGTTTATTCAATGTTATTATTTACTTGTTATTAGCAACATGATAATCTACCATATTTAAAATTTAATAGACACTGTTTTGATATGAAAATTTTCAGATGCTTACTGTCTAATTTACTGTTTAAAAACACAAAGGACTGTTAAAATACTCAAATATTAATAGGCATAAAAATTAAAAATAATTTCTGTTACAATTAATATTAATACTTTTAAATAAATATTGTAGGTAGTTCTTTAGGCAAATCATGTTGTTGGCGCCATCTATTATCTAGATTGGATAATGATAATGTTTGTATAGATTAAATAAATTACTTGGGATTCATGTAAATTTCACGAAAATATTTATTCTGAATATTAAGCTATATTTCATGAATCGCTTCGCAGTAATTCCGTTTGTTCGTATAAAAGAAGTCGTAGTTGCTATAACCATCACAAAAACTAAAATGGCTAGCTGTTTAAAAATCAAGACCGTGCCTTTTTGTAATATTCACGAAATATTCATGTTTTATAGAATTGTCTTGTATTTTCGTTGTAATGAATCTTTTTTTTTTATTGCTTAGACGTGTGGACGAGCTCACAGCCCACCTGGTGTTAAGTGGTTACTGAAGCCCATAGACACATCTACAACGCCACACACCTTGAGATATATAAGTTCTAAGATCTCAGTATAGTCACAGAATCTTACGTGTTAGCATATATTGAAGTCGTCGTGGCCTAAAGGATAAGACGTCCGGTGCATTCGTATGTAGCGATGCACCGGTGTTCGAATCCCGCAGGCGGGTACCAATTTTTCTAATGAAATACGTACTCAACAAATGTTCACGATTGACTTCCACGGTGAAGGAATATCATCGTGTAATAAAAATCAAACGCGCAAAATTATAATTTGCGTGGTAGGACCTCTTGTGAGTCCGCACGAGTAGGTACCACCACCCTGCCTATTTCTGCCGTGAAGCAGTAATGCGTTTCGGTTTGAAGGGTGGGGCAGCCGTTGTAACTATACTGAGAACTTGGTGGCGAATTTACGTTGTAGATGTCTATAAGCTCCAGTAACCATTTAACACCAGGTGGGTTATGAGCTCGTCCACGCATCTAAGCAAAAAAAAATAGAAAACCGCTTACCCCAGTACAATTGAAATTAGATTCTTTTCGGCGAAGTTATCTCAAAAGCCTTCAGCTACCGTGCTGGATTCTCGTCGTCTCGCTGTTTGCCGGGTGCTGCCAAGCGATGTGTGCCCCGTAGTCGCCGCTGCTACTATTGCTTGGCGATGTGAGTTCCGTCGCGATGCGGTGATTCACGTCAAAGCTTCGTCTTGGCGTTATTTCTATGGGGAACCCTACCGAATTCACCAAATTTGTTAAGCTTTGAGCAGCTTCGTAGTTAAAAAAAAACTTAATACACACTGAATTTATTTTCTTTTAAAGAAATCTGATGTTACACGAACAGATTTTGGATAGTATAAGCTTGAAGATTGATATCGAACTTGTGAGTTTCAAGGAAAAAGACAACATATACACGAATATTATTTACTAAACAATTAGTAAATGAATCATTCAGACTATGAACCTTATTGGTAAACATATTTAAGATCTCAAAACAACACAATTAGTAAATTATGTAGTAAACAGGACATCAGCATACATAAGCCGGATAAACCTCAAAACGAAACCCATCAGTCTTCTCCCAGCGATAGGCAAAGATTCGTGTTAGCAACGTCGTCAGGTTTGAGCCCCGTGAGCTCACTTACTAGTTAAGGTTACGCTGAAATAGCCTCTCAAGGCTATCAGCTTAGGTAGGAAAAAAAAAGATAGTCAAACTATACGAATGACTCCTTCGTAAACGCCTCTCGGACTATATCACCGCAAAAAATATACTAGTCGACGAGCTGTTTGGATTCCGCGCCAAACAACTTCGCTACATGGAAACTTCCGTACTCTGTAGTGCAAGTTGCTGCGTTCTCGCGGTCCGCCTAAAATGGGATCCCATGGTTTGCAAGCGAAGTAAATTGTCCCTTCGTAATAAGGTGACACTCTACAAAACTTGCATACGCCCCGTCATGACCTATGCAAGCGTAGTGTTCGCTCACGCGGCCCGCACCAACTTGAAACCCCTTCAAGTCATTCAATCCCGTTTTTGCAGGATAGCCGTCGGAGCACCATGGTTCCTAAGGAACGTGGATCTCCATGATGACCTGGAGCTTGACTCAGTCAGTAAGTATTTACAGTCGGCATCATTGCGCCACTTTGAGAAAGCGGCACGACACGAAAACCCACTTGTCGTGGCCACCGGACATTACATACCCGATCCTGTGGACCGAATGGTAAACAGTCGACGTCGCCCTAAGCGCGTCATTACGGATCCTCCCGATCCATTAACGGTGCTTTTAGGTACCACAAGCACCGGTCAACGTCCTCGTCGAAGCCGTCGCTTGCGACGAAGGGCTCGACGAGTAGATTAACCCATAGACAAAGCCCAATGAGTTTCTCGCCGGATCTTCTCAGTGGGTCGCGTTTCCGATTAGGTGGTAGATTCTGCGAAGAACTGCTCTTGCTAGCAACACTCCGGTTTGAGCTCCGTGAGCTCACCTACACGCTAGGGTAAAGCTTAAATAGCCTCTCAAGGCTAACAGCACAGGCGGGAAAAGAAAAAAAAAGAAAAATGGGTCTGCCGGGTATAATATTAGTATAGATAAGTGTGGGAAATTTCAGACTCCTCCGTCCGCGCAATTTACATACGTAAAAAGGGGTACAAAGGGTTTGCTTCACGTATTAATATATAGATTGATGTAAGTCACTTAGGTATTAGACATTAGTGTGAGGGGCATAACATAACAATTAGTCGTTAAGGTTGTTATTGATAATTCTATTGTATATTTTTATTTCAAACTTTATTGAGTCAAGTGGTTGTCGCCTTGATCTAAGAGTCGAGGGCGGTAGGAGGGGCATGGGGAAGCTGTGTCCCGCGTATCTCGCGAGTCCACTAGGCGTAGAAACCTCAGATAAGGTTCGGTTCTGACCCGAAAAAAGGGGCGTCGAACTTAAATGTAGGGAATATATTAACTATCTGACTTTGACCGGGACTGGAATCCCTTCTTTATCCTGTTTAGGTATTCCTCTTGTACGTATTTATCTAGAAATCTTGACTTTTCTTTACTATTCGGCCATGAATACTCCACAAATTCTACTTGATAATGTTTTGGTTATAAACCAACATTATCACACTCAAATTTGTATAGTTTTCGATTAATCTATCATTATACGATAGTTTTATCAACATAAATCATATTAATCACTTTAAATCGATTAGGTCATTTTCGACATTAGATTTTAATGATAGGCCACTACTTTTGGGTATTAAGTATTATTTAATCAAATTTCTGTGAATGTTCGGAAGATTATACAAAAAAAATTAAATAAGACAGATGTGAAACTTTTCCGAATGTTTTTTTTTATTGCTTTGATTGGGAGCTCATAGCCCACCTGGTGTTAAGTGGTTACTGGAGCCCATAGACATCTACGACGTACCGCCATCCACCTTGAGATATAAGTTTTAAGGTCTCAAGTATAGTTACAACGGCTGCCCTACCCTTCAAACCGAAACGCATTACTGCTTCACGGCAGATATAGGCAGGGTGGTGGTACCTACCCGCGCGGACTCACAAGAGATCCTACCACCAGTAATTACGTAAATTATAATTTTGCGGGTTTGATTTTTATAACACGATGTTATTCCTTCACCGTGGAAGTCGATCGTGAACACTTGTCGAATACGTATTCCATTAGAAAAATTGGTACCCGCCTCGGATTCGAACACCGGTGCATCGCTCAACACGAATGCACCGGACGTTTTATCCTTTAGGCCACGACAATTTCTAAATACATAATGAATCTAAAAATCGTAATTTTTTTGTCTACCTGCCATCGAGCGTGGTTCAAGCCTGACGAATTGATTAACACTAGCCCTATCAGAAGCAGAGCTTCGCAGAATCTACCTCCGGATCGGAAACGCGACCCACTGAGAAGATCCGGCGAGAAACTCAGTGGGCTGTGTCTGAGGGTTGTCTTAGAAATACGATTCACTCTCAATTTATCTCCGGATTCGTCTTTCCCAGAGTCTACTAGATATTCTGGCGCCTTTACTAACAGAAATCGACATCATTACTTCTTGAACGATGTACGGTTATGAACTTTGGATTCAATGGCTGACCCCTTCTTCGCATTCAACGGTTTCGACGAGAGCGGTGACCGGTGCTTTGCATGCTTAAAGCACCGATAGTGGATCGGGAGGATCCGAAGGTTTTTTTTTATTGCTTAGTTAGGAGGACGAGCCCACCTGGTGTTAAGTGGTTACTGGAGCCCATAGACATCTACGACGTAAATGCTCCACCCACCTTGAAACATGGTGAGTGGTTACCGTCGCCCATGGACTTCAGCAATGCCAGGGGCAGAGCCAAGCCGCTCCCTACCGCTTAATACTCTCCACAAGCCTCGTTTGAAGAAGGACATGTCATAGCGCTCGGGAAACACCGTGGAGGGGAGCTCATTCCATAGCCGGATGGTACGTGGCAAAAAAGATCTCTGGAAACGCACTGTGGATGACCGCAGTGGCTCCAGGTAGTATGGATGAACTCTACTCCGGTGGCGGGCGGTGCGATGGTAAAAACGAGATGACGGTATCATCTCGAACAATTCCACAGAGCACTCCCCATGGAACATACGGTATAAAATACAGAGGGAACCGAAGTCCCTCTGTGTCTCCGAACGGCCCTCTTCTGTATGGAGTCAAATGGAAGAAGCTGGTGTTTGGGAGCCCCGGCCCAGAGATGGGAGCAGTACTCCACGCAAGGCCGGACTTGTTCTTTATAAAGCAAAAGTCTTATTCGAAAGTATATAGTATGTGACGTGTTTTGGGCGACGGCGGCTGCTTACCGTTTGTTCAGCAGGATTGAGAATAAATCGAACGCTGAGGTATACTTTTTAAGTATTCGTCTGAACAAGACGACTATCATTATATATAAAAACTAGCTGACCCGGCAAACATTGTTTTGCCATATATAAGATTTCTAGGGAATTTCTAGTGTAGAAAAAAAACTAACTTATTGTAAATATGTAAGGATGTGGTAAATGAGTGAAAGAGGTATGTAGTGCTGTGAACGATGAGGGAATATATAATAAAAATAACAAAACCTCATTCAACCACATAATACCTCATTATAACAAAAAAAATGTCCAAATAAAAAAGATATGTTAGGGGTGGACAACCCTAATCACTTAGGGGGATAAAAAATAGATAGTAGTCGATTCTCAGGCTTACTGAATATGCACAAAAAATTTCATGAGAATCGGTCAAGCGGTTTCGGAGGAGTATGGGAACGAACATTGTGACACGAGAATTTTATATATTAGATGAATTGCTGTTCGTTAGTCTCGCTAAAACTCGAGAACGGCTGGACCGATTTACTAATTTTGGTCTTGAATTATTTGTGGAAGTCCAAAGAAGGTTTAAAAGGTAGATAAATATGAGAATGCTCAGAATTAAATAAAAATAACAATTTTGTTTTCCCTTTGATGTGTCCCCCGGATTCCTTTTGTTTGTTTTAAATTTATTTTATACAAAAGTTTAGGTCTTTTATTTATCGATAGCGACCCGCCCTCGCTTCGCTTCGGAAACATTAAAACACACATGAAACCAAAAAATAAAATAAAAAAAAGTAGCCTATGTTCATCAGGGACAATGTCGGCTTCTAATGGAAAAAGAATTTTTCAAATCGGTCCAGTAGTTTCGGAGCCTATTCGAAACAAACAAACAAACAAATCTTTCCTCTTTATAATATTATATTAAGTATAGATTGAGGCATTATGAAGTCTGCCGGGTCAGCTAGTTTATACATAATAATCGCATCTAAAAAGAAAGGTACTCCTCATCCAATACGTCCCTTTCGTTAGTCGTTGTGATTAATTTAAAATTCTTTTCGAGTAAGATGTTTTAATCGTTTTTTTTTAATCAGTGCTCCAAGAAACTAATAAAAACATTGAAAAATAAATCACGTAATCAAGCGACCTTTGTGTAAATAAGATTAGTAAATTTCGAGGCCGATTATTTTTTCATTACCATTTTTTATCCTTTCATTAATTATTATCCTTTCAGAATAAAATCGTAATATGAAGTGATTTATCAAAAATATCAACCCTTGATTAAATTTTAAAGATCCGGCTGCGTCGGATGATGTAAAGTTTTACGTAATCTCCTGTAGAAATTTCTTTGACGTCACTCAAGAACTTTCCAGTCCCAACGGCCATCCGTTCTACGATCAATGCGTCCTGCCCACTGCCACTTCAACCTCGCAATCCTTTGGGCTATGTCGGTTACCATGGTTTTCCTGCGAATCTCCTCATTTCAGATTTGATCTCGCAGGGAAGCTCCGAGCATAACCATTGCTCTTTGGGTGACTTTGAGCCTTCTCATAAGGCCCATTGTGAGCGACCATGTCTCAGTCCCATCCAGTACAATAAACAAATAATGTTAATTGATATACCTACTACTATTATATAATTAATCATGGATATCCGACTTTCTATCTACAATAAAGTATATGTACCTAGAACTTCTTCTTCTTTTGCTCCACCTTATCCCACTAGGTGGGGTCGGCACAGCTAATTTTTCACTCCCATTCTCTTCTATCAGTCGTCATCTCAACACTCACTCCTCTCTCTCTTTCATATTCGTCATTCAAACACTCCATCCATGTCTGCTTTGGTCGACCTCTTCCCCATCTACCTTGCACTACCATTTCCATAAATCTCCTAGTCACAGAACGTCTCAATATGAATCGTTGCAATTTCTTCGAATGTGTTTCTAAAAATCACTCCACCCACACATGCCAATGACCCCGTTGTTATAAATATCTTGAAATTTGGATGCAGTCTGAAGCGCGGAAAACAAACGATGGTAGATTAATTTTCGAATTTAAAACTAAATCATTTTATTCTTAACTAAATGGTCTAGATTTTTTTTAATTAGTCATTTTAATAGTAGGAAGACAATTTGGGACAACACGCGCTACTTATGATACGTAAATAAACCGTCCATGATACAAACAATATATAAATATTCTTTTTGTATGCTGTACAAATTGTTCCACGGTGAGTACCCTGAGGAATTGTTTGAGTCGGTTCCCCCTGCGTTCACCCACAGTGCGTTTCCAGAGACTTTTTTGCGACACACCGTACTTACGGCTCCAAAATGAATTTCCCTACACAGTGTTCCCTGAGCGCTGATACATACGTCTTTATTCAAACGAAGTTTGCAAATTCTTGAGTTGGTTGACGCTTGGCTACAATCCTGGCATTATTAGCGTTCATACCTTCAGACGGGCAGATGTCTATAATGGAAGAAACAAAATTTCACGACCACAGGAATAATGAAGGTCAAACTTACAAAGAAACTTCAGTTTTATTTCTGAAGATATACAATAACAGCGCTTTAAGATATACGGGTAATCGTTTCGATAAATTTTAATCCGTTTTTAAGTATATTGTGTTACATAGGACGCTGAATTACGTATATCACGATAGTATAGTATGTAACGGATTATTAATATAAGGTACTTAAGATATGACGCTCCAATATTAGCTTAATTTCTTAGAAGGATTTATCAGCTTAAAGCCCACCTAGCATTAGAGGTTTGCGGGAGTCCATAGGCATCTACGACGTAAATGCCGCCACCCACCTTAAGACGTGAGTTCTGTACAACCGCTGCCCCACCCTACAAATCGAAACTCATTACTGGTTCATGATTGAAATTGGCATGGTGGTAGTACCTACCCTTACGGGCTCAGAAGACGCCCTACCACGAGTAAACTGATTTTTTGAAGCTATACTTCTTTAGGCGCGTTATGAAAAATTGATGAGAGTGAAAATGTACGATGCGCGCGCACCGCAACACGAAATTAACAGAATGAAGTTGCCCACTAAATCGCTCATTACAGTACGACCGACGTAACTTGGCGAGTCTGAATATAGCCGCAGATGAACTTTCGCGCATGTACACTCGTAAAAAAAGTGTTATTAGCATTCATTTTTTAGTAATATAAATGACAAAATTATTATTTAATATAATTCATACTAAATATTATTAAATTATTAACGTTAAGTATTTAATATTAATTATTTAATATTTAAAAAAAAAAGAAATAAATTTAATAAAAATTAAGTATAACTTCTTACGCACGTACATAAATAAGTACACGCACCAATTTTTCGCGATCCGGTGGTAGATTCTGCGAAGTAATGCTCTTGCTAGAGCTAGTGTTAAAAACGCCGTCAGGCTAGAGCCCTGTAAGCTCACCTATTCGCTCGGTTACGCTGGCATAGCCCTTGAAAGCTACTAGCATCAGTAGAAAAAAAAAAACGTTCCAAGGACACCGGTAATTCCAGAGCACAGCCTAACGCTTCGAACTTTTTGAACTAAAAACTTTCTTTGAGTTTTTTTTTTGGGATAGACGAATTGCTGGTGGTGCAGAGACCTTTCAATCTTCACCAAGATAGTTGTGCCAGAGGCACGGGCTAAGCCAGTAGCAGTTTGCTATAGTGGCTGACCCTCGCTGAGTTTTGTTTAAAGGAAGATTTTAGCGCTTAGGATGTATCATCAGGAGCTGTCCTCCGCTTACAGCGTGTTCCAAATACGTTCATGTTTTCAGCTCTAACGCTAAAAGCAGGCTTACAGACCCCGGTAGCCCTACCCGTCGAACTCGGCAAAGATTTCGACGTGCAACCTAACCTATGCATCAGCCCGCTGAGTTTCTCGCCGGGTCTTCTCAGCGGGCCGCTATTCCGGTCCGCTAGTGAATTCATTCGCGAAGCAGTTGCTCTTGAGTTGTTAGGTCTCCTTTGGAGGCGCTCGGGCGGCTGTAAGCAAATCCCACCCCTCCTGGCTAAGCGCATGCTCGCCCGCTTGTCCTGGTGAAACTGGAAAGGCCTATGAGCCACCAGTAATCCATCATTCATAAAAAAAAAACATATATTTTTTTAAAACTCTTTTCGAGCTCCCATACATTGTGTTGCAAAACCTTTTTTGTTGATCGGGGGGCAATGACAACGCTAAGAAGTAATTCAAGACTGGCTTCCCACTACAACATATACGGTACTAGCATATATATGTATAATATGATAAATAGTAATGTCGAATTAGGATCGTGGCGCATAAAATAAAAGAATTCCACTGTTGCACTTTTACTTTTCCAAAATCTTCTGTGTTATAATAATAAAAAATTAATTGACCCAATTTTTACGCTTTGCTCATTCAATCCTCTTCGCCATGTTCTTTTCTCTGTCATTCTCTCTTCCCTTTCTTACCGTTTTCTCTCACTCACATCTTAACGCTCCGTTCCACACTGTTTTCATACGTTCCGTTCTTACCGAACCTACGCTAATATAGATAATGATAAAACTATTCGTCTAGATTGTAGCATTTGTCATGCGAGTGGTCGCAGGTTTGGGGTAGGACGAATTTTGTTTTGTGAACGTGTGGGTAATACTGAAGGTAAGTTAGTAGCGTAATTTTACTTGAGAAGAGCCCGCGGTTGGCAAAAGATTGCGTCTAAAAACATTACAGTATTGTTATAAAGACAGCCTTGCTTAAGCTGTTTAACTGGCGGTCAGTGCTAGTGGGATATTAGTATATAATCTATGATGCAATTAATCAATTAACAAAATCAAATGAAAATTAGCCTCAGTCGATCGACGTGGTGGTCTTTATCTGTCAAAACCACAATGAAGGCTGAATTCCGCGTTTATTATTAAAAACAAAAACAACATCAAAGAAATATAAGGCATTTATGAACAATTATCCAGAAAAAGGGTATATTTTATATGTGTGTTTTCAAGTTAATAATTTTACGTGAACAGTAAGTTATTCGAAACACAGGAGATTTGTAAAATGTCATTTAAAAATAAACTTTCATTACGACAACAAGAAGAAATTATGAAAACAACTTACCCAATAGTTTCGCCAGAAACACGCACTAATTTAGGACTGCACTAAATAAACTGTACGTATCGACTATTTATAAAATCTACAGAATACAATTATTACTCGGAACGATAAAATTGACAACGTCGCTTCTATAATTAAGGAAGCGTTTTGTTTGATGCGTTATTCGGGCGAGCAAACACTGCGGTATGTTCGCGCTCGGAGTAACGTTCCTCGTGTGGCTTTGGGAAGTTTCTTTTTTTATTTTTTTTTATTGCCATTGTAGGCAGACGAGCATACGGCCCACCTGAGGGTGAGTGGTTACCGTCGCTAATGGACTTTAGCAATGCCAGGGGCAGAGCCAAGCCGCTGCCTACCGCTTAATACTCTCCACAAGCCTCGTTTGAAGAAGGACATGTCATAGCGCTCGGGAAACACCGTGGAGGGGAGCTCATTCCATAGCCGGATGGTACGTGGCAAAAAAGATCTCTGGAAACGCACTGTGGATGACCGCAGCGGCTGCAGGTAGTATGGATGAACTCTACTCCGGTGGCGGGCGGTGCGATGGTAAAAACGAGATGCCGGTATCATCTCGAACAATTCCTCAGAGCACTCCCCATGGAACATACGGTACAAAATACAGAGGGAACCGAAGTCCCTCCACAGACCCAGAGGTTCCAAACGATCCGTGAGAATGGGATGGGGCAATTTGATTGATGATAGCGAAGCTTGCTTTACTTAGACGATACGGGGCATCAATTAAAAGTATGCTTATGTAGGGAAAATCTGACGCTGGTATTTGATAGATTAATGCCCCTTACGAGAGAAAGTTTGCAACAAGTTAATTCAAATACAACAACCCTTAACACTGAATAAAGTGGTGGATGGAAATAACTTATGTTTGACTTCGGTGATTTAACAAAAATGCTGAATACATCCAAAATTGACAGTGAAATGGTGTTATACTTAGTTTAGATCTGCGATTTGTAGTCTACAGTTAAACTCTTAATATTGAAGTTAAGAAAACAATCATAGTACGAGAAAAAAATATTTTTGAAATTTTAACCAGTGTGAAGTGTAATAAAATGGGAAATTGATAAATACATTATAGTTTATCGAGTACGTGTCGGTTTAGCAGTACCGAATATTGTTTTTTTTTTTTTTTTCCTACCTAAGCTGAGAGCCTTGAGAGGCTATTTCAGCGTAACCCTAACGTTTGTAGGTGAGCTCACGGGGCTCAAACCTAATGACGTTGCTAACACGAACCCTAACAAGAGCCGTGCTTCGCAGAATCTACCACCGGATCGGAAACGCGACCCACTGAGAAGATCCGGCGAGAAACTCAGTGGGCTGTGTCTGAGAGTTAATTTACGTTGAGTTTATCGGCCGTCGTCCGTTTTGTTTATACGGTAACACCTAACTAAACTTACCGATCAACCAAGCCACAACCATCGTGTAAGCCACAACCCGCTGTCAACGTTACGAATTGAACTAAGATTGGAAATTAACGTTATTTGAGGGATTTCGATCTGTCTTAAATTAAAACAAAGCTACATCGTGATTTCTTAGCTTTCAAAAACATCTTTGTTCCGAACGTTACAAGTAACTATAAGTAAATAAGAGATTGACGCTCAGGCTACTCAGTTTCTCGCCGAATCTTCTCATTGGGTCGCGATTCCGTTCCGGTGGTAGACTCTGCGAAGAACTGCTCTTGCTAGGGCTTGTTTTAGCAAATTCTCTCAGGTTGAGCCCGTGAGCTCACCTACCCGTCCAGACGTAGCTGGAATAGTCTCTTAGGCTACCAGCGAATAGGTAGGAGGAAAAAGTTGACACTTGAGACGACAGTGTCTTGTCTGCCATTTGTTTTAAATTTTGTTTGTTCTTAGTCAGAAGACATTAATGTCAATTGCGGATATTTTATTGTATTACGATGATCCCTTTTTTTCAACTAAATGCCTTTGAATCATAACACCCAAAACTGATCTTCGATCTGATTGAAATTAGAAGAGCATGCTTAATTGTGAATCAATATAAAACGCAAAAGATTGTATACCAAAAATACATTATTAGGTTTTATCGTTAAGAACGATCTCTTTCAGAAAACCAAAGGAAAAGGCGGATAAGGATCGTGTAAGGAAAGTAATTAAGCACGTTGTACTTACCTATGGAAAAAAAAAATATATTGAAATATCAACGTATATTCTGATTTAAAATGAATTGATTATATAGGTCCAAATCTATCTTGGTACAAAAAACATTTGAATTCATTGCATTATTTATTTTAAATCATTTTTGGTTCGTGGTTCGTGGTGGTTCGTGAGGAACATCGACCTTTACGACGATCTGAGGCGTCGAAATCATCAGAAAACATCTGAAGTCAGCATCGGAACGATACTTCGATAAGGAGATGCGTGAAAATTCCCTTATCAAAGACGCCTGCAGCTCTGGCACTAGGGGCAGGCTTAAGGTCTCGAACTCGTCAAAGAGTTCGACGTGAATCCTAACCCATACCAGCTTGCTGAGTTCCTCGCTGGATCTTATCAGCGGGCCGCGACTCCGATCCGATAGTAGATGCATTCGCGGAGTAGCTTCCCTTGGGCTATTACGTCTCTGTCGGGAGCACTCGGGCAGCTATTAGCTAATCCCACCCCTCCTGGCTAAGCCCGTGCTCGTGGACTCATCCTTGTGAAACTGGAAACTCCTAAAAAAATAAGACTGGTTGGAGATGAATCCAAAAAAAAATCATCGACGGAATAATTTAAATTATAATGACGAAAAGCAAACAAACACCTTATCGCTTAAGGATGTGTAAAATCGATTGACTGTTTAGATTATGTATGTGTTATTGTTTAATTAATTCTTTCATTTAAGAAGATATCGCAAATTGAGTCTAGAATTTTATCTTGGGATTTGAGGGTAGTGTTTTAGGAAGGATTTAGCGTTATCGTGGGTCGCAATCGTTAATTAGTAAGCCAGTACGTATTTTAAGAACCGTTGCTACTCTTCCGGTTTGAGCCTCGTGAGTTAAATTGTATAGTATAATTAGGGTTGCCACCCGTACTTTATAATAAAGTATTGTACGTTATTTAAGGTAATTGTACTCTATACTTTATGTAAACAATCAAGTACGTTTGCTTACTTTTGCCGCTAGGGGCGCTGTTCCAACTGCATACTTTGAGTTAACTTTCACGTTATCGGGAACGTTAAAAAACTCATAATAAGCACACTGACAATTTTCTTCGCTTTTTCCGAGTCGAGTAGCTATAAATAAAATTACTTTTACTTAGTAGTTATTTATATAATTTCCGACTCTTCGAACACTTTAAAATTTTTTTGGTCGCGGAGGACAGTCGACAGACAACAAGACTAAACCGTAAATATAGTTTTAATTAGTATGATATCGTTATTCGATATTGAACTAGTTCAGTAAAGTTGTAGGCAGCGGCTTGGCTCTGCCCCTGGCATTGCTGAAGTCCATGGGCGACGGTAACCACTCACCATCAGGTGGGCCGTGTGCTTGTCTGCCTACAAGAGCAATAAAAAAAAATAAAAAAAACAATTGCAATGCTTTATTACAAATACATAATATTAAGTACCTACATACAATAAAGCTGTTAGTACAGATGTCTCGCGTGTTCCGGTCACATTAATCATGTCATCCGGTCACATGAGAAAGGATACAATTTACGACGAGCTAGAGTGAGAAAATAGACAGAACGTCTCGCGAACCATTTGAACTTGGAGGGAGAAAGCGAGCTAGGTTGTTTCTCTTATACACATTCTGTTTACGGGCGTCGGGCACTAGATGGTTTGTTATTAGTTTCTCATTGCTCCTGTAGATGGCAGCAACATATTTAACTATATTATATTTTATTTTTAATGAGGGATTTAAAAAAATATTTATTCATTTTTCTATAAATAATTTAAAATAAATATAAATGGCGAAGAGTGAAGAGGTCGTTTCTCTTATACACAGCATTTCCTATTACAAGAAAAAAATTGATTTAAGGATGAAAAAGAAGTTTCACTTCATTCACGTGCACCAAGTTGCGCGTGCACGGTTTTTTTCCTTATTTGAACCGATTTTGGGGATTCTTTCTTTTGAAAGCTGGTGCTTCTCCTGTGGTCTATTTAAATCGTATCAAGATCTGATTTATGGTTTTTGAAATATCCTTAATAATGTAAATTTTACTTGATTTCGACTACGACTACGGCATTGATGATGTTCTCTTTTTATTTTATTGAAGCCGGTTTTATTTCTTTTTTTTGTTAATATTTTGTTACAGGAATGATTTTGTCGCTTCTATTGTTTAAAGTAGAATCGTTTTTTTTACTCCATATTAATATAAAAAAGCAATAATAAATATATATATGTTTTTAAATATAATTCAGTGTGTTCTTTCAAACAAAATTTACTGAGTACCTCGTGATGCAGATGATATGGAAATACAGACGCACTTCTCAGGCCAGAGAAGTGCGTCTGCAAGTTAACGAACCAGCCGGAACCCAGGCACATAAAGACCTTTCAGATAGTGTATATTCAATGAAACATGCTTGTCTATATAGTGTCTTTTTATTTATGTCTAAATCAGGCTATTTTATCAAAATCCCTTTTACATGTCCTTTTTCTTCATCCTTCTTTTTGGTCGTCATCTGTGATTCTTCCTTTGTCTTCTTCGACTTCTTCCAAACAGGTTGAAGTCATTCTATTTAAATGTGGTAGTGGCCTTTTTAGTCGTCACACACATATTGCCACAGACTATGTTGACAGCCATCGACCGCTATGTAACTTGCATCTAAACTTTAGAATTTTACAGAATAAAATAAATCGATACAAATACATATTTAAATACCAATTTACCACCACCCTGCCTGTTTCTGCCGTGAAGCACTAATCCGTTTAGGTTCGAAGGGCGGGGCAGCCGTTGTACTGTAAATGTGAGACTCAGAACTCATATCTGGAGTTGGGTGGCGGCGTTTACGTTGTTGATGTCCATGGGCGCCAGTAATCACCTAACAGCAGGTGGGCTGTGAGCTCGTCCAACTAAGCAACAACGAAAATACTAAAAACGCTCACCAATCATTAGTGAGTCGAACTTGAAATTAAAACAATAATTTTTATTCTGAGGTCAGGGTATTTATCATTAGAGCTACAATTGTTCTTTCATAGGTTCTTGAAACGTAAATAAATTTAAGGGAGTTCATATAGAGTCCCTTCTTTATTTCGCCGTAAAGTCGTGTTTTATGTAATTAACACCACAGTTACAACAATATAAATTTTATTGTTGTAGCGGCATAAACAATTCTAAGTAATTATATTATATTGGTTATTTAACACATTATAAATTTTATTTTACGTTTTAAATATTTGGCGGTAAAAAAGTCCCGTGTCACAGACTATATTGTATTAGTTCTTTTATTAATTTTTATTTTATATTAGTAGTTGACAATTTTAATTTAAATAATTTTGATTCGGTTTCATTTGATTTGGTTTCATTTTTGTTTTTAGTCATTCTGATAAATTGTAATTTTAATTTTATTGTATTTTGATTTAGAGGTTGTGTAATTGTATGTGACATTTTATGGGCTTAAGTTGCCTGAAATAAACGCATTTCATTTAATTTCATATATTCTTTTTCCCACCTCTCGTGTGTTCCGGCTTACGCATCATATAAAGGTGCGTTCTTAAACGACACAAATTCAAGCCAATCTACAATGCCGTCTTAAAGGTGGAGAAAATTATGTTGAAAAGTAAATAGAGCTAATTAAAAGCGTGTAAATACTTTTTATATAATAATGAAATTGACATTGAACCTAAACGCAACAAAACCTTCTTAGATAACGTTATTGAAAAAGACGAAATTTGTTTACAATTGGTACAATGTCAAACGGACATTTTACTGTTTTTTGTCATTTAATTCAAAATCGCTGCGTAGAAAATGTATCAAAAATTCGAAAATCTAAAATTGTTTCGTTACAATACAACAAAACATTAAAATGTCGATAACAAACAAAGTAGCAGACAAGGAAATGTTAAAGGTTAATAATAATACTAGTAACATCTCAAACACGACTATTGAATCGAAATTCGACGAGATAAAAATCGGAATCGTTAATAAAATCGATAAAGAACTAATCGATTCTCAAAACGCCAGATTGTTTATCATTCAAAAGTACGATGAGCTTTGTAACAAGATTAATTTTTTGACCGAACTCGACTCAACGTTCAATGGATTCAGGAGAGACGTGAAATCCATCGAGCAACAAGTTTGCGAGCTCTCTCAGCGCGTCGACAGCATAGAGAAGAGGATTATCTGTAAAGAGTGCCCATCTTTGACGTCAGCTGCTTTTTAAATTGCCACAATGAATTTTGCGTATGAAAATCAATTTTAATATTCGTTTTATTTTGAAGTATACGTGATCAGAGAGATTTTTTTGTGCGAACTGTTTCCTTTCTTTTTCCCCTACCTATGCTGATAGCCTTGAGAGGCTATATCAGCGTTACCGGAATAGTAGGTGAGCTCACGGGGCTCAAACCTGGCGAAGTTGCTAACACTGACCCTAGCAAGAGCAGCGCTTCGCAGAATCTACCACCGGATCGGAAACGCGACCCACTGAGAAGATCCGGCGAGAAACTCAGTGGGCTGTGTTTGTGGGCTAGTTTACTCGCCGAGTCCTTCATCGCAAGTGACGGGTTCGACGAGAACGATGACCGGTGCTTGGGATACCTAAAAGCACCGTTAGTGGATCGGGAGGATCCAAAATGACGTGCTTAGGGCGACGTCGACAGTTTACCATTCGGTCCGCAGGATCGGGAATGGGTGTTTCCTAAAAACCGTATTCAGTATATTACGGGGACACTAAAAAAATAAACATCTTTCATCCAGCTGCTCTCAAAGTATTATGGTCACCATACTTTTTTTTTAAATTTTTGTTTCTACATAAAGTTTGCAAGTTTTTATTATTGTATGTTTAGAAGGGTGAGTTGTCTGTAATCGAGGTTATAGATATTGTTCATAATTATGCTAGTATTTATTGCTTGTATGAATTACCGAAGTAAGCATTTTTGTTGGTCTAAATAGGCATATAGGCTCACGGCCTCTGTACAGTTGATCCAGTAGAAAGTGATTGCCGTGACCCGCTATGAGACATGAGGTCAAAGTCTCTAGTCACAAGCAGGTTTCTGGTGGTAGGACCTCTTGTGAGTCCGCGCGGGCAGGTACCACCGCCTTACCTATTTCTGCCGTGAAGCAGTAATGTGTTTCGGTCTGAAGGGTAGGGCAGCCGTTGTAACTATACTGAAATCTTAGAACTTATATCTCAAGGTGGGTGGCGCATTTACGTTGTAGATGTCTATGGGTTCCAGTAACCACTTAACACCAGGTGGGCTGTGAGCTCATCCACCTATCTAAGCAATAAATAAAAAATAAAAAAAGGACGGTGGTGCCTACCCGCTTTTATCATATTCGGTAGCTAAAACTTTACGAAGATGAACTAAAAACACTGATCTCATAACCTATTTCTTTCTAACTTATCATATGGTAGTATGCAAATTAAAACATTTCTTTTCTTGTATATTTTTATTTAAAAAAAACAATTACATTCGATATCTAAAGACGATAAGTATTTACATGTGTTTTACAAAAAAAATGCAAACGTAACGATTAAGTCAGGAGATCTAGAGTGGCCGCAATACCTTTAGCAATACTTCAAATTAAATACCAGTCCTTTTAATCTAATCATTAAAATCTATTACGATTGCATACATAACGTTTTAAGTTCGTATTTCAAATCACGAAACTATTTTTCTATTTTATTATTTCGTTCTAAGGTGAATATTTTAAAGAATCGTTTTTTACTTGGGCCACCGGCTTATTACGTATGAACTGCTACGGATTAGTCAAATCAACGTGCTGCCATCTATTGTAATTCGATAGAACTATTAGAGGTTACCAAAATGTATTGTGATATCTATAAAATTAATTTAATCTACTATTTAATTAAGCGCGACGTTTGCCCGCCAAAGTTCTTTTTTTTTTCAAAGTTCTACCTATCAAAACGATAGATGGCGCCCGAGCAGGTTTTATGTCAAATCGATGATTTTCATAAAATTAATACGATAGTCACAGTGGAGTGTGACAGTATTTCACTAATAAGTAAATTAAGGTACCTGAGAATTTTTAAAACAAATTCTGTATGCGAGATATTTTGATTGCCGAGTTTACAAACAGACTGAAAACATTTCAAGCTACTTCAGTGTGCTTAGTGCGAGTTTTTTAACGTTCTCGATAGCGTAGAAGTTAGTTCATATTTGTATGGAATGGGATCGTTTACGTACGTTTGACGCTAGGGGCGCTGTTCCAACTGCATAAAAAATTGGGTTAACTGTTACGCTAGCGAGAACGTTAACTTTTTTTTTTTTTTTTTATTGCTTAGATGAGTGGACGAGCTCACAGCCCACCTGGTGTTATGTGGTGACTGGAGCCCATAGACATCTACAACGTAAATGCGCCACGCACCTTGAGATATAAGTTCTAAGGTCTCAGTATAGTTACAACGGCTGCCCCACCCTTCAAACCGAAACGCATTACTGCTTCACGGCTGAAATAGGCGGGGTGGTGGTACCTACCCGTGCGGACTCACAAGAGGTCCTACCACCAGTAAAACTCGCACTAAGCACACTGAACTGCGTTCTGCATTGGAAAGGCGGTTGGGCGACTCTAGTCTTCATAGACTCTATAAATAACATTTCTATTTTTTGGCACAATACCGTATTACTCGTTTAGTTTAAAATATAAATTATATTAATAACATAAATCACATTCTAAATAAATTACTTCTCGTATATATTTTAAATTTTTAGTCTTCTCCGTTTGCAAATATAACAAAAACCCTACGTGGCCTACGCTTTTTCAGCTTAATTCACGACTTTCCGAGTATTTGACCGTTTCCGTAGTAATTAAAATTTATTATTATTTACCCATACGAATTAAGTCTAGTAAATAGGTTTATTTACAAAAATATTCTTAGCACATCAAAATGGTTAAAGCGATAGCTTTTATTTTACAATTATCCTACAAATCGATTATAAAAATTTTAAAATTAGATTATTTTTCGAACGAAACACAACCAAATTAGAAAGGAACAGAATAATTCGGATCGAAGATTTCATTGGAATTGATATTTAGTGTTGGAATTTTAAAAAAAACAATTTGGAAAAAAAAAACAATTTGGAAAAAAAAAACAATTTGGAAGCAAAATATACCTACGTCATTCAAATGTAAAATTATTTTATTTAGTATAGCCACTTAGCGACATTATAATACAGTAAAAGCTCCTTATTCGCGTTCGCCTTATGTTTTATATTTTATTGTTTCGTCTTTCACATTCGTTACAAAAATTGTGATCGAGTATTTTAAGAGGCAAATTGCTAATGCGACTACTATGTATCAGTCTGAATTGAAGGAAATTTAAAAACTGCCAAGCAAGAAAAAAATACAAAATTCTTCAAAACATTATCTAATCAAAATGTTAATAAACTTCAATTAAATTGATTTTTTTATATATTTGTTTTTTTTTGTGACGAAAACGAACGTATCCCCTATTATCCTATATAAATTACCATTCCGTATTCACGGTTTCTGTATTCGCGGCATATTAATGGAACATATACCCCGCGAATAAAGAGCTTTTACTGTACTTACATGCCGGGTATGTTTTAAAAATGGTGACTTAAGACGAGATTAATGGTCATGATTAATATTATTTTAAAATCATTAATACACAATCATAGTTGCATCATTTTTAATGAAAATTTTAATTAAAAATCATATATGAAGACTTATACGGCTTTAACTCATATTTGTAATAGTCCCATACTATAATAGGCTACCAGCGAATGCATATGAAAAAAATAATTAAACTTTATGGTATAATTAATTACCTTTGCCTTTCCACTTGAAAAAAGAAATTACTACTATGAAAAAAAGGCGGGTGCCGTCTGTCAGCGCTTCGCCCATAGTGTCACATACTCTTTGGCTTCACCCTGTAAGCGCTCACTAAATATGGCGACGATGTTTTTGGTAGGTAAATGAAGCAAAATGAAGTTTGTTTTCCGTTTTTTTTTTGACGTTCGGTATCAATAGTATTTATTTGAAGAATAGAAATCTATTCAAAGCACACAAAAACGCACGTTCTAACCTTAAAGTACAATCACACTGAAGCAATTACTAGCATCATCGCTAATAATATAAATCACATTAATATCCTGCCAATTTCAAATTTACACAATATAAACAAATAGCACTAAGTTCAATAGTAGTAGGTACATTGATGAGTATAATTATTAAAAAAAAGAAATTTATTTTATTTTGAATAATATCTTTTTTTAAATTTATATTTAGATTTTAGATTTATTTCCGATAAATCAAAACGACCACGTAAGCTGAAACTGATAGATTTTTAATGTTTTGCTTGTTACATTATCTCGGTAACACAATGGTCCTGACTTATGAATTTCATGGAAAATTTTATAGACCCAGTTTTACACAAAATTAAGTGTTGCCACTGTTTAATTCTTTTCTTACCTAATAATAAATTGAAATTAACTCATTATTTCTGAATTTCTAAACGTAATGCGGCTCATTCATACGCGACCACTAATTTACATAGAATTTTTTTTTTTTTTAATTACAGTTTCTTACATTAAAATAGTATTTCTTCTTAAACGTCTGCTCTATTGAACATAATATACAAACAAAAACAGCAATTTTACATTTGAGTCGACTATTATCAAAGCCGGCAATCTGACTTTTGGACAATGATTGGTAAATCAGAAAAACGAATTATTGACTTTGTCTTCCATTGGCAGTCACAAAACTCTTCGGAATGACATCTTAGATAAATAACAGGTTAACTATTAACCTTTATTTAATGCAGGTTTTGAACCGTATTCTTTGAAAGAGACGATTATATTCAAATCAATCTGTATTGACATATCAATAAATTTTTTTTGTCCAAATGCACAGATTGCCACCTTTGATAATAGACGACTCATTTATACCTAAAAATATGTTTACCTTCAGCACGTGTATGAGCAATCCTTATTTTTCCATCTAGAAAACTGACGCATCGATCAGATCCTCTTTCCGGCCAGGATGGCCTGGATCTGCGATAAAGACTTCCCCTTCGTCTCGGGGATCAGGAAGGACACGAAGAACACGCAGACCAGCATGAAGGCAGCGAAGAACCAGAAGCAGCTGTAGATCCCTAACGCGTCCATCATCAGCGGGAAGCAGAGAGTAACAATGAACACTAGGACCCAGTTCACTACGACCGTGATCCCCGCGGCCGTCCCCCTGATTTCGGCGGGGAACAGTTCTGACATCATCGTCCAGGGTATCGGGCCGAATCCCATAGAAAACGAAATGATGAAGAGCACCAAACACAACAGCGGGATCCACCCGACGACGGCTAACGCGACACCGTCCCTCTGTAACTTGAAGTAAGTCCCCAATACGACCAGGGACAGCCCCATGATGATGCAGCTCTGCAGCAAGAGGATCCTCCGGCCGGCTCGCTCGATAAGCAGCGAGGACGCGACGGTTGAGATGGTCTGGACCACGCCCACGATGATGGTGGCGATCACGGACGGTATGTCGGAGCCGGCGGACCGGAAGATCTGCACGGTGTAGAAGATGACCGCGTTGACGCCGCTGAACTGCTGGAAGAGCATGAGGCCGAGCCCGCACAGCATGGCGCGGCGAGTGGCTCCGCCCCGCGTCAGCGCCAGCACCCCGCCCCGCGCGCGCCCCGACGCCTCCACCTGTCCCAAACGCAACCTCCCTCAAGTAAACGCCCAGCAACGGTTATCTATACTATTATATAAATCTACAGTGGTTTTTACGGATGTTCCGTTATAACTACTGAACCGTGCATCCGATTGACTTGAAACTTGGTATCCATATAGAAAATACATGTACTTAATGGATAGGCTAATGTTTATATGAGTGTTGGACTCCCTACACCAGTTGCGGAGGCGTTAATGATGAGAATCTTTGTGGGGGTGAGAGATAATGTTAATTTTAAATGCCCAGCGAAGCGGACGGGTACAGCTAGTAGATGATAAAAACGATTTAAGAGTTTTATTCCTTGATTTATAAGGATGGATTCTGAACTCCTGATAGAACATAGGTATTGACTGTTCATTATAAACGCCTGACGCGATACAAATTGTTTTGAAATACCGAACGTTCGGTGTAGGAGTTATAAGTACTGGAAGTGATCTTTAAGTATGGATTTATTTTTATGAAGACACATCCATGGAGCCTTTAGTGACATCAGTCTGTTCGTCTAAGCCACATCCGGTCACCACTACGGCTTTTAAAATTTGTCCAGTAAACACTTAACAACAACGTGTAAAAAGGTTTTTCCCTGGTGGTAGGACCTCTTGTGAGTCCGCACGGGTAGGTACCACCGCCCTGCCTATTTCTGCCGTGAAGCAGTAATGCGTTTCGGTTTGAAGGGTGGGGTAGCCGTTGTAACTATACTGAGACCTTAGAACTTATATCTCAAGATGGGTGGCGCATTTACGTTCTAGATGTCTATGGGCTCCAGTAACCACTTAACACCAAGTGGGCTGTGAGCTCGTCCAACCATCTAAGCAATAAAAAAAAAAAAGTCCGCTCCGTGTGTGATTTTAAATACAAATGGAGCGCCAAGTTCGGGTGCGTCGCATTTCCGATTCGGTGGTAGATTCAGCGAAGCACGGCTTTTGCTAGGGTTCGTGTTAGCAACGTCGTCAGGTTTGAGCCCCGTGAGTTCATCTACTAGTTAAGGTTACGCTGATCCATTAACGGTGCTTTTATGCACCACAAGCACCGGTCACCGTCCTCGTCGAGCGCGTCGCTTGCGACGAAGGGCTCAACGAGCGAATTAACCCATAGACACAGCCCACTGAGTTTCTCGCCGGATCTTTTCTTAGTGGGTCGCGTTTCCAATCCGGTGGTAGATTCTGCGAAGCACTGCTATTGCTAGGGTTAGTGTTAGCAACACTCCGGTTTGAGCCCCGTCAGCTCACCTACACGTCAGGATGAAGCTGATATATCTCAAGGCTATCAGCTTAGGTAGGGAAGAAAATGGATCGTGCAGTGGGCAGACTCACGTCTTTCTGCATCTCGTCCAACTCGGCGGCAAGGTCGGCGTGCGGGCCCCGCAACCAGCGCAGGGACTGCTCGGCCTCGCGCCGTCGCCCACACGACAGTAGGTACTGCGGCGTCTCCGGCATCCACCTACCCGCCCACAATGCAATATGACAACTTTGTTTAAGCTATTGGAAGTTTGGTAACTTTGACATTGCTGGTGAACCGGTCACCGTTCGCTATCAATTTCGGATCTTAGCCATCAGATTTTTTTTTATTGCTTAGATGAGTGGACGAGCTCACAGCCCACCTGGTGTTAAGTGGTTACTGGAGCCCATAGACATCTACAATGTAAATGCGCCACGCACCTTGAGATATAAGTTCTAAGGTCTCAGTATAGTTACAACGGCTGCCCCACTCTTCAAACCGAAACGCATTACTGCTTCACGGCTGAAATAGGCAGGGAGGTGGTACCTACCCGTGCGGACTCACAAGAGGTCCTACCAAGGGTAATAACGCAAATTATAATTTTGCGGGTTTCATTTTTATTACACGATGTTATTCCTTCACCGTGGAAGTCAATCGTGAACATTTGTTAAGTCCTACGTATTTCATTAGAAAAATTGGTACCCGCCTACGGGATTCGAACACCGGTGCATCGCTACATACGAATGCACCGGACGTCTTATCCTTTAGGCCACGACGACTTCAAAATATTGCTATATTGTCGTATCTAGGCTACAGTCCCCGTTTAACACTGGGGAAGACTGACACCCATATGTCGAAGTGGATATACAGATTCCCTCCAACAATGCACTGATTGACCCCACTATCTCTTTACTCGGGCGTGCACACCGTTAGTAAAAAAGACATGGATACTGACTTTATACGCAAATATACCAATAAATTGATATCAAAATATGTTCTTCTGGTAGGCAGCGGTTTGGCTCTGACGTCCTGGCATTGCTGACGTCCATAGACGACGGTAGCCACTCACCATCAGGTAGGTCGTATACTCGTCTGCCTACAAGGGCAATAAAAAACTTGCATTTATATGGCCACGACCATCGACCACGCCCAAGGTAATTTTGATGTGAAATTCGGAGCTGAAGTTCAAATTCATATAGCGAACACTATATATCTTATATCTTTAAACGAGCAATTCTTGTATTATATATAATCTGAATCTCGGAAACGGCTCCAACGATTTTCATAAAATTTAGTATACAGGGCATTTCGGGGGCGATAAATCGATCTAGCTACGATTTATTTTCACAAAATGTTGTTTTATTCGTGTTCTCAATAATCAACTTTACTGATAATCAACTTAAACATAAACTGTTTTTTTATTGAAAGAAAATAACAAATAATGTAATATAATATCAATATGTAATTCCTATTTAAATATAATTTCTAAAAAAAACAGAATTTATCAAAAAAACAAAAAACGAGCAAAACTCGGGCACTTATCAGCCCACAGACGTCCACTGCTGGACATAGGCCTCCCCCAAGCCTCGCCACAAAGACCGGTCCTGCGCTGCCTGCATCCAGCGCATACTCGGGCATCCTCTAGTTGTACCAAAAACTGCGTAATAACGATGTCCGGTACTATTCCGAGAGGAGCGACTTACCAAAACACGGCAACAAGCAATAAAGGCACCGCTGCGTTAATGATGGACAGGGTCTTCCAATGCGTCCAGCCGCCGACGACGAACGTGAATAGGATGCCGACAGTAATGAAAAGCTGGAAGAACGAGCCCAAAGCCCCACGGATCGCGGTCTCCGCTATCTCCCCGATGTACAGGGGAGCCGCCACGCACATTCCACCTGAAAATACCGTACCTTAGCAACGTTGAGGATTTATAGATTGAGCTCTTTGAGCCTTGGTACTAAACATCTGCTTACTTCCGCCCCGGAGCGGTCCAGTTCGTAATTTGAATGAACCGACTTTCTGTTTATTTCTGCCGTGAAGCAGTGATTGAAGTCGTCGTGGCCTAAAGGATAAGATGTCCGGTTCATTCGTGTTGAGCGATGCACCGGTGTTCGAATCCCAGGCGGGTACCAATTTTTCTAATGAAATACGTACTCAACAAATGTTCATGATTGACTTTCACGGTGAACGAACAACATCGTGTAATAAAACTCAAACCCGCAAAATCATAATTTGCGTAATTACTGGTGGTAGGACCTCTTGTGAGTCCGTACTCTGCCTATTTCTGCCGTGAAGCAATAATGCGTTTTGGTTTGAAGGGTGGGACAGCCGTTGTAACTATACTTGAGACCTTAGAACACATATCTCTAGGTGGGTGGCGGTATTTATGTTGTACATATCTATGGGCTCCGGTACCTACTTAACACCAGGTTGACAGTGAAACCGTCCACCCATCCAAGTAATAAAGAAAACCCTGCCTTCCTACTTTGTAAGAGTTTTATTGCACCACCATTTCGATAATTCAACTGAAACTGTCTCTTGGAGAGATCCTTTGTTTCCTTAATTAGCACGGTCGTTAAATTTAAAAGTTATCTTCAATTAAGCCAATAATGTAAATTGCTTACTTCAAAACGATTAGAAGCCGAATTTATAAATTTGGTGGTAGGGTATATCGTAAGTGTGCTAATGCTAGAACTCAAAGGCGATCTTCAATTTGCGTTGTCTATGGATTTTACTGATATTTAACGCAAGATATTTCACAGATGCTTGAATGTAGCTAGCCAACGACAATTTCAAGTTACTCTGCATATTTACAAATTCCGAAAAACATTCGGACCGTCGGTCTACCGAGCAATTTCGCCAGCTCGATGGAAGATCTTTCCTTTGTCGTTACGTCCCAAATATGTACCCACATATATTTAGAAAAGAGCAAGTTCTGAATTTCTTGCCGATTTTTCTCACTGCTGAAACAACATTCCGAACTGGTGGGGTAAATTCGTGATCTTTTAAAATAGCATACGTATCAAAACTGACTTGAATAAAAAATGATTTGATAATGACTACATACCAGTAGCAAGACCCGCGAAGAATCTAGCAGCGATCAGCATACCGGCCCCGTTGGCGAAGATCGTCAGCAGCCAGTTGATCATTAGGGGTATAACGAGGATCAGTATAGTGACCCGGCGTCCGAAGCGTTGGGCCGAGAATCCCACAGGGAGCGCCGCTATAGCCGCACCGATAGCCATGATAGAAGACACCAGAGATTCTGGAACGTCGAATTGTCACTTCCAGTCAAATGCAGCTCTATTACGAATAACAGGTATTTTCAGATAAAATTAGTTTACTGTGACCAGCACGTAATGTACCTACTTAAAGGCTTCGTCAAACAGAACGCGTAATTAGCGCCGAGATATGTTGTACTACTATGGTAACATACCGTCAAACAGAGCCCCAACGCTCCTTGACGCAACGTAATGCCAAATCATAGTGCCTTTCGATAGCAGTGTGAAAATTTAAAAGTATTAAGATATCGAGTGATTCAGATGTGGCATTGTATAAGCATGGGTATTTTCTAATTATTTTAATCATTTTTTCGGGCATTATCCAGTATTTTAATACACATTCACGTGGACGCTAAAATAAAATTTGTAAATAATTACAACGCCTGACGTCAAAGGGTCTTAACGCCGCGACAGAGCGTTGCGTACTTATAGCGCTGGGGCTCTGTTTGACGGTATATTACCATAGTAGTACAACATATCTCGGCGCTAATTACGCGTTCTGTTTGACGAAGCCTTAAGACAATAAAAAATCGAATATCTTAATATTACATTAGGGATTTCCAGAATTCGATGGAACTAGAACGATTTTATTTTCTATTTAGGTTGATTCTCGATATCCCCGTTTCGAATTCGGGACTCGAAAGAACAATGGCAGCTTTGTATACAACATTTTACCTGACATCTATTTGAGGCGTCTTGAAACAAAAAAATACTAAAACGATAGGAATAACATAGCTTAAGCTTAATCAGAAATATTTTTGGTATTAGAAAGTCACAAAAAAAGATATCAACGTGTTTACTTTATAATTTGAGGTTATCTATCAATAAATAGACGTCTCTGATTTTTATAGGCAAGGACTATAACAAATTAAAAAAGTAAGTAAACGATATGTTTAAATAACATTTTTAGTTTCATTATCATAGATGAACCAAGGATACACATCTAATAGTACTCGAGTAGGTAGAGTACGCGTCACTTAAAAAGAACGCTGGCGGTCAAGCTGCGCAGTAGGCTATTTATCGATGTATTTGGTGGTATGAGGTGCGGCGCGGGGCGGGCGGGTCACCTGCCGCATGCTTGCCGGTGTGCTATTGGTTCGTCAGTCGACCTTTGCTTTCCGCGCTAGATTCACGTTACGTTCGTTCTCAAAATACTATCGGGCACATAAGTTTTAATTACAAAATGGTTTTACATAGAAAAGTGAGAAAAATGATTTATGACGTATATTGTTTTATGAAGAAAGAGGCTGATAATAATGCAGTTGATAATTTGAAATAATGCATGAAACGGACCGCAGTGGCAACAAAATCATCCGAGTCTAATTTAATTTTTAGGGTTCCGTACCTCAATAGGAAAAAAACGGAACCCTTTGATCACTTTGTTGTCCGTCTGTCTGTCTATCTGTTCGTATTCAGATTAAACATTAAACGCAGAAATTAAACATGTTTTTAATTTTATTTCATAAAAATCTATCTAATATATTATTTTTAATGTACATACCTACCATGTACGATCTTCCCACCGTACAATTTTATTACAGTTAAGGATTGCCGACCACCAACAGTACCAGAACGTCATGCTTACTCGCGATGCGATCCGCTTTTTGCCGCGTGACAACAAATAATGTAATATGAAATTTAATTACAGTCAAGAGAGTGCATCACTAACTATCGTACAATTCACATCAAGAGAAATTATCATTTTTATAACTTTACCTAAACTTTAACTTTCATAAACTACTTTAACTTCAAACTTATGATATATTTCTACGCTCTCCTGTAACATGTAACTACATACAGCTACAAGAGTACAGAACTACTAAACTGTACATACCTATAACCAATATACGAAGTCGCGAGCGAAAGATTACTTCAAAAATAAAACAAAAGTACTTAGTATTTTCGTGCGCGAGTGTATCCATGCGCAAACACACCCCCTCCACTTTCTTCCAGCGTTCTTTTTACGTGACGCGCGCTCTACCCTTAGCAATTGCAGAGCTACCTAGGTACATATACATATTATATACTTTGTTCTTTCTTCTTTGTAAATGTGTAAAAGTGTGTCAGAGATAGGTACTTTTAACCTTTTGAACGAATTAGTCACATATTTACGACAAACGAAGGCTGGCAAAGCTAATTTTCTATAGTAGAATTATTTTGTCCGTGCAGTTTGGGTCATAAAAAATCGGAGCGGTGAAGCGAGTATTTCGCTCTCCCTTCCACTCACGAGCTTTATGGACGGGCATAGTCATGCGCATTATGTCAGTTGTCATACTGTTAAAATCATTGTTTTGAACGTGCAAGTTGCCGTAGGCCTTAGCTCAAGAGAGAACAAGCACGTTTGAGTTCTGACAACAAAGAGCTTTAAAATCATTGTCATCTGCAGTGCTGCCATTACTATTACATATTTAGTTAATTAATTATGTATGTACTAATTGTAACAAAGGATAATTAATTATTATTTTCATTTTAAATACTTTATGAATATTATTCATTATCAAAAAACATTGCTTTTTTGTGCCAATAGTATAAATGCCATCCTTTAAAAATGTATTAAACCGGAAGTACACAAAAATCGAATTAAAAGCTTATTAAATTAACATTTTTTCGTGGCTTTCCACGTAAATCTAACATCGTATAAGAAACGAGCAAATAAAATGATGAAGTTTCGTTTATGTCTTAATCTAAGACGCCTTTTAAAACACTCAGGTAAAAAATTGCCATTGTTCTTTGAACATGCTTTTTATTTTATTTTTAAATGTCAACCTAATTTTCGCTGCTTCCCGAGACATAAAGTCGCAGTCTCACGCGCATTCCTTAGTTGCATTGCCCGTCGAATTCTTAAGAAGAAATGCTAGGAGTAAACACAGCCACACCCACGACTGAGCTGGCTGCAGGCCAACGTGACGTCACAGCACGCCTCCGATTACCGACCGAGTATTACAAACATGTATTTTTAAATATAGCTGAAGTTTGAAAACGAATAATTTTGTGCTCTGTAGGCTCTTGCCTTTCGTTTCAAATGGTTTAATGCACTAAGACCGTGGACTAGTAGTACCATAGATATGACAATTTGGATACAGTCTACCTTGAGCCACGAGCAAGTCGCAATATGTCGAATGGGGATATAGCATGCAATCGAAACGCTTGACAAAAATCGCGCCGAAATTGGCGGGTCAGCGGAACCTACCCTAGAAAACCGCATAACTCGATATTACAAAGACTTATTTGTCAATTGTACACTTCTATTATTAAGCATACGGACGGATGGAGTTCAATTGAAAAACTTACTTATGCTTTTTTCATTAATGAGCGATTACTGGTGGCCCGGTGGCCTTTCCAGTTTCACCAGGACAGGAGGGCTAGCAAAGGCTCAGCCAGTAGAGGTGGGATTTGCTAACAACTACCCGAGCGCCTCCAAAGTAGACCGAACAATTCAAGAACAGCTGCTTCGCGAATGATTCTACTACCGGATCGGAAACGCGACCCACGGAGAAGATCCGGCGAAAAACTCAGTGGGTTGTGTCTATGGGTTAATTTACTCGTCGAGCCCTTCGTCGCAAGCGACGGGTTCGGCGAAGACGGTGACCGGAAATGCGCCACGCGACAATCAGTCTGTACGACATATCAAAAAAAAACAAATACCAATCGATATATCGATTAAAATTTTGCAATATTACCATATGTTTTCGAAATATTTAGTGTGTAAGCTTAGTTGCTAAATACTGTAATCTATATTATGTTACGTGTATAATTTACGTTTAGTTGTGTACAATGTGGACCGGAGGCGTGACCGGACGTGAACCGGACGCGCGTATTGTTTTTAAATCATACATACAATCTATCATATACATACAGTCTGCATTGAGTGACCTTGCGTGGTAACTGGTTAATGTTATTCCAACGAAATTTAGAGCTCCAGCTCATATCGCGACATTAACGTCACAATGGTACACATGTACGTATTATCACGCACCATACGTATATTCGGCTGAAATACATCCGCCCGTAAGCGCAACGAGTCGGGTGATAAATCTATTTATACAACGTGACGTCACTGGGCCGATAGCCAACTTTATCTGCAGCTTTAAGCGCTTTCGATTTTAAGCACGAAAGAGAAAACTAAATAGAATATTCATTAGGACTTGCGTTGCGGGATTCTAAGGACACTAGCCATTGTTATAATGATTTTCAATTGTACGTTTATTTAATACTTTAGACCTTTTCAATGTGTACAATACTTAGTGCATTATTATATTTTGATATATCTCGTAGGGTTCAACCTGCGTTTGCAATGTAAGCGGAAAAAATGAAATTATTTACGACATCACATTAGAAACCTCAAAAATAACAGTATTTCATGGATGTTATTATAAAAAACCGCATCAACATCCGTTGCGTAGTTTTAAAGATTTTTAAGCATACATAGGGATATAGGGACAGAGAAAGCGACTTATGTAGTGAAGTTGTACGCATTACGACCTTACCGGTGGGTCTAGTGTTACTATACCATTCGGGCCAAGCCAAAATCAGGGAATCAGTAATTTTTATCAACTTGAGATTTTCATTTTTTACTGGTTGTAGGATCTCTTGTGAGTCCGCACGGGTAGGTACCACCACGTTACCTATTTCTGCCGTGAAGCAGTAATGCGTTTCGGTTTGAAGGGTGAGGCAGCCGTTGTAACTATACTTGAGACCTTAGAACTTATATCTCAAGGTGACTGGCGCATTTACGTCGTAGATGTCTATGGGCTCCAGTAACCACTTAACACCAGGTGAGCTGTGAGCTCGTCCACACATCTAAGCAATAAAAAAAAAGTTTAACTTTACGTAATTAAAAGCTGACCTATAGAATAAGGATAAGTCTCCTATAAGTAGAACAAGTTGAAATAAGTTCCCAGCTGTATCGTGCGGGCTCATTAGAGAACTCACAAGAAAATTTAAGTCTTACTTGTACTCGTGTCCAGAAGGAAATCAGCGGGCTCGCCGAGGGAGTTGATCAGTTGGCTAGAATTGGTGGTGTTCTTTCGGTAGTCAAGCGGTGCTGGCGTCGTGTTGTTTGGGAGAGTTTGATTATCATCGTCCTTCCAAGGTTCCAGTTGGGGTAGAACGGGAGACGTCCAAGCCAGAATGGTGCCGGCGGCTACTGCTCCAATGGCAGCTGGAAAACGAGGTTGTATTTCAGATTTCCGGGCGGGCACATACAAGTGATATCTATATATTAACACGTGAAGCAAAAGCTTTGTACCCCTTTTTACGAAAATTGCGCAGACGGAGGAGTATGAAATATCCCACACTTATAGAGAATATAGAGAAGGAGTACAGAATGTTAATATTTTTTTTTAAATTATGCCTTAATAATACATTAAATCAATAAGAAAACATTACACATACTACCATGTATTTGACACACACACATATATATAAACTCTATTTATTTTCAAAACTTTTGTTATAGCCTAAAGTCTGTGGTCAAATTGAGAATAAGTTACTATTGTTTATCTTTAATGTTATTGGAACGAAGTTCCTTATCGCGCGTTGTGAAAGGGGGCTAGACGGAAAAAATTCTTACGAAAAGTTGTCACGACACTTTTAAGATCCGTCATTCTGACCAATCAACGTGTAGGCGCTTATCGCGTGACATTGCTCGTATCCGATTGGTCCGCGTAATGAGTACAGTTTCTCGAGATAGCGTTTCAACAATAGTAATTTAGTTCATAGTATTGTTTTTTTCTTCTTCATAATGCCGTAATTTATTATTATAACTTAAAAAAAAACTTAAAAAAAAAATTACAATTCCTTCACTAATTAATCGAAAGGAACTTCGTTCCATCCGGGTGTCCCTTGACACCTCTGAAGTTTTTTTTTTGTCTATAGTGTGGCTTTGGAAAATCTGTGAATAAAGAAGTCTATTAGTCTATGACAATAGAACCTTAATAATGTTCAAACTTATAATTACAATTAATTATAGTCGAATCTCGACTAATGCGGGACCACTAGTAATTACAAAGATGCGATAAGTGATGACTTAATGACGTAATCGTTTAAATATGCTAAAGCAGTTTAACTGTCACGGATACCTATCGGTACGATGGAGGATTCCGTGAACATCCTAGTACACAACTTCACATTTCGCAAATACTTGTATGCTTTTCGCATTCATACGTTCCGGTTTCATGGATAAGAAAAACTAATTGCTATATGATCAATACTTTGATATATTATCTGATAAGCCGTAGAGCTTACGTTGTGTTATCCATAACATTCGCTGCCAGGAATGTGGAGTTACAAAGGAAGGGGGATTTTTTCTTGAAGGAAGGATTAGAGACCATTCCAGTTTCACCAGGACAGGTGGGCGAGCACAGGCTTAGCCAGGAGCGGTGGGATTTGTTAACAGCTGCCCAAGTGTATCCAAAGGAGACCTAACGGCTTTAGCGGTAGGCAGCGGCTTGGCTCTGCCCCTGGCATTGCTGAAGTCCATGGGCGACGGTAACCACTCACCGTCGGGTAGGCCATGTGCTCGTCTGCCTACAAGGGCAATAAAAAAAGAAAAAAAGAGCAGCTGCTTCATGAATTCTTTTTTAATACGCTTTTATTAGCTTCAGACCTATGTATGTTAGTAGGTATGAATGTAACGGAATCTTTGAACATGATTTTGACCCCCTTCAAAACGTCGGATTAACTCGAAATTTTGCATACTTATTAAGGACCGATGACAAATCAATATTATAGAAAAAAAATAAAAAAAATTAAATTCAACAAAAAAAACGAAAAAATAGAAAATAAGTTTTAATAAATTTTAGTTGGATTTCCTATAAAATCGTTTTTTTAAACAATTTTTTTTAACTGATAATACATGAAGACTTTCGCTTGACTTCTCTAAAATATACAATTGATCAAAAACTATACCATCAAACTTTAACGTTCTTTAACTATTTATAGCTGTTGAAAAATTATATTCGACGACATTTTAAACATTCGTTATGTAAGTCAACACGACGGTGTGTGTTTACGTCGTATTTTTTTGTATAATGTAGAGTTCATTATCACACCATCGATGCCAAAATTTTGTGGTTTATTTTGTGTTGCACGTGAAACGTCTTGGTGTTTTGCCAGGTAGATTATTTGGCGATTTCAAGACAAGTAACCTAAGTAATTATGAAATAAAAGAGCCACACCGAAAACCGCCCACTAGTTTTTGTCGTGACTTTGTTTTTCTTTGGCTCTTTTTAGAATCAGTACCTACCAACTGTTCAGTTTGAATTTTCACAAATAAATATGTTTAAATGACATGATTGACCTATGAATTAAAAAAAACAACAAAAAGTTATCAAAGCTTTCATAAGGTTATCATGTTATTGATAGCAGAGGTTTTTTTTCCTACCTAAGTTGATAACCTTGAGAGGCTATATCAGCATCGCCTTAACTAGGTGAGCTCACGGGGCTCAAACCTGATGACGTTGCTAATACGAACCCTAGCAAGAGCCGTGCTTCGCAGAATCTACCACGGGATCGGAAACGCGACCCACTGAGAAGATCCGGCGAGAAACTCGGTGGGCTGTGTCTGAGGGTTAATTTACTCGTCGAGCCCTTCGTCGCAAGCGACGGGTTCGACGAGAACGATGACCGGATAGCAGAGGGGTGAGCACGAATGACTATCGAAAAAGTATTAGTATCGCTATCGAGAAAAAATGTATAGAATTTAAAACAGTGCCTCTACCGTCGGTAAAAATAATAAATTTCAGCGGCCACGAATGAATTTACTCACTTTCGTTACGCATCAATCGAATCATCACGATCTCGAAGCTCAAAACTTATAATCATAATCGAGAGCACGAAAATTCTTTTGACATACGGTAACGTAAATCTCGAAGGCTGACTATCGAGTACTACCATCTCTCGGACTCGACACATTTACATTACGAATTCGATAGATTTTCGTGCTTGACGTACTGTTGAGCATATTTCACTTTCCAATGGTAATCGTGTTGTCGATATCATGAATATCGACAAACAACAAATCACGGTACACCGATAAGGCCTTGTTATTTAACACAAAACTCGTTTGGAAAAAGCCTTAACGCCCCACCAGGTTCGAGAGAGAGACTAGAGTTGACTAGGGGTATGTGACAGAAATGATCCGTTGACGCTGATGATAAGAGGACTATGAGGTATTAAAAAGTAATGATGAATCTTTCCCTTCGATCAATTTATTTCAGTACTAGCGACCCGCCCTCGCTTCGCTTCGGAAACATTAAAACACACATGAAACCAAAAAAATAAATAAAAAAAATTAAAAAAAAGTAGCCTATGTTCATCAGGGACAATGTCAGCTTCTAATGGAAAAATAATTTTTGAAATCGGTCCAGTAGTTTCGGAGCCTATTCGAAACAAACAAACAAACAAATCTTTCCTCTTTATAATATTAGTATAGATATAGATTTATTCCGAAGTCAGCTCGAAAAAGAAGGGGTGCAAAAGTATGTCAACCCAAAATTAAGAGTTTATTGTAAAAAAAGAATTACCAGCAATCGCAGCAATATACTGATTGGTCCTTTGTGTTTTTCCGCCCTTCTCCTCGACGGAGAGCATGTGCATAGTAGGTCTGTCCATCTTCGCGCCTTCTCACCGCCGCATCCTGTAACAAATTTCCAGAAACAATGTTATTTTATGAATCTACTAGCTGACCCGGCAAACTTCGTAGTGCCTCAATCGATAAATAAAAGACCTAAACTTTTGTATAAAATAAACTTAAAACAAAAACAAATGGAATCCGTCCGACGGGGGACACATCAAAGGAAGTTAATTTTATTTAATTCCGAGCACTTTCATACCTTTTAAACCTTCTCTGGACTTCTACAAATAATTCAAGACCAAAATTAGCCAAATCGGTCCAGCCGTTCTCGAGTTTTAGCTAGACTAACGAACAGCAATTCATTTTTATAGATATAGATTAAATTGCATTTAATCATATTAAATTAATTGGAAATAAACAATATATTACTGCAATCAACCCTAACAATGAACCTAAAACTAAAACCCCAAAAATAATAATAATTTAATAACTAAAATATAATATTAAAAGGAGCCCTTTTAGGCAAAGTTCCGAAGATACTGGCAGCGTTCCCCCTTTGAATAGCTAGACTAATGCTTTATCCGAGGTAGCTGCCAGCTCTTTGGTCTCCTGTGATGTCGACTAACTTTTTTGCTATTTCCTTAAAAAGACTTATTTAATATTAATATATTAACTTCTATACAGAGCAGCGTCAAACAACCTAGTCTATTGATTTTTAAATTCTAAATCGCCTATAACTAAATAACCCTAACGCAAAATTTTGCTATTGAAGCGTGGTTTTTTAAATTTTTTTTTTATTTATTGCCTAGATGGTTGGACGATCTCACAGCCCACCTGGTGTTAGTGGTAACTGGAGCCCATAGACATCTACAACGTAAATGCGCCACCCATCTTGAGATGTAAGTTCTAAGGTCTCAAGTATAGTTACAACGGCTGCCCCACCCTTCAAACCGAAACGCATTTCTGCTTCACGGCTGAAATAAGCAGGGCGGTGATACCTACCCCCGCGGACTCTCAAGAAGTCCTACCACCAGTAAACTACAAGTAAATACGATTCGCCAACCTTGGGATCCGTATGCTAATTAAGATAAGTGCACAAACCATTCGCGTTTGAACGTAACTGCGCTGTGAATTATTTGTTTGTCGTATTTATGTGTATTAATTATGAGGAAAACGTGAATACGGTGAATCGCATACCGGCCTCGCGGTGAAACGAAATGTGTTTTTTTTTCCATTCAACGACTCTTTTACTTTATAATCGTTTTAAAGGACAGATTCAAAGCAAATCATTTTTTTTTGTGGAACATAAATGAAAGTACACACTTGTTGAACGTCGAAAAGAACTACCGCCAATTCACAAAACCTAGCCTCCGTCCTGAGAAGAACTGGCAAGAAACTCAGCGGGCATGTCTTTTTTTTTAAATATTAGATTATTATTTTTTTATACTGAATTTTTTTAAATATTCATTTTTACTAGATATATTATAACGTAACAATTATTGCAATATTAAAATACCCAGAGCAACTCATTCTCATGATTCGAAATGATTTGCACTTTTTCAATATATTTATTTGTACGTTGTGACGAATGTTTATTTATTTTTATATTTTAAATCACGCACGGTCATCCGGCCCCAATTTAGGATACCCTGTGTTATCTACGTGAACGCATTAATACGTGAAGCAAAAACTTTGTACTCCTTTTACGAAAATTGCGCGGACGAAAGACTATGAAATTTCCCACACTTATAGAGAATATGGAGAAGGAGTGCAGAATAATATTATTTTTTAAAGTATGCATAAAAATCACTTCAGTGCACCGCGTAGGGCACCGGTGACCTACATGGCTGTCAGCGTGTCAAGCCCGCATGGGTAAGTGTCAAAGTTATGCCTATATCAACCGTGAAGCAACCACGCGTTCAGTGTGCTTAGTGTTAATTTTTAACGTTCTCGTGAGCGTTAAAGTTGACTCAAATTTGTATGCAGTTGGAACAGCGCCCCTAGCGACAAACGTAGGCAAGCGTTCCAACTCCATACAAATTTAAGATAACTTTTACGCTATCGAGATCGTTAAACACGGGACGCCTGGCAGATGTGAAAAATCGACATTATTGTGTAAAAGTAATATGCAGAAAAGAACAGATTGTGATAGGAACTAAATATGTCATAATGATAAAATAAAATATTACGAAAAAATAATTTGTTTTCAAGTAAAACACAGGTTATGTGTACTGTAGTAAGCAACACTGTATACACTACGGAGTATACACTATAGGTATCCGAGCTCAGTGTAGCGAGAGAGATGGCTTAACGCCGGATCGAGTGGGAGAGAATCGCACAGTCGATTGCGCACGACGACGCGTCGCCACGGCATGCGTCGCCACCCCAGAAATCGGTTTTACGTGCGGCTATAGATGTTTCACATCAAAAAAATTGCACTAAGCACACTGTACGTCAAGCACGAGAATCTATCGAATTCGTAGTGTAAATGTATCGAGTCTTCGATACGAAAACGGACCATTACATTAGATGATAGCACTCGATAGTCAGCCTTCGAGATTTACGTTACCGTATGTCAAAACAATTTTCGTGCTTTCGATTATGAGTATAAGTTTCGAGTTTCCAGAACGTGACGATTCGATTGCGAAAGTGAGTAAATTCATTCGTGGCTGCTGAAATTAATTCTTTTTAAGGACGGTGGGGGCGTTGTTTTAATTTTTTTTTATTGCTTATATGGATGGACGAGCTCACAGCCCACCTGGTGTTAAGTGGTTACTGGAGACCATAGACATATACAACGTAAATGCGCCACCGACGTTGAGATATAAGTTCTAAAGTCTCAAGTATAGTTACAACGGCTGCCCCGCCCTTCAAACCGAAACGCATTACTGCTTCACGGCAGAAATAGGCAGAGCGGTGGTACCTCTCCGCTCGGACTCATAAGAGGTCCTAGCACCAGTAATTACGTAAATTATAATTTTGCGGGTTTGATTTTTATTACACGATGTTATTCCTTCACCGTGGAAGTTAATCGTGAACAATTGTTGAGTACGTATTTCATTAGAAAAATTGGTACCCGCCTGCGAAATTCGAACAGCGGTGCATCGCTCAACACGAATGCACCGGACGTCTTATCCTTTAGGCCACGACGACTTCAATACATTTATACATTGCATATCATCCTATATACATTTTGTATCGATCGCATCACGAATAGTTTTTCGATAGTCATTCGTGTTCGCTCCTCCGGCACGAAGGTCGGGACAGCGTTATGCAATATGATCGAGAGTTCAAAGTCACACTACGTGACGGTCGTGTTTACATTGTGACGCCCATGAACTTTAGTGATTTAGAAATCCTTAACGGTGGTGGAACGTATTTGTGTAGCACCACCATTCGATTGGGGGCGCATGACAACCGTTTGATTGAAGAATAATACAGCGGTTATAATAGAGATGGTTCCAACTTGAGGTATGAAAACGGGGTGAAATTGAAATTTATGTCTATGGTCTCAGGCCCATAGTGACAAGTCGGGTCATGGGCTCGTTGGCACATCAAAGTCTATAAATAGGCGTATATAAATGCTATAACTAGCTTTTTTTTAGATTAAAAACGATGAAGGCTGCTCCATGTCCACTGCTGCCAGGTTTTTTTTCCTACCTATGCTGATAGCCTTGAGAGGCTATTTCAGCTTCGCCCTAACGTGAAAGAATAGTGTTCCGCAGAATCTACCACCTGATCGAACCCGCTGAGAAGATCCGGCGAGAAGCTCAGTGGGCTGTGTCTATGGGAAGACACTGGTCTTGCCCAAGCTACGCCAGCATGACCGGTCTTGTGTCGTCCGTGTCCGATTCCTGCGACCTTCAGCAGATCACCGGTCCACCTCAAAACGCCATTTACAATTTAAAAAATAAAAACACTTATTATATTCAAATAAAGCCAATTGTTTAACTTGAACAAATGCGACAATGGTGACCGAAATTCATTATCGATTCAATTCTAGAGTGCATTGAGGTTTTGACAAAAAAACAACAATGAAACGACAATTAAAAAAAAACAGATAAACATCATAAACAAACAAAAGCAGACAAACAAAGTACCGTTTGGCAAACAAGAAAAAAAAAACACCGCTCTTCACAATCTGCCACATTACTGATGTGCAAATGTTTGCCTTAGAATGCTAATAAACGATAAGTGCCATGTTTCACGTTTGAAAATATTTGAAGCATTGTTCTAATTGATAATAATAATGTGCTAGTTTATAATGTGGTATAATAGCGAAATTCCCAATCGGGTCTCGAAGTATAGTCCTTGTTAGCCCGTGTCTCAATCCTCGAAATCGCCTAATTTAGGTTCAGTTTACATTTGAATTTAATATTTCAGTTGGGTCATTTAATAGCAGCCGAAATTTGTAATTGTACCAAGAGATTTATAACTGAAAGCAAGAATAAAACGATAGATTTAAAAAAAATGTGTACAATCCACACGTGGTAGCAGCGAAACGTGGCAGTGACACGTTCGGAAAAACAAGGATGTGGAGAGCCCAAACCACCGGTCATCGTTCTCGTCGAACCCGTCACTTGCGACGATGGGCTCGGCGAGTAAATTAACCCATAGACATAGCCCACTGAGCTTGTCGCTGAATCTTCTCAGAGGGTTGCGTTTCCGATCCGGTGGTAAATTCTGCAAAACACGGTTCTTACTAGGGTTCGTGCTAGCAACAACGTCAGGTTCTTGAGCCTCGTGAGCTTACCTACTAGCCCGGTGACGCTGATATGGTCTCTCTAGACCATCAGCTTAGGTAGGAAAAAAGAAAGAAAAGTAGTAGTAGAAGTGAAAACTTCAAAAATGTTGGCTTGAAGATCATAGTGTAAAATTTCGGGAAGAGGATAGTTATAGGCTTTAGTAATGATCATAGTGATACAAAGTTTGATAATTATTTTACATTTTATTTGTATATACCTATTACATAGATTAATTCAAAATGTATTAAGTACGAATATTAGGTACGAAGCAGAGCACAAAGAGAACCACGAATATAAGAAACACTGTATAATGATTCCTAACTCATTTTCTGTCGCGTTAAATCTTATAAATTTATGTGTCTGTCTCTTTTTACTGTCGCTTTTTCGTTTCATCTACTTTCGAATGACAAAGATGCTAAAGAAGTTATCAGTTCAAAAAAAAAGAAAGCTGTTAATACCTAGTCAGGTCATAAGTATTGTCACACAGTAAAAACTCTTCTTTTAGAATGCTGGCCACAAAAAAGTTTATTGAATTCGAATTTCGAATTGTTCATGAAAATAAAAATGTATACTTTATAGAATTTTACTCATTTTTGAATATGGAGTGGACGCTTAAAGAAGACCGTGTTGCAGTTATTGCGTTGCATCGTTGCGGTTACGCGCCAATTCAAATTTTTAACATACTGAAAAATTTGAATATAACCAAAAGATTCGTTTATCGTACCATCAAACGATACAATGAAGACTCTAGTGTAGATGACAGGTCAAGAAGTGGTCGCCCTCGGTCTGTTAGGACTCCAGCAGTGATAAAAGCTGTGAAGGCGCGAATTCAAAGAAATCCCAAACGTAAGCAGAAACTGTTGGCCCTTCAGATGGGGTTAAGCAGAACCACGGTGAAAAGGGTGTTAAATGAAGACTTTGGGCTTCGGGCATATCGAAGAAAAACAGGACATCGTTTGAATGCTCGTCTAATGGACCTGAGACTGAAGAGATGCCGCGCTTTGTTGAAGCGGTACGCGGGAAATTACCGTAGAAGAGAGCTACAACAAACAAAATGATAAGGTGTACGCACACAGTAGTGAAGAAGCGAGCAACCGTATTCCGCGTGTCCAACGAGGTCATTTTCCATCCTCGTTCATGGTATGGTTGGGAGTTTCTTATTGGGGCTTAACAGAGGTACATTTTTGTGAGAAAGGTGTAAAAACGAATGCAGTTGTGTATCAAAATACAGTCCTGACGAACCTTGTGGAACCTGTTTCTCATACCATGTTCAATAACAGGCACTGGGTAATCCAACAAGATTCGGCGCCAACTCATACAGCGAAGAGCACACAAGACTGGCTGGCGGCGCGTGAAATCGACTTCATCCGGCACGAAGACTGGCCCTCCTCCAGTCCAGATTTGAATCCGTTAGATTACAAGATATGGCAACACTTGGAGGAAAAGGCGTGCTCAAAGCCTCATCCCAATTTGGAGTCACTCAAGACATCCTTGATTAAGGCAGCCGCCAATATTGACATGGACCTCGTTCGTGCTGCGATAGACGACTGGCCGCGCAGATTGAAGGCCTGTATTCAAAATCACGGAGGTCATTTTGAATAAACTTTAGTGTCATAAGAATCTATGTTTTGTTAAGTTCATTTTGGTATATGAATGGTTACATAATGAATAAGCTTGTTTCAATTATTTTACATTAAACATGTGACAGAATTTATGACCTGACTAGGTAATAGAATTATTAAGCGCTGTTTGAATTGACCCTGTTGCTCGATGTCTGGCCACCCCAGACGGTGTTCATTTTGATGACCATAGGCCCGCGTAACCAAGCGCTTTCTCTCCGGCCCATAAAAAGCGCTAATTATGACATGAAAATCTGTTTATCGGAAATGTTCGTTTTTGTAGACACTTATATTAACTATGAAGCGTTTCGAGTGCTTATAATGTCGATGCGTAATGGATGAGATTATAGAACTTAACCAAAAGCAAAAGCCTACAGTTTGTTGAGTATCGATTTGTTAATAAGGGCAGTCGACACAACAACTTTTTTTTTTATTGCCCTTGTAGGCAGACGAGCATACGGCCCACCTGATGGTGAGTGGTTACCGTCGCCCATGGACTTCAGCAATGCCAGGAGCAGAGCCAAGCCGCCGCCTATCTCTGCCCATTTCTGTCGATTTATCGATTATCGGAATGAAATGAAATTAAAGCGTTCTACGTAACAAACAATATTTTGATGAGTGAAATTCTATTTGGTTTAATCGATATTTTTGCAAATTTACACGAGAGCCATTTAATGTTTAAAATTTGGGAAAAAAAATATCATAACAAAAAAACTTCTTCAGCCATTTCAACGGGGTAAACTTGATTGTAGTTCAATTAAAAAAAAGATGTTCGGCGTCGTGGGACACCGGATAGGAACGAAGTTCCTTATTATACAAATATTAATTTTAAGTTCTATTCGAGGTATAAAGAAGTGTGTTGCGCGAACGAACGCTCTGAGATCGTGGTCAGTGAATGATAAAAAAATATGTTATTTTTTGTACGTTATTACAAAGTTAAGTCGTGCACTGTGTTAGTAACGTACGTTATTACAAAGTTAAGTCGTACACTGTGCATTAATAATAAAAATCTTACGTTACGGACGTTTTTTCCCGGTTAGGGTACCCCTCCGCATCGTCCCACAAGGAACTTCGTTTCAACATTGTTATTTTTTTTTTAAATTATACTCGATAATCTCATTAAATAGAAAAAAATATAATTTTTTTTTATTTTTTTATTTCTACATTTCCTATTATAATTATTAAAATAATAATAACCGTCATCACGTAGACTATACATTAGACACTGTATAGACTATACATAAATATTAAAAATCTTACGTTACGGACGTTTTTTCCCGGTCAGGGTACCCCTCCGCATCGTCCCATAAGGAACTTAGTTCCAACAATTCAAACTGTTGTTGCTAATTTCAAATAAAACGCGTCTTTAATTACAAAGATAAATGTCGCGTATAAAGCGTAATGTTGTTTAAACCAAAAGACTTTTCGTCTTTCGGTAGAAAGAGGGATCTCGATTTAAGAAACTCTAGTTCCCGGTTGCTGTTTGTTGCAAAAATCGCCATTTATTCAACCGAAGTCTTTGTCCTTTAATCTCAGAATAAGAGAAATAACAAAGAAAGGATTAACTCATTCACGAGTTTGCTTCCAGTAAATCGTCATCATTATATGAGGCGATAAGATACTAAGACATGGGCTAACTACAATACATTTGTCCTTTTTTACGTCAATTGCTTAAAGAATGTGTCTTTTAAATTAATAATAATACTTAACGAAGTAATGTTAATAAAACCGCTTAATTTCTTTCTAAAAATTATTTTTCAATAAATTATTCTGCCGTGAAGCAGTAATGCGTTTCGATTTGAAGGGTGGGGCAGCCGTTGTAACTATACTTGAGACTTTAGAACTTATATCTTACGGTGGGTGGTGCATTAACGTTGTAGATGTCTATGGGCTTCAGTAACCACTTAACACCAGGTGGGCTGTGAGCTTGTCCACCCATCTAAGCAATAAAAAAAAACATTCAAATAATTTATAGGTTAATAAATAATAAATAGACGTGATCACTAGCAATGCGATCAGATAGATTCCAGGGCCCGCTAATTTTAAGTAAATTTAAGTTTAGAATTTAAATAAAACAATATTTTTATTAAAGACTAGCTGACCCGGCAGACTTCGTAGTGCCTCAATCGATAAATAAAAGAAGACTTAAACTTCTGCATAAAATAAACTTAAAAAAAAAAAAAAAGAAAGGAATCCGTCCGACGCGGCGACGGGGGACACATCAAAGGAAAAACAAAATTGTTATTTTTATTTAATTCCGAGCATTTTCATATTTATCTACCTTTTAAACCTTCTCTGGACTTCCACAAATAGTTCAAGACCAAAATTTGCTAAATCGGTCCAGCCGCTCTCGAGTTTTAGCGAGACTAACGAACAGCAATTCATTTTTATATATCGTCGCTTGAAAGGCAAACGTGACTAAGCGACAATTCGTGAACTTTACAGTAGACTAATTTAAAGTTGAAATACCTGAAAATAAAATTTATTTTAACGAATCCAGCTGTAGTAGAATCTAGCTAGTAGCTGTAGGATTGAAATTATTTTAATAGACCTAGAAATATATATTTTTTACGGATCGAATATGGTTATTGCTATCATTTATGTACAAAGCAGTTATTGTCGCTTAGTCACGTTTGCCTTGTCGATATATAGATAGATAGATAATAATATAACGTTTACGCAAACTTCTCTACATAGTTGTGTACACAAACGTAAGACGCTAGACCTAAAACAAATATTTGAGTAGAATCGATCATAATTTTTCTGATTACTCAGTTTGATAACGCGAATATTATCGGTAGATACGATCTGCAAATATAAGCCGACGAAACATTATTTAAAGATATCAAAGATGAGATTACGTTATAATACTCATTGTAAAAATGAATACATATTTATAAAAAAATCTAATTTTTTTTTTTATCTAATATTTAAAAAAAAAGACATGCCCGCTGAGTTTCTTGCCAGTTCTTCTCAGGACGGAGGCTAGTTTTTGTGAATTGGCTTTAGTTTTTTTTTGACGTTCAACAAGTATGTACTTTCATTTATGTTGAATATTTTTTTTTTATTTGATTTGATTTGAGAGATATAACAATAATAAAATCAAAGATGGCGACCTTTTGTTGCGCGATCACGCAAGCTATGTTTTTATTACTGATACTAGTTTAAATAAATTACATTATTTATTTAATCTGTCAATCACTTGATTTTCACTATATCCTTATAGCTGTGTTTTAAATAAATATATCCTCCTCCTTGCCTCGTATTCCTCACTGCTGAGGGTCGTGACCAACCTTTTGTATCACCTTCGCACGCACGATCTTTTTCCATCTATTCTTGTCTCTGGCGAATAGAACAGACAAGGCTGTATGGGCTTAGATCCTCTTGCCTTTCTTAATAAGGTTGTAGTGTTGACCGCGTTAACCCCCCTACCTCATCCGGGTTCTGACCCCGGAGGGGATCGGATGTCGGGTGTAAGAGTGCAGGGGAGTCGTTTAGTGGGTGGGCCCTAAAATCCTTGGGCCCGCGGTCTGCTCACAACACCATGCAGATCTTTAAGTCTCACATACCCCGCGCGCCCCTTATGTGCGCGGGAACCACGTAGGAGGTTTGGCCTCCGACCCGAAAAAAAAAGGGCCCTCCTCACTATGTGCTCCCCATAGGCGTTGAAAGGAATGGGCGATAAAATACAACCTAGGCGTACTCCTTTGAGAAATTTAAATGTTTTTGAGGTTGTTCTATCGACTCTTACGACTGCCTGACTTGAGCCATACAAGCGATGAGATGATTTGGTACCCCAACTTCTTGTAGAATCCTCCATAAACAACTCCAGTTGACACAGTTGAACGCCTTGCTATAGTCGACTATAAAAGTCTACTACCAGATAAGTGGGCAATAAAACACATATTTGTTATGAGCCGTGGTTTTACAGCGCTGACTTACATTTATACCTCTTGGTTCGAATATGTTAACGACACTCAACGATATCTGGACCGGGCTTTCGATATCTCGATAAGACCGGCTACCGTTTGATGACATAATCCAGCGCCGAACACCTGATAAACTATATGATGCGGCAGTAAATCGTATTGACGGCTGATCTATAGACTTTAATGCGGCTGCTACTGTTCCTGAAAAGCGATAATAGCATCTACATAATCCGGCTGTTCCGGTTGTAGATGTATTAAGTCATTGTTACTGGAACGGTCATATTGAAGGTTAAGTAAAGAGTACTTAAATTAAATAATGCGTCTCTAGTTATTTATAATTCTACGGCTTACTTGTGATGTAATAGAATTAAATGCCAAAACAATTATCGTTTCGCGTGAGACAGGGTTTTCTGTCGCAAAGCATTCGATCATTCGCAAGTCATTCGTCCCGGTTTGAAAGGTGAGTAGCCATTATACGATTATGAGGCAGTCTTATCCCGGTCATGGTCAAGGGATTGAGGCCGCACGCTACCGTCATTATAGAGGGCAACAGGAGGAAGGGTCTGCGACCGAGGCCGTCGTTGTCTCCCGGACGTAAGCTGGAAGAGCAACCCAGTCGGGGGAGTGTCGCGTTCTGACCTAGCAGGGTATCCCGGAACACCAGCGTCACCACCCAGATGGCCTGACGGGAAAACGAACTGCCGTGGATCTGGTTGTAGTGTAAACACTAGCGGTCAATCACGAAAACCATCTTACTCTGCCTGGGTTCTACCTAAGATTGACGGCGGGTGAGAGAGTGCAAAGGCAGTCTTTTGGTAGGTAGGCATTTAAAACTTCCTTCAGTTTGCTCCCAACATCTGCAGACCGTAAAGACCCCCATACCCTACCACAAACTAAGGTTCTAAACTTCATTCGGGTCCTCTTCCAACAAAACACATCCTTTCCAATGATTTTTCCTGATTTATCCTTAATTGTCGACTTCGTTTTCGTCTAATTTGATGATCGGGACAATGTGGCCAATTCTTCCTAGATACATGCAAAGAATCTTATCTTTTACTCATTAAACTGTAATCCAATCAATTTTCGTTGTTACCGTTACTGCCTGTACGCGAAATTATCTCATTTAATATCTAACTGCGTCGTCAGGCTCAAGTTGCGCTTTGCGCTGTCACGACTCTTAGAACTTTTTGGACCTAACTGTGATGTGTTCTACGAGCAATGTGGTGTGTCTACTGCCACTTCAGCTACACCATTCTGAAAGCTATGTCGGTCACTTTGATTCTCCTTTAACTCTTGTCTTTCCTAATTCGATGTAGGTTCAGAATATGTTCTTCGACCGGCTAGTGCTTAAATTGTTTATAGAAGGGTTTGACGTTTATGATACAATGGTATTCTATCGTCATAGAAGGGATCTGTAAGTTTCTTAAAAAAAATTGTTGGCGCTCTTAGATTCCAATCCAGACACCGTTGCATAGCTCAATACGAGCAAACCGAAAAAAAACAAAATTGTATTTATTAATGATTAGTCACACCAGTACGCTTTATTGGCCGAATTGATTTAACTTTGATCCAGGATAACCAAACTCAGGATCTTCTGCGAGGCAAATCTGAATATTGATTTAGTTCATTCGGTTAACCAGGCTTGGATTGTCTTAGCCTTGGATTGAAGAAATGGGAAACAGACACAAAGTAATACTCATTGCGACACGACAAAAACAAATTACCTTTAATTACTGAACCTACAAGGAAAACAGTGAAATCTACAAATACGTACAACCCAACCACTTACAAGGAAATCTGGAAGATTCTACAAAAAGTCCTCTGAATAATGCAATTATTAGAAATTTCGAAAAACCCATTCAGGTCGTAACAACGATTAGTGTGCACAGAATGATCTCAACCTAACCAAGAATCAATGAACTAATTGACTCGGCTAAAAAAGATCGAATCAAAGAAATACGTGTAATGAATTTACTCTCGCGTCAATGGCCAGAGCAATTGCGCTGTTAAATGAATTTCTGTTCAAAACCCAGGATGCTGACGTGTCTGCTGATAGTTGGGGAATACTTTTGTCTAAAATAATGTTATTTTTAGCATAATAATATTACTTATCTATATATATAAAAATAAATTGCTGTTCGTTAGTCTCGCTAAAACTCGAGAACAGCTGGACCGATTTGGCTAATTTTGGTCTTGAATGATTTGGGGAAGTCCAGAGTAGGTTTAAAATGTAGATAAATATGAAAGCGCTCGGAATTAAATAAAAATAACAATTTTGTTTTTCCTTTGATGTGTCCCCCGTCGGACGGATTCCTTTTGTTTGTTTTAAGTTTATTTTATACAAGAGTTTAGGTCTTTTATTTATCTATTGAGGCACTACGAAGTCTGCCGAGTCAGCTAGTACTTAATAATTTTAATAATGTTTTTTTGTGTTAACGAGTTAGGCGTTTTGGTGCAAACTGTACGCCTGACTTTGTATTGAATTGAATAAATAAATAAATGATAAGACGTATCGAAGCGACAATTGACGTATCTGTTTTTTTTTCATTGCACAAAAGAACAATCGTTTTACGAGTAAAACAATGACAATAAATTTATTCCTTTAGAAATGAAAACAATACTGTTATGAATAAATAGGTACGTAATTTGTCACGTCACAACGCCCTTGACGTCTGTAATGTTAATCTGAATTATTTATAGGCTGATTTACATATCGAGTGAAAGATTTTATTTGAAGTTAAAGTTACTGGTACGGTATATTAGGAACCAGTTCGGGTAGGTACCGCTGTCTTGCCTATTTCCGCCGTAAAGCAGTAATGCGTTTCGGTTTGAAGGGCGGGGCAGCCGTTGTAACTATACTGAGACCTTAGAACTCATATCTCAAGGTGGGTGGCGCATTTACGTTGTAGATGCCTATGGGCTCCAGTAACCACTTAACACCAGGTGGGCTGTGAGCTCGTCGTCCTATGTAAGCAATAAAAAAAAGACTTCGCCCTAATGTCTCAAATGTTGACAGCACGCACGTGATGAAATACGGCGTCTATGAAATTAGTTAGTACTAGCCGTACCCGTCCGCTTCGCTTCTCACCCCCACAAAGATTCTCATAATTAATGCCCCCGCAACTGGTGTAGGGAGTCTAACACTCATATAAATATTAGCCTATCCATCAAGTACATTTGCTACATGGATACCAAGTTTCAAGTCAATCGAATGCACGGTTCAGTAGTTATAACGGAACATCCGTAAAAACCACTGTAGATTTATATATTAGTATAGACTAGAGGTCCCGCAGTAGTCGAAATTCGACTATAATTAATTGGAATTGTACACTATTATGATTGTGTTTTATACTTCCATAATCACAAATTTCGCCATATTAATAAAGACAAACAATATTTAATCTATTCTTAATTTGACCACAGACGTCAAGAACAAAAGTTTGACAATAAATAGTATACATGCGTGTGTGCGTCAAATACATGGTATGTAGTGTGTGTAATGTTTTCTTTATTGATTTAATGTATCTTTTAGGCATTCTTTTAAAAAAAATATTAGCATTGTGCACTTCTTCTCTATATTCTCTATAAGTGTGGGAAATTTCATACTCCTCCGTCCGCGCAATTTTCGTAAAAAGGGATACAAAGTTTTTGCTTCACGTATTATAATTTTTTTTAAATATTTACTAACAATCACGCCACGTTAACTGGTCCCGTGCTAAGTTCGTAAAGAACTTGTGTTACAAGTACCAGATAACGGAAATAAATATAATATTTTTATTATACACATACATATATTTAATATACACCCATAACCCTGAAAAGACATTTATATTTATCATACAAATATCTTTCCTTGGCGGGATTCGAACCCGCGATCCCCTTGTGTAGTGACCATGTCACTTACCACTACACCAGACGGCCGTTTAAGTAATATTAGTATAGATATATATTAAACGCACTCAGCTTTCTTTCTTCTTTTCCCTCCACTTCGTATAAACCATTTTTTCTTTGATTTCTATTCACAACAGAGTCAAGGCACAAAATTAAATCGATTTTTTTTAAAATAATTCTAATGATTACTTCTGTCTTAACACTATTACTTACGGAATTTTCGACTATCAATGTAAAAGCTATAAGGTCGAATATTATTGGCAAGTCAAATTAATAGTTGTTGCAGGTTTTATCAAAGCAGGTTTTCGGTATTGATTTAATCAGCTATTTTATTTTCGTTGGCCTTGTTATCTCTTGACCCAATTATAAGCCACAGCTTTTTTTTACTTTTTGGCGGGAACTCGAACAGTGAGGTCTTATTTGATTAATTTAGTACTTCTTCGTGTAACATTGGTGGCTTTTTAATCATTCAAATAAAAGTACACCAGTATAGGTTAATATAACAAAATCGCCGCCATAAATTCTTGGGTTCTCCGGTCTATAGAAATTGCTGTAAATTCCCATAATTTTACGGAGTGAAAATTTTTCATTTCACCTCACAAAACCATTTCATTGAACTTTGTTTTAAAATCACGATCATTCAAATCAAATAATTAAAAAAACAATGAAATTTGTTTCATTTCACTTCATTTCGTTACGTTCCGTTTTATGTTACCTAAGATCATAAACCCAAATAAAAATTTGGCTAAAAGGTCAGAATCCAGACAGTTACATAAGTAAAATAAAAATAGACTTTTTTTATTTGGTTGTCTGTTGTTATGCAGTAAATAAAATACATAGATCACACGCAAGCGAAGGCCACTACCCACACGAAAGCAAACTCAATTGTATTGCATAACGGTCGCAGCGGAACGTCATTCCTCTCCGAGCAAAATCTGGAATAGCTAGCAGGGTACAACTCACGGAACACTTTAACACACACACACACACACATATATATTATTGCTTAGATGGGTGTACGAGCTCACAGCCCACCTGGTGTTAAGTGGTTACTGGAGCCCATAGATATCTACGACGTAAATGCACCACCCACCTTGAGATATAAGTTCTAAGACCTCATGTATAGTTACAACGGCTGCCCCACCCTTCAAACCGAAACGCATTACTGCTTCACGGCAGAAATGGGCAGGGTGGTGGTACCTACCCGCGTGGACTCACAAGAGGTCCTACCACCAGTGAAATATGTTTAAATCACCAAGATTCATAAGCGAAGCAGTTGTCATTGAGTTGTTAGGTCTCCTTTGGAGGCGCTCGGGTAGCTGTTAGCAAATCCATCCTTCCTGGTTGAGCCACAATAGATTTTGAGGAAAAAATTAGAAAGAAGGCTGCGATTCAAATAAAACAGATTGTAGTGATCAATACTGACGACCGCGGTATTATATCTCAATCAATTTCTCAAGGTAATTATGGTCGTAAAAATAACTAGAAGCTTTGCTGCCAATCATGATGCTTATTCTTTGCTTAGGCTTTCCTTGGTGATATATTTTGAATGAAGCATTACTGGTGGCCTGGAGGCCTTTGTCACCAGGACAGGTAGGCAAGCACGGGCTCAACCAGGAGGGGTGCGATTTGCTGAGAGCTAACCGAGCGCCTCCGAAGGAGACCTAACAACACAAGAGCAACTGCTTGACGATTGAATTGTATTAAGTAGTATAGAGATTTTCACATCAAATATTCATGAGCGACGACTTTCTCTTTCTGATGTCAATACACTTCAGTAACACGAGATGGACGGTTGTATGCAAGAGGTCTTTACGCGTCTAAATTAAAAATAAACGCATCTAGTTAATTGCCATAGTGTTTATCTGATTAACATTGTCCGTTTCAATATGAATGAAGAAACATACGAATCAGAGTTATAAAGTCCTTCAAACGCTATTAACAGACTGAGGCGTGTGATCGCTTAGGCATAATGAACATCCAATTCAATAATTGATGCCCACGTCTAAGAATTCGTTCGAAAAATATTCCAGTTAATTTTGTTCGTTCCTTTATAGCGACTACAGCGGTGTTAGCTCACGTATTATAATAGATGTGTGCAACTATATATCGAATAAGATTTTTTTATTATTATTGCTTAGATGGGTGGACGAGCTCACAGCCCACCTAGTGTTAAGTGGTTACCGGGGCCCATAGGCATTCGCAACGTAAATGCGCCACCCATTTTGAGATATAAGTTCTAAGGTCTCAAGTATAGTTACAACGGCTGCCCCACCCTTCAAACCGAAACGCATTACTGCTTCACGGCATAAATAGACAGGGTGGTGGTACCTTCCCGCGCTGACTCACAAGAGGTCCTAACATCAGTAAATTATTATTTTCCAATATCACAAGAATTTTTTTTTATAACAAAACAGAGAAAATGTAATAAATAAAAGGATCTAACTCTAGAAGTCTTGCTGATTATAGTATAATTTCGACCACTGGGCGAACACTAGGCTCTTGTTAACTAATTCGATAATATTAATCGCAATGAAACACGACTAGAAATAAAGTAATGCGCCTAGTCAATGACCTTGCGTGGCGCGGGGGGCTGCCAATTACATTCACGCGGCTGGGAGCCATGAATAGGGAATCTAATAAAATGACAAATTCGTATTATTTTTTTCTACTAAACAACATTAACACTTTAAAATAGTTTGTATAAAGGTGATCTTCAGTAAGCTCACTCGCTTTTGGTTAAGTATTTTGAAAAGTTATGTGGCATTAAATTATTTTTTTTAATATTTTTTTTGCCCTTGTAGGCAGACGAGCATACGGCCAACCTGATTTTGAGTGGTTACCGTCGCCCGTGGACTTCAGCAATGTCAGGGGCAGAGCCAAGCCGCTGCTTACCGCTGACAGACCCAAGCCGCTGCCTACCGCTGATTTTCATTTAAGTAACTTTTAGAATACAAGCATTGGTTTTTCTTTATCGAGAGCGGTTCTCTTGTAATTTAAACGGAACCCAGAATTCATACTTAATTTACAAACGCAGCGTTTTAAACATTCATGCAATAACAAACAGGTGAATGTGTCCTTCGACCTGTACCCACATCCGGCGCGGACGCATGCATTAATGCATTCCAATGTGGAGCGTTTATTAAAATACATGTTGATCTATATTCAGTGATTGCACTGACAACTTCAGCCCACTGAGTTTCTCGCCGGCTCTTCTCAGTGGGTCGCGCTTCCAATCCGGTGGTAGATTCTGCGAAGCACTGCTCTTGCTAGGGCTAGTGTTAGCTAATTCTTTCAGGTTGAGCCCTTAGCTCACTTACCCGTCCGGGCGTAGCTGTAATAGCTTCTTAGACTACCAGCCAATAGGTAGGAGAAAAAAAAAACAATTTTGAACCAGCTAATCATGTCAGCCTTGTTAGAAGTTAAGAATCTATACTAATATATAAATCTATAGTGGTTTTTACGGATGTTCCGTTATAACTACTGAACCGTGCATCCGATTGACTTGAAACTTGGTATCCATGTAGAAAATACATGTACTTAATGAATAGGCTAATATTTATATGAGTGTTGGACTTCTTACACCAGGGCAGGGGCGTTAATGATGAGAATCTTTGTGGGGGGTGAGAAATAATAATGTTAATTTTAAATGGCCAGCGAAGCGGACGGGTACAGCTAGTAGTTCGTTTATATATATTTATCTACCTAATGGCTGATAGTCTTAGGAGCTATTCCAGCTGCTCGCGGATCGGTAGGTGGAAGATGATGAGAAAATGAAGTAAGATTAGCAAAGTCCTCGTGGCCTAAGTGATAAGAAGGCTGGTGCATTGGTATCAAGCGATCCGACTATGCCAGTGTTCGAATCCCGCAGGCAGATACCAAGTTTTCTAATGAAATACGTAGGTACTTAACAAAGCTCATGAATGATTATTTCCATGGTGAAGGAATAATAACGTGTAATAAAAATCTAACCCGCGAAAATTATAATTTGCCTGGTTTCTGATGGTAGTCTTGTGATCCCGCACGGGTTACCTACCCGTAATGCGTTTCTGTTTGAAGGGTGGGACAGCCGTTGTACTGTTAAAACTGAGACCTTAGAACTCAAGGCTCAAGATGGAAGTGTGGCATTCTCGATCAAGTCTATGGTGTCCGGTGACTACTTAATAGCAGGTGGGCCGAGAGCTCGTCCACCTGTCTTACCAATACATAAATAAATACAATAATCGAATACAAGGTTCGACGTCGCCCTAAACACGTCATTACGGATCCTCCCGATCTATTAACGGTGCTTTTAGGGACCACAAGCACCGGTCACCGTCCTCGCTGAGCCCGTCGCTTGCGACGTAGGGCTCGACGAGTAAATTAACCCATAGACACAGCTCACGCATAACCTTTTTAGATTTCCCGAAGCAACTTAAATAAATAAAAAACATATTATCAAAATTGTCTTATTTTCCGAAAGCTCTATTCGTTTTTTTGAATACTTTCACGCCGTCTCAGTCGTTTGCGTCCCTGACCATGAAATTTGAAAAAATATTCGAACATCCATTTTCTTAAAATCAATATATCGCGGCACATTTTTCAAATTAACAGATTTCAAAATATAAATTCCACCACCTATCCCGGATGAGATTTAAGTCTCATTTAGTATAACACCGTTTTTACCTTTTACTTTCAAGGGTTGAGGCTGTCCACTGACATTAAGCTCGCAGAATTATCAAGTTTTCTTTAGGAGACGTCGAACGGAGAAATCATGATTTAAACATTAATATGTCGCCAAAACCCGTTTTATGTTCCAATTTCTCATAGGCTACACTTATAACATGTGTATTGTGTGATTTGAGTTTTATCTTTAGGTGTTCGAATTCAAATAAAACTTGTTTATGAACTACCTTCATTCAACATAATGAATGATTTAAAAAAAAAACTATTACGCGTGCATACGGATCCTTTAATTTTACAAAAATAAAAATTTTTTTTTTTTAGTCATAAAATCTTCAGAATTCGACATATAAACGAACTATTTTGAACAACAAACTCACCACGTATATCGAGTAATTGATACTATGATTCGAACAACCACACTGTCCACTACACAGTCCAAATACAACTGATAAGCATTCGAATTACGTAACGCAAGAATTGAAAAAAAAAAAACAAAACGCACAGTCGATGTGGGACTATGCGTGCGCGTCGCGGGACGTATTTACGAACACTGACCGGTTTAGTGACGCGGCTGGACGCGGCTAAAGGCGGGAATGAAACTATTCCATAAATATTTGAATAATAAGTAACGTGACCATTGTTTTTTCGTGTCAAAGCGGGACGCGCCTACGGAATTTCGTATATAAATAAATATATAGGGTATGTCGGGTAAGATGTAATGATTAAGTGCAAAATAAAAGATATGGTTTAAAAAATTACTTCAAATAATTTATTATTGTATTTTACCATCACTGACATCTTAATCCTTACATCAACTTGCCCTTAAAATAATATTTATAAATTACTATTATCAATATTATCGTCCATAATTATTAATAAAATATTTTGTGTCTGATGCCTGATGAAGGTCTAATAAAAGACCGAAACGTTGCAAAAATAATAATGTAATTTGTTATTATGATCCTATCTTGTCCACATTCCTGAGATACAAAATATTTTATTAATATTTATAAATAATTTTGCAACAAAAACTACTTTTCTACAGCAAAATTAGAGTTACTTTAGTATGTATTTTGTAATATAATAAGGATTTGGGATAAGTAAGTATTCGGTTAGTTTCTAATAAACACATCCACAACGGATAAATGAAAGCGGGAAATTTTTTGTTCTCGTTGGGGACAGCGGGACGGACAGCCTGAAAACGGGACAATCCCGCCCGAAGCGGGACGTATGGTCACGTTAGTAATAACTCAAACCTCTTGGCTCGCAATGTTTTTTTTTAGTAAAGTTTTTTTTCTAGATTTTATTCCTCATTTAAATCTATCAAATGTGTAATCTATAAAATCCAAACTTAATTAATTCAACGTATTTAATAAATAATGGTATTTATAAACTATGTAGATTATTGTAAAATGTAACTTCGTCCAAAGACGCCAGTAACAGAGGCACGGGAAAATGCGTGATGATGACCGATTAGTATGTATTTAATATAGGTACGCTACATATTATATACAGTCAAACCTGGATAAGCGAGAGTTCAAGGGAGCACAATCTCATTCTCGCTTATAGAGGTTTCTCACTAACCCGAGTTTCTCGCTAATGCTCCCTCTAAATTTCGATTCGCGATTTTCCGCATTCAAACGCAATCACTATTTTAAGTTTATCACTTAATGACAGTACTTTAATTTTCCGTTTTGACATGATGCAGAACAGAACTTTCGTTCGCAATTGACTAACGATAAACTGAGTAAGGCCGACAAACAGGACGGTACACAGGCACACGTGTCCAGTCGAAAAGAATGCGATAAATAACAATTTTATTTAGTTCCACGAAATCGAATAGGTTCAATATTGACGAGAAAAAAATACAAAAACAATGGTAGGAAGTTCCACAAAAGTTAAGAATGAGTCATAAAATAGCAGATGTTAAATTTGTAATTTGTTTTGTCATTTGTTCCTTCTAAATAATATAAATAAATAAAGCTCGACTGTCGCTTATAGAGGTATAGATAAGTAGCACTCTCACTTACGGAGGTCCATGAGGGAAAAACGACTCTCTCTTACACAGTTTTCTGTTTCTCGCTAATAGAGGTTTTGGGAGCTTAAAATGACGGGTCCTGGCTATTACTCTCACTTATAGAGTTTTCTCACTTATCCAGTTCTCGCTTATCCAGGTTTGACTGTACATTATAATAACCATGTATAGTAATTATCACACTATGTGTACTCGCTGTTCTACCCGGGTTGTTTTAATTTTTCAGAGACTAAATAACACAGCGATAAAAATAAATAATGAAAACAACAGAGATTCTTTATTTTTGGGGTTTACATTTTTTTTTTCCTTAGGGGGGTGGACGAGCTCACAGCCCACCTGGTGTTAAGTGGTTACTGGAGCCCATAGACATCTACAACATAAATGTGCCACCCACCTTCAGATATAAGTTCTAAGGTCTCAGTATAGTTACAACGGCTGCCCCACCCTTTATACCGAAACGCATTACTGCTTCACGGCAGAAATAGGCAGGGTGGTGGAACCTACCCGTGCGGACTTACAAGAGGTCCTACCACCAGTAAGTTTTTTTTGTAGTTATAGAATCAGTAACGACGTGAGCTTGAATAAAAGCCTTATTTCAAAACCATAAACAAACACTTTCATTTTTATTTAAACAGATACGCATAGCTTATAAAAGAATTTAATGAAACCAAGTAGTCGATTATTGTTAGTAGCTAATTTGTCAGTTTAGCTAAAATACGTCTTAAGATATATCATATCATATACACCGGTTTGCCTAAAACCACTCGTTAGCCAACTATGTGTCTATGCCAGATTCCTTTCACAAAATGAAAAAAAAAACTGTAGAAAGGTTAAACGCAAATAAACGGGAAGCGAAAATGAACAAACAAAGAATGTCACCAGTATTATTTTTTATCTAAAAGTCGATTATTCAAACGTTAATTTCTGCTGGATAAGGCAGATGAAAGCTGTATTGAAATAGTTCAGCGTGAAATTATGATTTAACGTTCAATTATCTAAACCGGCCATGAATGAACTGAAAAAAAAAACGTGGACAATAATTAATTGATTTCGTGATTTTTCGTGACTAACCGCTAGACTATAGCCCCGATTTTAAATATCTCAATGATATCTGACTCTTCAAAATAAATTTGTGGTCCCGTAGTAGTCGAAATTCGACTATAATTAATTGAAATTATAAGTTTCAACATTATTATTGTCGTATTGTTATAGATTTCGCCAAGACTACACTATAGACAAATACTCGTAATATTAAAGATAAACAATACTAACCTATTCTCAATTTGACTACAGACTTTAAGCAATAACAAAAGTTTGACAATAAGCAAAGAGTGTGTGTGTGTGTGTGTGTCAAATACATGGTAGTGTGTGTAATGTTTTCTTTGTTGATTTAATGTATCTTTTGTGCATTATTTAAAAAAAATATTAGCATTGTGCACTTCTTCTCTATATTCTCTATAAGTGTGGAATATTTCATACTCCTCCGTCCGCGCAATTTTCGTAAAAAGGGATACACAGTTTTTGCTTCACGTATTAATATATAGATTCTTCTTCAATTCTTTCTATTTTGTTATTTTCAAAATTGATGTTCGTATTTTGTCATAAATGGAATGTTTATATAAGGAAAAAGCTGAATAGACAGAAATGAAAAATAAATTAAAGCTATGATAAACTGACAATGAAATCTAAATACGAGACTTTTTGGCGGGAACGCGAGGAGTGAAGTATGTGATTTGTTTTATTTTGACTATTTAGTGTTTCTTCGGGTTTAAATATGTAATAACGGTGGTTTATTAACTGTTTAATATCTGTGTAAGTGCACAAATGTGGGAAAATGAAACAAAGCGTGGACGTGACTTCTCGGGATCCTCCAAAAAGTCCACTGAAAAAATCTCAGTAAAATGGTGGTCATTGTAGGTATACGACAAAGGGAAGATCTTCCACCGAGCGGCTGATATTGCTCGGTAGACCGACGGTCCTAATGTTTTTTTCCCTACCTATCCTGATAGCCTTGAGAGTCTATTTCGCGTTTATTATACATAAGTGCTTGTCCTCCCTGCATTTTATAATCTCTGTTCACTGATTTATCTAATTCCAGTTTACATTTTTTCAACAGCCTAACGTTGTTCTTGCCGTGTGATTGATAATGACGCGCGAGGACACTGAACTTCAGTTCAATATTGTCCAAGGACTCTCGCAGCGAAACATAACAGAGCTTAATAAGTCAATGATAAGATAAGACGTACATAAAAAGGTAGTATACAGTATGATTCTTTATAATGTGCACATATCGAAATGAGGGAATCTATTCTTAATTTTATCGAGGGAAAACTATTTAAAAAATGCTAATTTTTTTCTTCTGGAAATTTAAAATTTTTTGTTCACTACTGCGACTCCGGTGTAAACAAAATGGTGTAACTTTTGAACTAAATTATCTATCGCTGTTAAACAAATCCCATAATGATTGGAAGTATTTAGGCGTCCTCGTAAAATAAAAAAGTTGGAGAAATCCTCCCCTCAATTGAAAATAAACATGTTTTTTTAGCATAAATCTGTTATTTTTTCATAAATTTTTAAAACAATCCTAAAACTTCTCAAAAAGGCGCCTCCTTTTCCTACTTTTTATTACATAAATATTACATATTATTTTTATTACCCATTAGTAAAAATTTCATGTCTATAACTCAAACATAACATTTTCTGCTAAGTGTTTAAAAAAGGCACCCCGAATGTGCCAATTATATAACTAGCCAATGACATCACAAACAGTTTTTTTTATTTTATTTATTCGTTTCGACAAAGTTTCGTTTGACATAGCGTAAATAGAATATTATGCAACTGGAGTATCAAACTGTTCCTTTTGTTCCCTACCTATGCTGATAGTCTTGAGAGGCTATATCAGCGTTACCCTAGCGTGTAGGCGGCTCTCGGGGCTCAAACCCGAGGTGTTGCTAACACTGTCCCTAGCAAGAGCAGTGCTTCGCAGAATCTACCACCAGATCGGAAACGCGATCAACTGAGAAGATGCGGCAAACTTCCAAAATCCGGGAAACTTAGTGGGTTGTGTCTGATTATTGTCTGTTTAGCAACATGCTTATAATCCCTCTTACCCCGCTCGAGGCTTAGCGTCGGGAAGGATCGGACACTTGGGCGAGAGTGCAAGGGTGTCGTTTAGTAGGTAGGGCCCTAAATACCATCCTTAGGCTCGCGGTCCGCTCTCGACATCTGTTGACCGTCCAGTCTCTCATACCACGCGTGCCCCCTGTGTACGGGGACCTCGTAGGAGATTCGGCACCAAGCTCAGAAAAAAAAACTGCTCACCATAAACGCTAAGACAACACTTCTGAGTCTCTACTGAGTTGGATGCGTCTTCCTGGAAGCACATTCTATCTAATTCGGAATTTCAAAGAAAGTACTTGCTTCTTCTAAAGAATCTTTTCCTGTGTTTTACATAAAGGAACTTAACGTAATGCGAATCGAACAATAAATGCTGATAAAAGCAACAAATAAAAACTGTTTTAAATTTGTGTAAAAAAACTCGGAACTTTTAAACCAACTGTTCTGCGTCTGCTAAATCAAGACAAAAAGAAGCAGATGAAACACACAGAATCCAATTTCCCCGCACGCACTACATCAAGAGGAAGAACCAAATTCAACCGTTCCCGTACCTGCTAAAACGGAAAGAACACTAAACTCAGTCATCGTCAACGTCGAGTCTCTCAGCTCTTTCACTCACCAACACCACCAACGTCTACTGAAACTACATTGACAGGAACCGTACATCGTTCAAGAAATAATTATGTCGATTTCTGTTACTAAAAGCGCCAGAATATCTGGTAGACTCTGGGAAAGACGAATCCGAAGATAAATTGAGAGTGAATCGTATTTCTAAAACAACCCTCAGACACAGCCCACGGAGTTTCTCGCCGGATCTTCTCAGTGGGTCGCGTTTCCGATCCGATGGTAGATTCTGCGACGCACGGCTCTCGCTAGGATTCGTGTTAGCTACAACCTCAGGTTTGAGCCCCACGAGCTCACCTACTAGTTCGGTGAATCTAGAATAACCCCTCGAGGATACTAGAATAGGTAGGGGGAAAAAAAGTTCACAATATTGTGCAAGACAATGTGCAAGACAAATAAAAACTGTTACTGGTGGTAGGACCTCTTGCGAGTCCGCACGGATAAGCACCCTGCCTATTTCTGCCGTTAAGCAGTAATGCGTTCGTTTTGAAGGGTGGGGTAGCCGTTGTAGCTATACTGAGACCACAGAACTCATATCTCAAGATAGTAATCTCATAGATGTCTATGGGCTCCGATAACCACTCCTAATAATAGGTGGGCCGTGAGCTCGTCCACACACCTAAGCAATAAAAAAAAAGAATGTAATTAAATTATTGCTTGTATCACATTAAAATTTTAACACTGCATCACAATCAAGACCTCCATTCTAAAGTGAAAGTCATTGTCGTTTATTCCAAATACCTTTGGCGCTTATGAAATTAATTCGGCAAAAAGTCCGTGCAACTCTCTGAGTTCCAATGAATGCTATAAGTGACGAAAGCGGGTAGTTTTCAAGTTATAAATTGATAATTATGTCTAAACAAATATGGCAACTATTTTAGACGAATCAACCGCTACTCAATGCCGTATTCCGAGCACGTAATAAGACGTAACGAAAAATACTAGCAACACACGTTCAAAGTGCAATGTCCGGCTTGAATGCGATATCAATAAAAACATTGAATACGCTACCCGATATGATTAAATAGTGTTCCGGAAACACCCAACTAAGCTAAACATAATTCTAAATATCGCATCTTTCAAACCGGAACCCAGATAAGATAAGTTGTTATGGGACAATCTGAGCCGCCATTGTTATGGCTTGTTAGCCGAAATACGGACGTATACAGCATTAAAACAACGAGTTACGATAAATAACCGATAAAACATTTTTGCAGCCTCAACATTTTCCCAGAAACACAACAACGTAAATTCCGTCACCCGCTTCGAGTGCCATTGTCTGTTTCGCGGCAAAAATAAATAGGGCGGTAGTAGCTATCGATACCGATTGAATTGTATCGATATTATTGCATTATTTTTTAAATGAACAGTGATATAATTGCGCCCGTATCGATAGTTACCTTCATTCTGCATTACTAATCACGTAAAATGTTCATTATATTTTATGAATATTGTAATAATGGAGAATATTTTGGAACGTACTATAGTGGTTCGTGATTTGGATATTTATTCGATTCGAGATTGATTTTTTTATACTTACAAATTTAAGTATAAGCACATTTAATATAGATAAAGCTTATTGAATGTTAAATTTCATTCATAGATTTGGTTAGGTTTTACCCAGCCATCAACACATCTTCTTTTATACAATAGTTTTGTTTCTTTCTATAAAGTTGCCGTCGCTTTACTGGTGGTAGGACCACTTGCGAGTCCGCACGGGTAGATACCACCGCCCTGCCTATTTCTGTCGTGAAGCAGTAATGCATTTCGGTCTGATGGGTAGGGTTGCCGTTGCAACTATACAGAGATCTTAGAACTTATATCCCAAGGTGGGTGGCGCATTTACGTTATAGATGTCTATGGGCTCCAGTAACCACTTAACACCAGGTGGGCTGTGCAATAAAAAAAGCTAAGCAATAAAAAAAATGCTTTATTCCACAGTAGGTATAATATTTATGTTGAATGACTGGAAATAATACAAAGCGAGTTCTTAAGAGTCTTTATATCTCGTCTCTTCGACTTATCCTAACCGTCAACACTTATCGCTCTAACCGATCATAGGTCATAAAGTTAATGAAATAATCAGATTGAATACAGATATTTCTTTGACAAACTTTCATGAAATAATATAATCGTGCTATCGCGCATTCTAAGCCAGGTATGGGCAACCTTTGACGTGTTGAGGGCCAAACTTTAGCGTGCAAATACGTTCGCGACCGCATTTAAAAAGTACTTAGTGCATCTTAAAGTAGTGATAATATTTTTGCCACAGATATTAGACATGAAATAATACGACAATGGGATTATAGTACAATTTATTAAAATAACAAAATTAAATTTAAAAAAATGGTACATTATAATTTATTTTTATTTTATGTTTTCTTTCTGTATTAGAGCCGGCTGTATAACTAGTCAGGTCATAAGTATTGTCACACAGTAAAAACTTTTCTTTTAGAATGCTGGCCACAAAAAAGTTTATTGAATTCGAATTTCGAATTGTTCATGAAAATAAAAATGTATAACTTTTAGAATTTTACTCATTTTTAAATATGGAGTGGACGCTTAAAGAAGACCGTGTTGCAGTTATTGCGTTGCAACGTTGCGGTTACGCGCCAATTCAAATTTTTAACATACTGAAAATTTTGAATATAACCAAAAGATTCGTTTATCGTACCATCAAACGATACAATGACGACTCTAGTGTAGATGACAGGTCAAGAAGTGGTCGCCCTCGGTCTGAGACTGGCTGGCGGCGCGTGAAATCGACTTCATCCGGCACGAAGACTGGCCCTCCTCCAGTCCAGATTTGAATCCGTTAGATTACAAGATATGGCAACACTTGGAGGAAAAGGCGTGCTCAAAGCCTCATCTCAATTTGGAGTCACTCAAGACATCCTTGATTAAGGCAGCCGCCGATATTGACATGGACCTCGTTCGTGCTGCGATAGACGACTGGCCGCGCAGATTGAAAGCCTGTATTCAAAATCACGGAGGTCATTTTGAATAAACTTTAGTGTCATAAGAATCTATGTTTTGTTAAGTTCATTTTGGTATATGAATGGTTACATAATGAATAAACTTGTTTCAATTATTTTACATTAAACGTGACAGAATTTATGACCTGACTAGGTAAGTATAAGTCGGCTGGCACATTATAATTAAATCGTCAAATTTGCAATTGTTACAAACTACGAAAGTTAAATACACCGAAATCAATGAGACACTTGAGCTTGAATTCGGGACACTAATCCATCGATATTTGGATTAATTCCACTGATACAAAGACGTAAAGAATATTTTTCTCTCATCTCATTTCATATCGACCCCTGTGGAACTACGCGCACGACCGGGAACCGATGCACGACCCCACCGTGTCCGGTACACTTGACCGATCTGTCCTCCAAGTAGGAGCCGACCAGCCGGCGAAGGTAGAGGGGCACTCCGTGTCTTTCCAGCGTCCACTATCACGGCCCAGGGCAGGGTGTTAAACGCATTGGCGATGTCGAGCGACACCGCCAAGGCCACCCCACCCCCGGAAACGGCTTCCTCCGAGATGGCCCGAACGCGACGGATCGCGTCCACCGTTGAGCAGCCCTCTCGGAAGTCATACTGCTCCGCCGATCCCACAAACATAGTTTGATCTGAAACGCTTTGAAATGGCTGTACAAATAATTTACTAACTGTCCCTGTTTTTGAAGTTTCAAATTTGAATCATTCAAATAGCCTATAAGATCGACCAGAAATGCTAAGACACGTATCCATTTTAGGTCACTTAATTCAGATAGTGGTTTATCTTTTATTTTCATAAAGTCTGCTATCTCATTTCTAAGCTCGTATGCCGTTTCAACATTTTTCCTTTGCTCAGCCATCTGACTTCACAATAATATGTTACGTCGTTATATTCAGCTGATACTTAATCCAAAAACGCCTTGAACTGACGGTGGTTAAGCCCTCGGGATCGATTAAAGTTGATGATTTTTACTACCACATTCATTACTGGAGTCGAATGGACTTACATCATAACCGGTTGGTGGATAATGCAATGAAGGACTATCAAATCATCTTTTTGCACATTTAATTCTGTTGCTTTTTCATTCAAAATTCCAATGAAACCTTTACGTAAGCCGACCATAGAAGGTGCACCATCAGTGCATACTCCAATTAATTTTGACCATGACAAGCCAAAACTCGTGAATTCCCTTTGTACTTCATTATAAATATCCTCTCCTGTAGTGGTTCCTTTTAGCGGCTGTAAAGCAAGGGAATCCTCAGTAACAGTGAACTCCTTAACACCTCGAATAAATATAGCCAGTTAAGCTGTGTCAGACAAGTGGGCGCTCTCGTCTAATGCTATGGAAAATGATTCAACCCCAGCCATACGGTTAGTCAATGTTGTTTTTAAATCATTAGCCATAATTTCTATACGTTGAACAACAGTTTGCCTTGACAAACAAATTTTTTCGAATTCATTTTTCTTTTCAGGACTGCAGAATACTGGAAACTTCTAACATACACTCCTTGGTAAATTCTCCTTCGGCAAACGGTTTTAACGTTTTTGCCAATTTTGAGCTAACAATAAAACTAGCTTTCACAACATTATCAAGTTGTGTTCTTTGTTTATGAAACATTTGTTGCTGTTTTTCCAATTTTGCGCTAAGCTTCTGGATTTTGTAGATGAGCTCACGGGGCTCTAACCGGGAGTGTTGCTAACACTGGCCCTAGCAAGAGCAGTGCTTCGCAGAATCCACCACCGGTTCGGAAACGCGGCCCACTGAGAAGATCCGGCGAGAAACTTAGTGGGCTGTGTCTATGGGTTAATTCACTCGTCGAGCCTTTCGTCGCAAGCAAAGGGTTCGACGAGGACGGTGACACCGTTAATGGATCGGGAGGATCCGTAATGACGTGCTTAGGGTGACGTCAACTGTTTACCATTCAGTTCGCAAGATTGGGTATGTAACACTGAAGTAGGAAACCTATGGAAATGAAACGTCAACAAAAAATTCGTGCCACTGTGACGTCATCTGGCCACAAAACATGGCGGTTTTAGTGCTGTCCAGAAGATTTTAATGTTAGTAGTAAGTATATTGTTATGTGCAAAGATGATGTGATTTAGATATTATGTGAAATCTAAGACGAGTTCGTGCTTCAAATTTGCCAAGTAAAGGATATGACGATTTTTAAAATTTGCTACACTGATTTTATAAAGTTGTCGTTTGCCGCAAAACATAAAGATATGGCGTAGTACAGTGCCATCTGCCCATTTCTAGCATGCTGAATGTTGTCTTAGACTATTACAATCTATTTTAATTGTTTTGCTGACTCTAAAGTCCGTAACACATTACCGCAGCGCACCTCAAGGAAGGTACGCCGCACCATTTGAATCACTCTCACTTGAGAGTGATTCAAATTTTAAACTTATCAAGGGACCGCCTGATAAAAAAAAACACCTACAGAACATTTATTCGTTAATAAAATTACAAACGTCACTCCTTGTGACTTTCTCTCTAAAATCACTTAATTAATAAATATTTAACGAGTTGACAATAGTGTTATAAAACTATTTTATTTAAATAGTTCCGACGACTTTCTTGAGATCCTATAAAATATGTTTTAATTATTATTTTTGTATGTTGTAAGCATGATAAAATAAGAAATTTTATATAAGCAATCATATTAAATCGATATCAAAGTCAATAAATAATGTACAACCCAAAACAGACGGCCGAACTGACGTGACAATGACATTTGGCGCACTAAACATGGCGGATTTTCGGCCTCATTAGACGGAGACGGAGACATTTACGTATATTCATGTTTCATTTTATGTACGCACTGAAATACTGTTATATTGTTTTCCTGCGAGTTAAAGTGCTGAGTAAGAGCGAGATAGATATATGTTTATCTATGTGCCTTCAAAATGGGTGCTATTTATATAAGCAATTGTACGTATAGAACAATATGTCGTGTCCCTACTATATAGGTCTATGGTATGTAATTTCCGGCGGCCACGACAAGAGGGTTTCCATTGTCGTGGTGAGATGAGTGAGGTCTCGTTTTGTAGTAGGTCTCGCGTTGTAGTAGGTCTCGCGTTGTAGGACGCCTCGCATTATAGTAGGTCTCGCGTTGTAGTAGGTTTCGCGTGTAGTGGGCCTCGCGTTGTAACAGGCCTCGCGTTGTAGTAGGTCTCGCGTTGTAGTTGGCCGAAATACCACACAGATATAAGATCCCACATAAATAAAATTAAGAAACACAATAACCCAATACCTATTACCCAAACCCATCGATATATTAACACTAGATAACGCCTCACAAACAAAAACAAAACACAAATATGGCATCGACTAAATAATCTGACTATACCATCAAACGGAGAAAAACGTGTAAAGGTATAATAATTGTAACAAACTATGCTTTTTTCCCAAGCAATAAAGTGCACCTTAGATTGTTTTAACATACTTGAGACCTTAGAACTTATATCTCAAGGTGGGTGGCGCATTTACGTTATAGATGTCTGTGGGCTCCAGTAACCACTTAACATCAGGTAGGCTGTGAGCTCGTCCACTCATCTAGCAATAAAAAAAAAATCACTTAAGACCTTACGCCATGAATTACAGAAAGAGATTGAAATTTACAATAACTTTTGCATCAAATTCAACTTTATTTCATTAAAAATAAAGCAGAGACTTACAGACACGGCATTTTACTTACGCCATTTTAAACTTACGATATGAAGACTTCACTGCTCCGAACAGAGTATTACGGAGTCGTGCTTTGTACTTTTTTTGTAAGAATAATTTGAGAAAAAAAATTTTTTTATTAAGTTTTTTTAATTCGTGTTCATTCAATTTCTTAAATTTTTTCTATTACATTTCTAATGATTAACAACAAATATTGTATAACTATAGATATTTATACCTGAGTTAGCTATATTGTAAATGGGGGGGTGGCGATAATGGGTAAGAGTTTTTTAAATCACAACAACAACCCCATCAAATTGTTTTATTTATCTAATACATGTCAGATTCGGTAAAAGAAAAAAAAAAATTAGGTGACTCCACTAACTACACTTGTTCTGAAATAGCTCTATTACATCCTTGTCTAGCATGTAAAAGTTATTATGTGTGCGAAAGAGACAATTGCGAAGCAAAATAATAGTATTTAATTTATTGAAGTACTAATTTGGAAAGGATAACTAATTTATTTCATATGTTTATCACTATCTATATTAGTAAAAATTATAAAACTTATCAAAAATACTAAATTCCATGTTGTTTTCTCTTTGTGTGTTATTTTTACAACTTTTTACAGCGCATTTTGGTATCGTTCCCCTCGACGGTCGGTGTGACACTGATGGCAAAACAGTGCTTAATAAAATATGAATCTAAGCAGTGTTTTGTTAGGCCACTTTTGACGTCCTTGCGCGGGATCTAGTGGTAATATATCGATGCCCAAACCCATAATAATCCAATTGTGAGCTCATTTTATGCGGACGTTTTTGAGACGTTGAGTGTGTATCTTCTTTTTTAATACATCAATGTATTTAAAATATAAAATATTAGACTGTATGGTATGATACTTTTGCTTTTTCAGTTAGATAAGTAGAACTACCACTACTTCACTTTGACAGCTACGACATGTGGTCAATTTGTGTTTATTTATAAATAAAACTTAATGTAAATTAAGAATATGAAAGTTAAATACGTAATTAAATCAACATGAATCCAAAAAAACTAGCCCAAAACCCATCATTGGCGTACACAAGCCACCCAGATTATAGAAAACCGCCAAAAATAGCAAATCCGGTAAATAACCTTTACACCTCATTATTATTTTTCTTGTAAGCCCTTATAAGCAATTTGAAAATCAACGAAGTAATCGCGATGGCGTGTCTTCGAGAAGTTTGTTATTAAAGATTTAAAACTTTTTGTACTAATCCATAAATAATTAGTTTAATTCGTATACCAGTCGACTTAACCTAATAGGTGTATGGCTCTAATAAAGAATAAAAAAGAAAATTCGTATACTGATTCATCACACTACTTTATTTTCATTTCTAATTTCCTTTTTTAACTTGTTTCATTTTAAGAATAATAAATCATACGCTCTTTACAGTACCTTCAAAGTCTTGGAGCGCCTCACATAGATTCATTCAATTATATGCTAGACGATGGCCTGAAATTTGCTATAGCTGATCTATTGCCATCCGAATTTGAGTTACCTAGTGGTGAAAAGGTGAAAGTGACAATCGATGAAGCAGCATTCGCTAAACCCAATGTTCCCATGGATACAGTAGGGGTTAAATCTCAGGTGGTCCTTCCAACAGAATGCCGACAAAGAGCTGCTACATACAAGGGAGAGTTAAAGATCAGAGTCACTCTGTGCATTGACGGAAGGTCTGTCACCATTGAGAGGTCCTTAGGTTATTTACCCATTATGATTAAGGTGAGTTCATTATGGTAATTTTCCTTTGAAATTACAATTTAAATAATTTTGCTTTAAATTTGTAATTTTAGCTATCAGTGTATCAACACATTGAGAGGTATAATGAAAAATACTTTAGAGAATTTGAGAAACTGTTTGCTTCATGGTAATTAATGGTAATTATAATACTAGTGAAAAAAGTATGTCACCTGTAAACTCATGTTAATGTATATAGAATGCAAATAAATTCGATACTGTTACCTTTAAAGCTTAATTCTGTTATACTAACAAACTAGTTTTACAATTCTGGTCATCAAATAAAGTTTTAGGAGGAAGGTTCGACTGACACTTGAGCATACAAAGATATTCTAATAATCACTAAATGATATGTTAGCAAGTCATTGCCTAAAGCACTTTTAGAGCAATTTATATGTTAATCATTCACAACCTGGGATCCTGATACTATGATTTCTATGAAATTGTAATTTAAAAGTTGAAATAAGGAAATCAGACCTTATAAGTTAAACATTAAGAATCATACTTTATATTTGTTAATAGTGTAATACACAGGGCAGTTTGGTGGAGTGATAATGAAACTATTATGCACAGGTTTAAAAAAAAAAAAAAATCAAATTAGGCAGAAAACTTTTGTTATTCTAACCTTATTTTTTATTACCCTTGTAACAGACAAGCATATGGTCACCTGAAAGTGAGGTGTAGTTCTGAATATTGTTTAAAAGTAATGCTTTATTATTTGTAGTCTAAAATGTGTCATTTGGCTGATTTATCACCCGAGGAACTGATTGAGAAAAATGAGCATGCTGATGAATGGGGTGGATATTTTGTAATAAAGGTTTGTAACTACCGTCATTTCAAAGAAACTATATTTTCAGTAAAATTATTGCACAAAATGCTAATAATTAATTATGTGTTAGTGATTCTGAAAAGAATCAGCGCAGGACCGATCGTTGTTGCGAGGCTTGGAGGAGGCCTATGTCCAACAGTGGACATCTGTGGGCTGATAAAAAAGAAGATTCTAGAAACCTACTGTATGAATAGATTTCCCCAATGCTGTTACTGCAGTCACAACCACTGTAATAAGAGTGTCTGACTGAGGAGAAGCTATTAAACTTAGTTAAAATAGTTAACATGCAGCTTTTGCTGATGATTCTTCATCTCAAAGCTGACAGTTCATGATAATATTCAGTAGTCATTAGAGAAGATTGTTACTGCTATCGTAAGTCTTAATAAAATTCCAGTAATAATATGAAAGCTTTTCAAATGGCAACAGATGACTATCTCATAAACAATATATAGTTTACTAGTGACCCGGCCTCGCTTCGGAAACTGTAATTTATTATTGATTTCTCCACTATTTAATGGATGTTACTATACATATAAACATTCCTCTTCAATCACTCTATCTATTAAAAAAAACCACATCAAAATCCGTTGTGTAGTTTTAAAGATTTAAGCATACATACGGACAGATATAGGGACAGAGAAAGCGACTTTGTTTTATACTATGTAGTGATAATGAATTCTTGTTTATAATTAATACTAGGGCCATGAGCGTCTAGCCCGTATGTTATTGGTTACACGAAGGAACTACCCTGTGGCCATCAAGCGGTCAGGATGGAAGATGCGAGGAAATCTCTTCTCAGACTATGGAGTATTAGTACGTTGCGTCACCTCCGATCAGACCAGCACGGTGAGTTAAATAAACAAATAATTACTACTCCAAAACACATTGTTTACTTTACTCGCTTGTAATAAAGAAGGAAATAGTTGTATCTATTCCAACATCAAACTCCAGCAAGTGACCCCGCTTCTTACCTACTAGAACATCAGTCTAAGGATCTTCTTACATACACAGAGGGCTACTTGAAACACGATACATATAACTATAGTAGAATTATTTTGTCCGTGCAGTTTGGGTCATAAAACATAGCCCGGCTAGGGCGGTGAGCATGTTGCTCGGGGCAACGCCATTATCGATAAAAATAAATAAGTCATTGAAGGCAGGTACACGGCGGGGGGGTGGGATACAAAGGGTGGTGCGACATTGTTATGTTATGAGTCATTTGTTGTACCTACCTGCAAATTATAGTACATATGTCGAAGATAAATGTGATTTTGTGCATTCGCTCTCTGAATTTCTTTAGGGGCACAATGGCTACTCCTTTGTTTTGTACCAAAATGGCAGAATTTATTCAAATATTTTGCTTGTTGGAAAAAATATACCAGCACAAGCACATGTTATTATCAACAATTTGTTAAAATTTATCACTGAAATGAGAATAGATCCAGAAAAGTTACAAAGTGTTAATTTCTGCCGTTCTCTTTAACTTGCTGCGGCGATATGTGGTGTAAATGTTCGATTAGTGATTTTTCTTTCATTTTTATCACTAACTTACAAAATGACAAAACTAAATACACTATCGATAACACTTATCGACAACAATAATGCGCATCACTGTGCCCGTCCATAAGGCTCGTGAGTGGAAGAGAGAGCCAAATACTCGCTTCACCGCTCGGGCTTTTTATGACCCAAACTGCACGGACAAAATAATTCTACTATAGTAGAATAAAAAAGTACCTTTTTTTTCTACCTAAGCTATAGCTATACCTAAACTATATAGATAGCCTCGAGAGGCTAATTCAGAATAACCTTAACTAGTAGGTGAGCTCACGGGACTCAAACCTGACGACGTTGCTAACACGAACCCTAGCAAGAGCCGTGCTTCGCAGAATCTACCACCGGATCGGAAACGCGACCCACTGAGAAGATCCGGCGAGAAACTCAGTGGGCTGTGTCTCTGGGTTAATTAAATAAAATAATTACGTTACGTACGTTACGGGTTAATAAAATAATTACGAGAACGGTGACCGGTGCTTGAGATACCTAAATGCACCGTTAGTGGATCGGGAGGATCCGAAATGTCGTGAAAAAGTACCTTGAACTTATCCTAGTAGGTGCTATTTTACAATAACAAACTTGTGTTCTACCAAACTAACTTTCTTCTACAGAACAATGTTCTACATTTCCTAACGAATGGCACGTGCAAGCTGATGTTCTCTTACCGCAAGATGATGTACTACGCTCCCCTACTCCTCATAATGAAGTGCCTGGTGCCGTGGCCGGATCACTACATATACACACTGCTGCTGCAGCATAATAAGAATGATTTGTACTACGTCAAGTAAGTCAAGCTTGGTTCCTCGTTGGATTGAAATTGCATCAGATCTTAAATTTTTTTTTTATTGCTTAGTTGGGTGGACGAGCTCACAGCCCACCCGGTGTTAAGTGGTTACTGGAGCCCATAGACCTCTACAACGTATGCGCCACCTACCTTGAGACATAAGTTCTAAGGTCTCAGGTATAGTTACAACAGCTGCCCCGCCCTTCAAACCGAAACGCATTACTGCTTATACGCAGGGCGGTGGTACCCACCCGCGCGGACTCCCAAGAGGTCCTACCACCAGTAATACTGTTTCAGTTGCATCCAGAATATGCTCCGAGAACTCCACGAGGAAGGTCTGCACACATCCGAAGAGTGTCGCCTGTACTTAGGCAAGATGTTCCGCTCCAAGCTGTACGAGCTGCCGCCCTGGGCTACCGAGATGGAGGCGGCCCAGTTCCTCCTGGACCGATGCGTCATGATCCACCTGAAGAACAACACGGACAAGTTCCACGCTTTAGTCTTCATGGTCCAGAAGCTCTACGATCTAGTTCAGAATAAGTGTAAGGTGAGGGTTTTAACGGCCGCTGGCGTAGTGGTAAATGACATGGTCACTACACAAGGGGGTCGTAGATGTCTATGGGCTCCAGTAACCACTTAACACCAGGTTGGCTGTGAGCTCGTCCACCCATCTAAGCAATAAATAAAAATAATAAATAAAAATTATCAAATCTTGGAAATTAGTAGCGTTATCTATTATATAATTGCATGATAATTCTTGCTTCATCCAAGTTCCAATCGGTGTAAGGTCTTCTTTATTTGTTTTCCACAATAAAGTTGCAATTGTATTTAAGTATAATGAACATGATATTTGCCTGGTTTCAGGTGGAAGGAGCGGATGCTGTAATGATGCAGGAGGTGATGGTGGGAGGCCATCTCTACCTGCAGGTATTGAAGGAGAGACTCCAGAATATTCTCAATAACGTCAGGATACAGATCCTTAAACGCGCCAAGACAACACATCGACTGGTTATCGGTCATGTGAGTGATGAGTAATTATTATTATTATTTTTTATTGCCCTTGTAGGCAGACGAGCATACCTCCCACCTGATGGTGAGTGGTTACCGTCGCTCATGGACTTCAGCAATGCTAGGGGCAAAGCCAAGCCGCTTCCAAGCCAAGCTTTACGGGTGGTAGGACGTCGTGTGAGTCCATATAGATAGGTACCATAACCCTGCTTATTTCTACCGTGAAGCAGTAATGCGTTTCGGTTTGAAGGCTGGGGTAGCCGTTGTACTGAAACCTTAGAACTCATATCTCAAGGTGGGTGCCGGCATTTCCATTGTAGATGCCCATGGGCTCCTGTAACCACTTAACACCAGGTGGGCTGTGAGCTCGTCCATTCATACATGCAGTAAAAAATCACGTTGCAAGGTTGATACCCACTCTTTCAACCATCTAGCATACAAGAAGACTGGTCATTTTATAAACAAACCAGCGGACCGCTCCGGCTCCGCTCGGGTAATAAAAATTTCAACGATATGACGTTGTTTTATTTTTTTAAACAAAAAAACTTATTGCGGAACAACTATCATAGTTAGACATATGCTGTCGCGACACTTTTTGTAAATAGTAATGTATTCTACAAAGTCGTAGTACATTCTTTTATTCTATCATCAATAGTTTTCGCAGGGCACACGATGTAAAGAATATTTTAGGTAATTTTTTGTACACCTTGGGTTACATTATTGGAGTTTTAGTAAGGATCCCAATTTTTTTTCAAAAAAGATTATAGCCTATGTCACTCGGTAGCAGTGTAGCTTCCAAACAGTGAAATAATTTTTCAAATCGATTCAGTTGTTTCGGAGCCTATTCTATACAAACAAACAAACAAATCTTTCCCCTTTAATATTACTAGCGACCCGCCCTCGCTTCGCTTCGGAAACTGGAATTTATTATTGATTTTTCCACTATTTAATGGATGTTATTATACATATAAACCTTCCTCTTCAATCACTCTATCTATTAAAAAAAACCGCATCAAAATTCGTTGCGTAGTTTTAAAGATTTAAGCATACATAGGGACAGATATAGGGCTAGAGAAAGTGACTTCGTTTTATACTATTTTTTATTTATTGCTTAGATGTGTGGACGAGCTCACAGCCCACCTGGTGTTAAGTGGTTACTGGAGCCCATAGACATCTACAACGTAAATGCGCCACGCACCTTGAGATATAAGTTCTAAGTTCTCAGTTTTTTTTTTATGATTGAGAGAGTACTGGTGGCCCGAAAGCCTTTCCAGTTTCACCAGGGCAGGTGGGCGAGCAAAGGCTCAGCCAAAAATAAGGTCACAGTATAGCTACAACGGCTGCCCCACCCTTCAAACCGAAACGCATTACTGCTTCACGGCAGAAATAAGCAGGGTGGTGGTACCTACCCGTGCGGACTCACAAGAGGTCCTACCACCAGTAATGACGCAAATTATATGTAGTGAAGTATAAAAAATATGGTTTCGTTGACAGAAAGAGCTTCAACAAATCCTCCGCGCTTGCGGGAGTCTAGAGCAGAAGATGGAGACCTTCTTGGCCACGGGAAATGCGCCCTCCAGCAACGTCAACCTCACGCAGTACAAGGGACTCACCATCGTGGCCGAGAACATCAACAGGATGCGATATATGTCGCATTTCAAGTTAATATTTATGTTTTTTATTTATTTCCTTATTTAGAAGTCGTCGTGGCCCAAAGGATAAGACGTCCGGTGTATTTGTATAGGAATAAGGTCGTGTAATAAAAATCATACCCGCAAAATTATAATTTGCGTAATCACTGGTGGTAGGACCTCTTGTGAATCCGTGCGGATAGGTACCACCACTGAGCCTATTTCTGCCGTGAAGCAGTAATGCGTTTCGGTTTGAAGGGTGGGGCAGCCGTTGTAACTATACTTGAGACCTAAGAACTTATATCTCAAGGTGGGTGGCGGTGATGGTTCCAGTAAACACTTAACATCAGGTGGACTGTGAGCTCATCCACCCATCTAAGCAATAAAAAAAAAGATTACCGCTCGTTTGCTAATAATGGCGTTGTGTGTTTAAGATCGATCCACCGCGGCTCGTTCTTCATGGAGATGCGCACGACGGAGGCCCGGCAGCTGCTGCCGGACGCGTGGGGCTTCGTGTGTCCCGTGCACACGCCCGACGGCGCGCCCTGCGGACTGCTCAACCACCTCACCATGTCCGCGCAGGTCCGCCGCCCCTCGCCCCTCACCCTGCCACCCTCGCCCCTCACCCTGCCACCCTCGCCCCGCCGCCCCTCGCCCCTCACCCTGCCACCCTCGCCCCGCCGCCCCTCGCCTCTCACCCTGCCACCCTCGCCCCGCCGCCCCTCGCCCCTCACCCTGCCACCCTCGCCCCGCCGCCCCTCACCCTGCCACCCTCGCCCCGCCGCCCCTCGCCCCTCACCCTGCCACCCTCGCCCCGCCGCCCCTCGCCCCTCACCCTGCCACCCTCGCCCCGCCGCCCCTTGCCCCGCCGCCCCTCGCCCCCCCCCCCTCGCCCCGCCGCCCCTCGCCCCTCACCCTGCCCCCCTCGCCCCGCCGCCCCTCGCCCCTCACCCTGCCACCCTCGCCCCGCCGCCCCTCGCCCCTCACCCTGCCACCCTCGCCCCGCCGCCCCTCGCCCCTCACCCTGCCACCCTCGCCCCGCCGCCCCTCGCCCCTCACCCTGCCACCCTCGCCCCGCCGCCCCTCGCCCCTCACCCTGCCACCCTCGCCCCGCCGCCCCTCGCCCCTCACCCTGCCACCCTCGCCCCGCCGCCCCTCGCCCCTCACCCTGCCACCCTCGCCCCGCCGCCCCTCGCCCCTCACCCTGCCACCCTCGCCCCGCCGCCCCTCGCCCCTCACCCTGCCACCCTCGCCCCGCCGCCCCTCGCCCCTCACCCTGCCACCCTCGCCCCGCCGCCCCTCGCCCCTCACCCTGCCACCCTCGCCCCGCCGCCCCTCGCCCCTCACCCTGCCACCCTCGCCCCGCCGCCCCTCGCCCCTCACCCTGCCACCTTCGCCCCGCCGCCCCTTGCCCCGCCGCCCCTCGCCCCTCACCCTGCCACCCTCGCCCCGCCGCCCCTCGCCCCGCCGTCTCTTGCCTCTCAGCTGGAGACAGCCCGATGTACATCCAAGTTATAGTTCGAAACGCAATGGAAAATGCGCCAATGGTCAATGCCCTCGTACGAGTCCCGAATGAAATGTCATCATCATCATCATGGCTCCAAGCCGGTTTTGGCAACGGGGACCAAAATTTTCTGTTCAATAACTTAAAAGCTAATGTCCGCGCTTCTGATGCGCTCCAATATGGCTATGGTAGCCTGTCTTGTTCTTAAACGTGCGCAAACACAAGCTACACGTAAGAACACCACCCGCGAAGTTGTAAAAAATGGTGGAACGAAATGTACAGAGTGTGTTGAATGCTGTCAACTCTTAATCCAAGACAATAAACTAGATGGCGTTAGTGGTTTTATTTCTCACATCTGTGGGTAGGTTACTTGCTATAAATCTAGATGTTTTACCTACCTATTAGGTACGATCTCAAACGATTTTTTAACCATACCACTCGTGCACTTTAGTTGCCGACTGTACAATAATAAAACGCGTCACAGATTATTGTTTTGTTCGGCAATAAATTAAAAAGGCACATCTCTCTTTCAGATCACACAAATTCCCGATCAAAAATTAGTGGATAATCTTCCTTTAGTCTTACAAAACTGCGGTAAGTTTCAATTGATAATTAAAATTCTCGTGGACTTTTTTTGATTTTTCGAACACGATATAATAAATAATACTAACTATTCAAGTAATGTTTAACTTTTAAATGACTACTACACATATCGATTCGAACAAATCGATTTTTCTTAACGGAATAGAAAAGGCTGTATGTCACATTTTACATAACATCTTATAGCTTTAAACGAGCAATTCTTGTAATATATAATCTGAATCTCGGAAACGGCTCCAACGATTTTCATAAAATATTGTATACAGGGGTTTTCGGGGGCGATAAATCGATCTAGCTACGATTTTTTTTTTATTGCTTACATGACTGGATGAGCTCACAGCCCACCTGGTGTTAAGTGGTTACTGGAGCCCATAGACATCTACAACGTAAATGCGCCACCCACCTCGAGATATAAGTTCTAAGGTCTCAGTATAGTTACAACGGCTACCCCACGCTTCGAACCGAAACGCATTACTGCTTCACGGCGGAAATAGGCGGGGTGGTGGTACCTACCCGTGCGGACTCCCAAGAGGTCCTACCACCAGTGAAAATTCAGAAAATTTGTTTTATTCGTGTTTTCAATAATCAACTTTATGACTCTTCCCGACATCTATTGGCGAATAATAAAACTATTTTTACTGCTTTAAAGACACAACAAAATAGCGTTATAAAAAAAAAGCCGAGCAAATCTCGGTCATCATCTGGTTATACTAATTTAATATTCATAACATTATTATAATATCGTATAATAATTTAGTTGTCCCTTACCACGAAAACTGTACAGTATTCGAAACTAATATAACCGGAATAGAATCGAGAATTTTATATGGACAATAATAAACGCGAATTTATACTGTAAAAGTAGATTTAATTGGGTACAGGGTGTTGATTTTTGTAAGAATAAAATAAAATTCCAGAATTCATTCACCTATGATTGGTCTGATTGATAAGTTACCCTGATCACTGGAACATGGGGGTCAGTAATAGTAGTATATCTAATAACAAAAAAAAAACCTAGGCATGTGTGTGTGTGACAACGCGAATGTTGCTACACGCTTTGAGACGTGAGGTCGAAGCCCCAATTGTACTGTACAATTGTGATTGTCGCTTCACGGTAGAAAGAAGTAGGATTGGTGTTGCCCGTCGGTTTGGGTTTACATTCTATCGCAAGTAAATATCGGTTGGGGATCATAGTACACTGGTACTATACTCAGAGAATATTGATGTCCATTCTCCGATGAATCCGTTGTGCTGCTCTAAGCCCACGTCACTGTTCCATACACGACTATACATGACTTGGGTACAATTGAGGCCGTCACGTAACTTGACTGTCGAATCTGGAAGTTTCTTTCTTAATGTATATTCCTGTGTGCTTAGTGCGAGTTTCTTTGACGTAAAAGTTAACTTAAATTTTCATGCAGTTGGAACAGCGCCCCTACAAATTTGAGTTAACTTTTACGCTATCGGGAACGTTAAAAAACTCGCACTAAGCACAGTGGTACTAAACAGGCATGGAGCCCATAAGCAGCGTGCTCTGCGACCGCGACACCTACAAGTACCCGGTGTTCGTGGACGGGCGGCTGGTGGGCTACATCGCGGAGAGCGGCGCCGAGAAGTCGGCCGCCTACCTCCGCACCCTCAAGATAAAGGGCGAAGAGGTTCCGATCACTACCGAGATTGTTGTCATCCCTAAAAAACAGGTGAGTGTTTATTATGTGACTTTTTGGCGGGATCGCGAAGAATTTGTTTTATTTTGTCTATTTCGTGTTTCTTCGGGCTTAAATGTGTAACTGTATAGATAATGATCGAGCTTTGATCGTTTTTTTTTTTTGATAACGCCATCTTGTTGTGTCTTTAAAGCGGTTAGTTGCCCTCAATTAAGAAAAATAGTATTATTATTCGCCAATAGATGTCGGGAAGAGTTGATTATTGAAAACACGAATAAAACAACATTTTCTGAAAATAAATCGCAGCTAGATCGATTTATCGCCCCCGAAATCCCCTGTATACTAAATTTTACGAAAATCGTTGGAGCCGTTTCCGAGATTCAGATTATATATATACAAGAATTGTTCGTTTAAAGGTATAAGCTCGCTTAAAGGTATAAGGTAACGGTGGTTTATTGACTGTTAACACGACATCTCCTATCTCTCTTAGTCAGTCATGCTCCATATCTGTCATTCATACGTTACGTTCCGTTCCGTTCCTACATACATATATTTTTAAGCGATTTTATGACTTGGGTCATATTTTAATGTGTATTCTTATTTTTATGAAAAATGATAATATGGAGTGAAATTAAATGAATTTGATGAGATGATATGGGATAAAATATAATCTCAGTAAAATGGTGGTCATTTACTGAGATTTTTCAGTGAACTTTTTGGAAGATCCCGAGAAGTTACGTTCAGTGGCTTTGTTTCATTTCCTCACATTTGTGCAATTTCACAGGTTCGTACTAAACAGTTAATAAGCCACCGTTATTACACGTTAAAACACTAAGGAGACACTAAATTAACAAAAATTCCCAACATCTCTTCTAAAAAAAATTCCCAACATCTCTTCTCTTCTTTACTCTGTTTTTTACTGCTTCGTGACTAACTACTGCGCGTCAGGACGGCTGACCCACCCGTGCGGGCTTGCAAGTCGTCCCCGGGGCTAACCAATCTAGAATCCCATATGCTGTTATTCACAGATCTGCGCCCAATACCCTGGCATATTCCTGATGACGACGGAGGCCCGCATGATGCGGCCGGTCATCAACCTGGCCACCTCGCAGCTGGAACTGATCGGTACAATGGAGCAGCTGTACCTGGATATCGCCATAACGCCAAACGAGGTTCATAAAGGTGGGTGGGTAGTCGGAAAACATTGGACCGTGACCGCGGCTCTGACTTGTCTCAAAGTGGATCTTGTAATAAAAATCAAACCTGCAAAATTATGATTTGCGTACATACTGGTGGTAGGACCTCTTGTGAGTCCGCGCGGTTAGGTACCACCGCCTTGCCTATTTCGGCCGTGAAGCAGTAACGCGTTTCGGTTTGAAGAATACTGAGACCTTAGATCTTATATCTCAAGGTGGGTGGCGCATTTACGTTGTAGATGGGCTTCAGTAATCACTTAACATAAGGTGAGCTGTGAACTCGTCCACTAATCTAAGCAAAAAAATAACAAAATTCACGTTGTGATATGTTCATGGACTCCAGCGCTGGATCATGTACTCTTTGCCTATCTAGTTTATTAAAAGGGGTATCGTTGGGTCGAGTCCTCCGTCAGGGTCGGCACTGATCGTTGGTTGACCTTCACGTTTCCAGGTCAGACGACGCACATGGAGCTTTCGCAGTCAGCGTTCCTGAGCAACTTGGCGCAGCTGGTGCCGATGCCGGACTGCAACCAGTCTCCAAGGTACGTATCAGCGTCACTGGGGTAGGCCACACTAGAACGAGAGAGGGAGAACTCTTCCCTTTCCGCACCGATCCGTCGCCGTCGAGCCGGGGGCCGGAGAAGGGATTACGCCCGTACGTCCCGGCCCCTGTAGATGGCGGCTTCCCCCCGGTAAAGGTCAAGGAGCGACCTGAGGGGGTAGAGGCCGCGCGGCGCGCTACCAGCGCTCTAGCGCACCGTCAAGGAGTATCAATAATAGAGCAACCGGTTGGCGGTGTATCGCGTCCCAACCCGGCAGGCTGGTTCTGGTCCAGCGGGGTATTCCGGGACACCAGCGGCACCGTCTGGGCGGCCTGACGGGCTGCCGTACCGAGACGGCCGACGTTTCTGAGCCGCCTCGAAGGCTCCGTCGGCTGGGCATCCTTGGGGTGAGCTGCCCTGTCTGGTTGTAGTGTTGACCGCAGTAACCCCCTACATCATTCGGGTTCTGACGGTTCGGAGGGGATCGGACACTTGGGCGAAGAATGCAGGGGAGTCGTTTAGTGGGTAGGACTCTAAAATTCTTTGGGCCCACGGTCTGTTCCCAACACCTTGCAGATCGTTAAGCCCCACATACACCTTGTGCCCCCTAGGCGCGGGGGCCTCGTAGGAGGTTCGGCCCCCGGCCCGAAAAAAAACACTTGACACCAGTGTGTTCTAATGTTGCGAATACCCTTTCACCGGTCGATATATAGACGTCCCGCGTTCGCACAGGAACATGTACCAGTGCCAGATGGGCAAGCAGACGATGGGCACCCCGGTGCACACGTGGGGCGGCACCGGCCCCGGCAAGCTGTACCGGCTGCAGACTCCCGCCGCGCCGCTGTTCCGCCCCGCGCACCACGACCGCCTCGCCCTCGACGACTACCCCGCCGGCACCAACGCCATCGTCGCCGTCATATCCTACACGGTCAGTACCCCTAACCTGACCTTGAGCCCTTAGGTAGGTGACATCCAGCCATGCGGGCTTCGGATGTTGATATGGCAGTTAAAAAAAACGATGCATGTGAATGAAGTGTAATTTCTTTTTTGATGTGTAGTATTATGGTTTTCTTCATTTTTCTTCATCAGATTCATTTTTTTAAATCAGATTGCTCTTGTGATAGAGAATGTTGTGTATAAGAGATGCGATAGATAGAAAAATAAATAAAATAAATACTTTTAAGTACTTCGTCAAAACATTGGCCGCTTAATTAATTAAAAAAATTCGAACTCACAGCCCACCTGGTATTAAGTGGTTATTAGAGCCCATAGACATCTACAACATAAACGCGCCACCCACCTCGAGACATGAGTTCTAAGGTCTCAGTATAGTTACAACGGCTGCCCCGCCGTTCAAATCGAAACGCGTTACTGCTTCACGGCAGAAATAGGCGGGGCGGTGGTACCTACCTGTGCGGACTCATAAGAGGTCCTACCACCAGTAATTACGCAAATTATAATTTTGCGGGTTTTATTTTTATTACACGATGTTATTCCTTCACCGTGGAAGTAAATCGTGAACATTTGTTGAGTACGTATTTCATTAGAAAAATTGGTACCCGCCTGCGGGATTCGAACACCGGTGCATCGCTCAACACGAATGCACCGGACGTCTTATCCTTTAGGCCACGACGACTTCACGTATTAATTAAAGCTTACATATGCAGTGAATGCCAAGCGCGAGTCGCAATAAAATTATGCACAACTTAATACTGTGTTACCCCGCTCCGGCCGCCCCCAGGGCTACGACATGGAGGACGCCATGATCCTGAACAAGGCGTCGTACGAGCGCGGGCTGGCGGCCGGCTTCGTGTACAAGTCGGAGTTCGTGGAGCTCAGCCACCCCGCCTCGCACTTCGGGCGCGAGGGGGGCCGCGCCGAGCCCCCCGGGCCCCTGGACGCGGACGGGCTGCCCGCCCCCGGGGCCCGCCTGCTGCCCGACGACCCCTTCTACAGGTCAGTCAGCGTGTGCTTAGTGCGAGTTTCTTAACCTTCTCGATAGCGTAAAAGTTAGCTCATATTTGTATGGAATGGGATCGTTTGCCTGCGTTTGCCACTAGCCACCAGCTGTTCCAACTGTATGTTAAACTATGCTCCGGTCTGTCCTCAGTTATTACGACGGTGAGAAAAACAAATACGTGGTGGGGCGCTACCACGGGAAGGAGGAGGTGATCGTGGACAGCGTCCGGCTGTGCGGGGATTTCAGCGCCAAGCCGCTGGCCAAGGCCTGCATCACGCTCAGGATACAGGTCTCTATACAGGACTAGTACTCGCCAGATTATCGAAGTCCGTCGTGGCCTAAAGGATAAGACGTCCGGTGCATTCGTATGTAGCGATGCACCGGTGTTCGAATCCCGCAGGCGGGTACCAATTTTTCTAATGAAATACGTGCTTAACAAATGTTCACGATTGACTTCCACGGTGAAGGAATAATGTGTAATAAAAATCAAATCCTGGAAAATTATAATTTGCGTAATTACTGGTGGTAAGACCTCTTGTGAGTCCGCACGAGTAGGTACCACCACCCCGCCTATTTCTGCCGTGAAGCAGTAATGCGTTTCGGCTTAAAAGGTGGGGCAGCCGTTGTAACAACTATACTTGAGACCTTAGAACTTATATCTCAAGGTGGGTGGCGCGATTACGTTATAGATGTCTATGGGCTTCAGTAACCACTTAACACCAGGTGGCCTCTGAGCTCGTCCACCTATCTAAGCAACAAAAAAAAAAGAAAACCCTGTCTCCTCCGACCGTAAAATGCGACTAACGGATTCGTCGGAGAATGGACATCAATGTTCTCTGAGTGTAGAACCAGCGTACTATGATCCCCAACCGATATTTACTTGCGATAGAATGTAAGCCCAAACCGATGGGCAACACCAATCCTATTTTTTTCTGGCGTGAAGCGATCATACATACCAGTTCGAAGAGGACAATCACAATTGTACAGTACAATTGGGGCTTCGACCTCATGTCTCAAAGCGTGTAGCAGCATTCGCGTTGTCATACACATATGTCTAAGATTTTTTGTTATTAGATATACTGAATATTATTGACCCCCGTGTTACAGTGATCAGGGTAACTCAGAACTCATATCTTAATGTGTGTGACGCATTTACGTTGTAGATGTCTATGGGCTCCGGTAACCACATAACAGGTAGGCCGTGAGCTCGTCCAACTGTCTAAGCAATAAGAAAATACACTAAAACTTTCTATATTATTTCCTAATTTTGATATTAAATCTGCCTTAAATAGACTGTGGCATAACATTTGGATCCATCAGGCGCATGCGCGACCGGAGAAAACTGGGACGTCATGACCGCACACACAGGGTGCTCTAAAAAGTTCATTATATATTCCCAGCGCAACCCAACGGTGGGCGACAAGTTCGCGTCGCGCGCCGGACAGAAGGGCATCTGCTCGCAGAAGTGGCCGGCCGAGGACCTGCCCTTCACGGAGTCGGGGCTGGTCCCGGACATACTGTTCAACCCGCACGGCTTCCCCAGCCGGATGACCATCGCCATGATGATCGAGTGCATGGCAGGGAAGGCGGCCAGCCTGCACGGACACGTGAGGACGCACGCACTCATTTTAGCTTTTATGAGCCCTCTAACGCGGAACTTCAAAAGATATGCACACCGTAGAAAGTTGTCTCAGCATTTATACATTACAATACCAGAAACGGTTACGGTAGACAGCGGCTTGGCTCTGCCCCTGGCATTGCTGAAGTCCATGGGCGACGGTAACGATTCACCATCAGGCGGGTAGTATGCTCGTCTGCCTACAAGGGCAATAAAAAAAACAAAATTGTACAATAAATATATTGGTGTGGTTCTCTAGTGAGAAATCTCACGACACGTATCAACAGTGACCGCTATTATTAATTACTGTTGAGATGGTTTGATTCGGTTTAGTGCGGCTAACACGGCGTCTAGATCACGATTATCAAAATGGATGAAGTAATGGCATCGTTATAAACCTTCGGACAACTGTTGAGATAGTGAGTGACCCTACTGCGCTCTACATGCACTGTGGCACATTCAATATGTATTCGAACAATTGTCGAGATAGTGACCCTACTGTACTCCAAATGCACTGTGGCACAGATTAACATTCAATATATATTGGCGCAATGCGAGCTCGCTCTGTGGGGTCCGACAGCCACTAGAAGCAAAGTCCACTGAAAAAGTCTCTATATATGACCACCATTTTACTGAGATTATATTTCATCCCATATCATCTCATACTATCATTTATAATATAAAAAAGTTTTCATTAAAATTAAAATATTGGACTTGACCTAAAAGTCTTAGTTACCAGGTCATAATACCGCTTAAAAAAAAAACTAGCCACACTGACGCGAGTGTCGGCCGGCAGGTGCACGACGCGACTCCCTTCCGCTTCAACGAGAAGGACACCGCCATCGACTACTTCGGGCGGCTGTTGGAAGCCGGCGGCTACAACTACTACGGCACCGAGCGCATGTACAGCGGCGTGGACGGCCGCGAGATGACCGCGGACATCTTCTTCGGCGTCATACACTACCAGCGGCTCCGGCACATGGTCTCCGACAAGTGGCAGGTGGGATGCGGGAATCGAAGTCCTGGACTTCGGAAATTTATAAAAAAAAAAACTCGGTGCACGTGTATGAAGTGCAACTTCTTTTGCGAAGTGTAGTATCGTGGTTTTCTTCGTTTTTCATCCTTAAATCAGATCGCTCTTGTGATAGGGAATGTTGTGTAAAAGAGATGTGAGATCTTATTTATATTAAGTTATATAAATTTTTTACTTCATTAAAATATTGGACACTACACGTTACTAACGCTCGCGCTGACCTGTAACTGTAACAGGTATACTACGCACATTCACTCTCGCTCTGTCTCTTTCTAGTATCGCAACCTTGTTGGAAGTCGCGTTAGAAGTTTCACTTCAATAAACAAAAAAAAAAATTGAAGCTGTATTTGGAGTTCCTTCTTTTACTATATTGGTGGTGTGTGGTCGGTAGAGGCCCGACACGTTCGACACGTTGGACTGACCAAATCCGCACTACCCTCGACACCACAGTTCACGGTGCTCTACACTCAGCGGCAGATAGAGGCAAATGGCGTGGAATGGTCCGCATTAAACTCTTGTTGCGAGGAGTTGGTCACGACCCTCAGTATTGAGCAAACCGAAGGAAGAAGAAGGTCGGAGACAAATCTCTATGGAGGGACCGTCTAGTGCCGTCGGGAACAACATCCCGGTCTGAAGGGTGGGGTAGCTGTAATACAAGAGGCTGAGGGGTGTGCATGTGCAGGTCCGCACCACCGGGCCCGTGGACGCGCTGACCCGGCAGCCGGTGAAGGGGCGGCGGCGCGGGGGCGGCGTGCGGCTGGGGGAGATGGAGCGGGACGCGCTGGTGTCGCACGGCGCCGCCTTCCTGCTGCAGGACCGCCTGCTGCGCTGCTCCGACGAGACCGAGGTTAGTGCCGTACTGCTTGCTCTTCATATCGATACTTCACCGACATTTTTATTTTTATTTTTTCGGGCCGGGGGCCGAACCTCCTACGAGGTCCCCGCGCCTAGGGGGCGCGCGGGGTATGTGAGACTCAACGATCTGCAGGTGTTGAGAGCAGATCGCGGGCCCAAGGATTTTAGGGCCCACCCACTAAACGACTCCCCTGCACTCTTACACCCGACGTCCGATCTCCGTCCGGGGTCAGAACCCGTTCAGAGTAGGGGGGTTCCCGCGGTCAACACTACAACCAGACACGCGGCGCCACCCCGAGGACGCCCGACCGACGGGTCGTCGAGGCTATAGTCGACGACCAACGACGCCGGTCTCCGCGGTACGGCGGCCCTACCAGGCCGCCCGGGCGGTGCCGCTGGTGTTCCGGGATACCCCGCTATGCTGATTTTTTTTATAGCTTAGCTGGGTGAACGAGCTTACAGCCCACCTGGTGTTAAGTGGTTACCGGAGCCCATAGACATCCACAACGTAAATGCGCCACCCACCTTGAGATGTAAGTTCTAAGGTCTTAAGTATAATTACAACAGCTGCCCCACCCTTCAAACCGAAACGCATTACTGCTTCACGGCAGAAATAGGCAGGGTGGTGGTACCTATCCGCGCGGACTCACAAGAGGTCCTACCACCAGTAATTACGCAAATTATATTTTTTTGTGTGTAGCGTGTTTTAATCTCAGTATGTACTTGAGTTGTGCTGTAATGCGACGTGTTAGCGTCAGTACTAAGCGTGTGTGTGTGTGTGCGGCGCCAGATGGCGGTGTGCACGTCGTGCGGCAGCGTGGCGGGCGCGCGGGGGGGCGGCGCGTGCGCGTGCGGGGGGCGGGCGGGCGCGGTGCGGGCGCCGCACGTGTACAAGCTCTTCGCGACGCAGCTAGCGGCGCTGCACGTCAACTGTAGCCTCAAGTGCGTCGACAAAACTATACAACAATAAATCCGAATTGTAATTAAATACATTGCCTGGTTTTATTTCAAACGAGCTTCTAATTCCCTAATATGCACTGATATTTCAGGGCAAAGAAAACATTTTAAAATAACATTTACAAAGAACATAGACTCTTTAATGAGTTTTCTTCAAGCTCACCAATACAGATTAACTAAAGAGATTAAAAAAGGGTAAGCAACAGAAATATAATCTATGTATCAAATGACATTTAAAGAAAACAGGGGACTTTTTGGCGGGAACGCGAGGAGTGAAGTTGTGTGATTTGTTTTATTTTGTCTATTTAGTGTTTCTTCGGGTTTAAATGTGTAATAATGGTGGTTTATTAATTGTTTAATATGTGTGAAAGTGCACAAATGTGGAAAAATGAAACAAAGCCGCTGGACGTAACTTCTCGGGATCCTACAAAAAGTCCACTGAAAAAATCTTAGTAAATGACCATCATTTTACTGAGTTTATATTTAATCCCATATCATTTCATTTAATTTCATCCCAGTTGATTAATGTCTCAAATTAATCATCTTCATTTCATTTCACTCCATAATATCATTTTTCATAAAATTAAGAAAATAAATTAAAAGAAGACTTGACCTAAAGGTCTCAGTTACCAGGTCATAAAATCCCTTAAAAAAATAAAGGAAACAGTTTTATTAAAATAGATAAGTAAACAATATTAAATTTGTTTTTTTAAATGTACCATTCTGTTTTTAATAAAGTTTAATGGGTAGACAAACTCACAAACTACAAGTCGAGGGAACTTATAGATGTCGATGTTGTAGACATGAGTTCGAAGTCAACTGTGTTATATACAAGGATATGTTAAGAAAGTAATTATTGCTTGTATGCTTTCTGAGGACTTCACTTGTGATATTTAGATCTTATTTAATTATAGATTTATTTTATCCCAATATATGGTCGCATCTCTAATACAGAAAAGTGCAGTACTAAATTGTTTAAAATTTATAATCTTTTTAAACAAAACAATGCAGAAAGTATAGTGTTATTTCACGAATCTCTACTTCGGTTAAATTTTCTTTTTTTAATTGAATTCGTGGTACATATTGTATCTCGATACGAATTAGGTAATAATTATTTTTACTTTTTTTCGCATCACTCGATACTCGATTCTAATTCCACAAAACAAATGAGCATTGGCCAGATAGTATATGTAAATTTGTTAAAAAAAAACATCGTTTGTATAGTACTAAGTATTTAATCTATTTTACGTTAAAAATATGGCGGGCATTACGTTCTATCTTTCGTTTTGACATTTCTCATTCTTACTGTAGGTATGTTTTAGACAGGCCAAGGTAATGCGCCATAACAAATTGAATTCATAAATTAAAAGTGGAATTGACAGATGCATCGGGCGACGCTTATAGTCGGATTTTTTATTAGACGAAGTAAACTGACGTTTACTGTGTTGTCAGTTTTTGATGAAATAAAAATAGTGTTGTGACAAAGTGAACGATTGAAAAAACTCCTGAATTAATGAAATTGCCTCGATTGTCTAGTGAATAGTTAGTGTGCCGAACTGCCGATATCGGGCACGGGGTTCGAATTTTAGCCGTGTTTTGTACATACCAACGAGTTTTCGACGAAACATTATGTTCCTATGGTATCTACCTGTACTAAATACCGAGTGTTTTAAACATTAAGAAAAACATTGCGAGGAAGTTTGTAAGACTGTCCTATTTCCAATGCATCATATAGTTGAAACTATAGATGTATAAAATATAACAATTATAGGTACATAGGTAATGAAAATAAAAAAAACTGATTGTAGTTACATACTACTAGTAACATATTATTATATTGGATCACTTTAATACAATTTTATTGTAAAATATAAATAATATTCTTTTATAGTTTGAAATTAATGATTAACTCTTCACACTCATTGTTCATTTTTAATTTATTAATAATTATTTATTATAAAAAAAAAGAACACAATTCCTAATTCATTTATGTGATTGAACGAGAACTGAACGCATCACTATTACTTTAAATATAGCAACATTATTTCACAAAGTGACATTAGCTACTGTCAGCTGGCTTCGTCTAATTAAAAATTCGACTATAGTATTTGATTAAAAGTAGGGTTAAAAGAAATAACTCCAAGATAGCAGTTTTGTTGGTCCATAAAACCGTCTGAAAAAATACTTTATTTTTAAAGGTACAATATCTTAACACCAATAGTAATTAAATTCTACATTATTCGACTAATCTTCGTCCATGGCCACACTCTCGTCTAATTCGGACTTCTTCTTCTTCTTTTTCTTTTTCTTCTTGGCACTGGCCTCGGCGTCAACAGCCTTCTGAACTTCGTCCATAGCTTCCTTCATCACTTCAATATTCTTTTTGGGAATATCACCGGTCTCATAGAATTTCAGACGGTCTTCTACTTGCTGACGGAGTTTTTCACCAAATACCGCTGATTGCATTTCTGTAACATTTCAAGACTTATTTTGAGTCTTTCCAAAATAAAATATATTTTGCTTCTATGATGGGAAAGGTCCCACAAGCTTTTGAGCTGTTACTGTATCACATAAAAAATAATTACAATTTTGTCTGAGAATTTAATAACAAATATATATTGAAATACTTAAGAAATAAACAGTTTATATGGGTTTATCATATTTTTAAAACTTATTTTATACAATTAGGTGGTTAATGAAATCTCAGTAAGGCAATGTAGCGAACATTTACAAACCGACATAATTAATTACTTATGACAGTTACTGGATATAGCAATTAATATAGCACGACCCTTATTACCGCAAGTTATTTACAATACTGACGGTAGATCACAGTGTGCCTAGATATCTTTCAGATAAATTTGTTGCTTGTGAAGGCTTGGTGGTAAAGCTCAAGAAAAGCTGTTAATAGAAAAAAAAACGTAAAACAATATCGTTCATTGTTTAAACTATTATGACAATTAAGTTTTATAGTCAGAAAAATTTAATTACCAGAGAAACAATCGATCCTGGATGCAATTGAGCACTTATTTGCCAGATATCTGCTGATCCGACCTTTGTTCTTCAGTCCGGCACGTCCAATGAACGTAGAGTGGTATAGCAGACCATATTTTGGAGTATTCGAACGTGTCTTCAGAGCTCGGAAGAGAGCTTTTTCTGCACCTGCATTTTGTAATAAAAGGATTTGTGTAGAGAACGGTTATCTTACAATAAGGGGAATACGAGAAAAATCTATCATGCTATAAATATTTTCAATATTTCATATTTTATACTTATTTATTCTTAGTAATGGTTATTAGAGAAATTGTATTTATTATAATTACTAGCGACCCGCCCTCGCTTCGCTTCGGAAACTGTAATTTATTATTGATTTCTCCACTATCTAATGGATGTTATGATACATATAAACCTTCCTCTTCAATCACTCTATCTATTAAAAAAAAACGCATCAAAATCCGTTACGTATTTCTAAAGATTTAAGCATACATAGGGATATAGGGACAGACTTTGTTTTATACTATGTTGTGGTTATCAGTGTATATTTAAAATTGTATGTTGATGATCAGCTAGACTTGTAAATTGAAAAATGTGACCAACTTACCCAATATCTGCAATGTAGATGCGGGATACTTGGCAAGGTTGGTCAGGGAGCCAGCCTTGGAGATCAGCCTGGCTCCAACTTGATCTCCAACCAACGTAGACAAATTAGGTGCTACGGAGTTCATCTTACTATGCAGGTATTCTGAAATCTGTTTTCTGTGGGGACACAATGTTAATTGAAATTATTAGTTATTTCTTGATGTTAACAGATTTTGAATAGGTCCTTTTTAAGATTGAAATTAAATGACAATTTCGAATCAAATAAGACCACATTGGACTCCAGCATCAATATCACTATCCACTGCGCAGATAGGATAGAATGGAGGAACATAGTTCTAACAACAATGCTTTGTAAAGGTCACAACCCTCAGCACTGGGGAACACAATGCAAGGAGAAGGAGGAGATTTAAATTATTGATAGCATAACAGAGTAAAATAGTGAACAAGTAACTTTTTAATTTCTTTTCAATTTCTATCCAGAAGATACTCTTATGAGATTTTAAAATATATGTTATCATGAATCAACAAACAAAGTATTAAGCATCTATTGAAATATACATTATACGAACCTATAATTGCTGAGCGCTACCACTCTGCCAGCAAACATTTGGATGTTAATCAAGTCAACTGGTGAAATATCCATTCCCATGGACATTTTCGAGGCATCTACGATAGCCTGCGCCTTCTCGGAGTCTCCCAGGATCTCAGTGAGCGGTTCTAATGACTCTTCGCACAGGGTCTTCCTATCTTTTATGAACTCGGCGCATTTTGTGTACAGGTGATTTTCAGGAACAATTGACACAAGCTCCGGGAAGTGATAGGAATACCACTCTCTAGAAACAGTACAAAATTAGAAAGTCTACAAGATTTAGTAACAATATTTTTACAATATTTCAATCAGTCTGTTAGATTTTACTGGTGGTAGGACCTCTTGGGAGTCCGCACGGGTAGATACCACCACTCCGCCTATTTCCGCCGTGAAGCAGTAATGCGTTTCGGTTCAAAGGGTGGGGTAGTCGTTGTAACTATACTGAGATCTTAGAACTTATATCTCAAGGTGGGTGGCGCATTTACGTTGTAGATGTCCATGGGCTCCAGTAACCACTTAACACCAGGTGGGCTGTGAGCTCGTCCACCCATCTAAGCAATAAAAAAAAAATGTTCGTTACCTTATCCTCATGGAGAAAGTGTTAACGTCTTTGTCAAGTTGATCAAGCAGAGCTATTGATTGTATGATCATGTTGTCCACTCTGTGAACATTGAACTTGACACGAGCTCGTGAGTATGAGTGACCAAGGCCAAGCTGTGCCACACTGCATGCTTTGAGGGTAAGACCTTTGATGAGCGAGTGGAAGTGATAACGTATGCCTGTTTAAAGAAGAAAGAAAACTTACTATTTTCACATTTGTCGTCTTAATTCTGACAAATCTATAGGGCTGGAACTGACATTAATTACCACAGACACTTAACAGACTCAACAATTACATTTAAGATCCAAAGTGAGTTAAAGAAACATAGACTTACCACAAAGCCATTGTTAAATAAAAAATTGGTATCTAAATACCAATAATAAAAAAAGAACTCTATGATAACAAAAATATCCATTATATATGTCATAACAGACCTCTCAAAATCTCCGGAACTGCTCCTGTATGCGTGCACTGAATTTCCAAGGCCTCGCTGATGGCTGCTCCTAGCTTGGGATCCAGTACACCGAGTGTGCATTTTGAGCGTTTCTTCCTTTTTGGAAGACCACCTTCGAGGAATAGATTCAAATCCTCAGGAAGAATACCTGTAAATCATTAAAGTTTTTTTAAATTTTTGGCTCCAGTTTACAGTTGTAGTACAGTTTTATTGTGTAGGGCAGTATTTTCACCAGAAGACTATATCTTAGAAATAATATTGAGCATTTGAACAGAAAACATAGAACTTTTTTTATGAAGGATTACTTGTGATCCGGAGGCCTTTTGAGTTTCATCAGAACAGGGAGTCACAGAACTATTTAATTGCACATTGTAAACAGTGGTCAATGTATTACAATGGCCTCTAGTTATAAACACTTTATAATAAAATTTCAGTATTGACTAGTTTCGTTTCTGGTGGGAAAACCAACCGATCACAGTTAAAATTGATGTATGTATATTTGAAGTGTGTATGTGTAAAAAAAAGCTAAAATAGTTTATTGGTTCATAATTAAAAAAGGACGTAAGTACCGCGACAGGCGATAGTAGAACAGCTTAATATTTTTTGTAGATATACAAAAATAATGAAGTTAGAAAAAACAGAAAATTTCACACTAGACGAACTATTTTGCATCGGGGCTCGTATATACACCCTTGTTGTTTTATTTGTGTTCACATTTCGAAGAACACACTTCAAGAATCTAAAATTAATATTTACTCCAGTAAAACCTTAATGAATCCGTATGATAATTTTAACTTATAGTGGTGGAGGATTTGTAAGCTTAAATCAAGGTCGATAGCTTGCAGACACAATAACGACTCTTCGGAATTTAACAACACATTGACGAAACACCAAGAAAATATTTCGAATTCCAAATCTATAAATATAAAAATGAATTGCTGTTCGTTAGTCTCGCTAAAACTCGAGAACGGCTGGACCGATTTGGCTGATATTGGTCTTGAATTATTTGTGGAAGCCCAGAGAAGGTTTAAAAGGTAGATAAATATGAAGATGCCCGGAATTAAATAAAAATAACAATTTTGTTTTTCCTTGAATGTGTCCCCCGACGGACGGATTCCTTTTGTTTGTTTTAAGTTTATTTTATACAAAATTTTAGGTCTTTTATTTACTTATTGAGACACTACGAAGTCGGCCGGCTCAGCTAGTTAGTACTAAAAGTTCAAGACAAGGAGAAGTCGAAAACTAACCTTCAGATACCGCGTTGATATTTTCCAAAGCAACGATCGCCGACTTGTGTGGTTGAAAAGCTATTAAAGTCACAACAGCATTAAAACGTTGCAAATCTGTCACGGACTCTTCGACCTGAGGCAGGAAAGCCGCTAACTCTTCAAATTCAGCAACGCGGAACAACGCAAACCCCGCGCTGTGTTCGAATAACACATAGAACTTACTCTGCAATGAAAATTGGTTTAAATAACTCACAATAGCAAAACAAAGTCATAACACATCGTTTTAATACGCACCATTTTAGTGGTTTTATATCATTATCATATTATTTTAGGGGAAAAACAAACACGTGCGTTACGTTTGCTCCCTATTATAATTATTTTGAGGTTATGTTGCAGCTTTGATCATTAAGTGTACAATCTATGGCTTTGATGTTTGTGGTTGGAATGTTTTTTTTATTGTTTGGGTTGAATAGATCAAGGGAACATAAATTAGAAGTATTTTACAAACACTAAAATATTTTCCAATTTAGCAAATTCTATGCTGTTATTTAAAAAGAAGCCGAGGTATTTCGTATTTGTACTTAGAAAGCTAAATGTTTATATTTCTAACTATAGTATTAAGTAGAATACAACAAAAAAAAGGATATATTTTTATTTTGAGCTACTTAGTTTGTTTTAGACTCGCTTGTTATGGAAAAGAGAGTTAAAAAATTTTAAAATGTTAAATTTTTTAACTCGATGCTCGGTAAGAAAACGTTATTAATTTTTTCATCTTTCCATGGTCTCAAAAATATTGAATTGAGTATTTTTAATAGAAAGTAGCTATGTTTATTTATTAATAGTATGGCACATTGTAATCATGTAATCCCTCACGGGTAGTTACTATCATCATGCCCGTTTCGGCTACGAAACAACCGTGGGTTTCAGTTTGAAAAAATATTTCGACTTCAACTTCATAACTCAAATGGATGTCAGTATTCATTTTGTGACATTTATAGTCTTTAAGGACTATTTATTCACTTTAACAAGATGGCCTTGCCTTGAGTAGATTCATCCATCAAACAATAAAAAAAAAAATGGTTGGTTTCAAAACTGATAGTGGATGAGATGAAATTATTAAGCTATTGCATAGCTTTTATCGCGGGTCTTGAGCGCGGCGACCGAATCATGAAATTCCGGAACGAAAAAAACCTAACACCCCTCACTCCGCCTACCATGTAGCTCGCGTTCAACACATTCACACGTTGCGCTTGTGTAGTGTTTGTGAATAAGCGCGCGGCGTGATGTCGCACTGCATGCGCATCATGAAAAGTCTGCCCATCTCTCTCTCGCGCGGTCTAGCTTATGAGTGTGAAGGGGATAGTTAATGTTTTGCTTGCGATAATGTTTATAAATATAGCGTGGTCTTATTTTATTATTGTTTTAATATTAAATTATTATTGTTTAATAATTATAATTGCATAAGTTGATATGCAATAGCTTTACCGCGGCAGTCCTCGAGTGCCACAAGGGTTTTTTTTTTTATAGTTATTTTTTTCGAATCGTATTTGCATACATAAACTCGTTCCATGTAAACTTTTTAACACGTCATCTCGGATCCTCCCGATCCACTAACGGTGCTTTTAGGTACTTCAAGCACCGATCACCGTTCTCGTCGAAACCGGCGCTTGCGACGAAGGTCTCGACGAGTAAATTAACCCACAGACACAGCCCACCAAGTTTCTCGCCGGATCTTCTCAGTGGGTCGCGTTTCCGATCCGGTGGTAGATTCTGCGAGGCACGGCTCTTGCTAGGGTTCGTGTTAGCAACGTCATCAGGTTTGAGCCCCGTGAGCTCACCCACTAGCCACGGTTACGCTGAAATAGCCTCTCAAGGCTATCAGCTTAGGTGGGGAAAAAAAAAGTAAACTTTTTACTGTATTAATAATTGTCCTACAATGACATCATCTACAATCATGATTTAATATTTGTAAATTCAAAATACCTAGTTGTAGGATAAAACAATTAAGAAAACATGTTCACTATTTGCTTTAATCGTCCTGTTTTATACAACTCATTATATTCTTAAAAAAATTTTTTTTCACACGTTGTGGAAGGATACTCGGTTGCCATTTATCCCAGCCATTTAAAAAATTGAGGCAACAACATTCAACGGAAAATCTTGACATTTCAATTTGAAATTTGTGTACAAACTAAGGTTAATCTTGTTTAATTTTTAAAAATGAATGTAAAACAGTCTAGCTTTTAACAATGTTAAGGATTAAAAAACCCGTTCAATAATCAAGAGTAAAAGTTCAAATTATGTAATTGGTGTTATAACAAAATTTTGTAATTATGACAACGATTGCAATGCAAAGAGATCTAGTGTTCGCACTGAAAAAAGAAACCATTCTCAATATTGGTTTATTAAGCAAGTTACATCCGATGTCTGGAGAGTTACTGAAGCAGATTTTTCGCGATAACGCTTTGGAAAAGCCGACACAGAACGTCTTCAATCATGTTTCTCACTATTTGGTGTCGATTATTGACGTTCAAGCTTCCGCGGCGCTACCCTGGCCTTTGTATGATACAAAAACGGAGAGATTGTACAGGAACGAGCTGGCGAACTTCATCTCCGACTACAGCACCAAGGGTCTTCTTACTCCTGTAATGTCCTCATACTTGGTAAACCCTGGATGTTACAAAGTCACAATGCTGATCTTCCAACTGTCCCAACTCGCCGTACAAAAGGTCTTATCGACCAGAATGAAAGATCGACAAAAGAAGCTGTATTATGAGATTACAAATAAGTACAAATTAAATTATAAAGGTTTTGTTCAAGAGGTCACCATGGCTGCTGAAGTCATGATGAACAAATTTTCCAATTATATCCTCAAGAGGAATACTATGGAGAGGATAGCAGGGTTATTATTGAATAAAATCAAAGAAATAGAGGAAACACTACAAAAGAGTAATGCTGAGAGATATATCAATGATATTGTCGATGGCTATATAAATTCAAGACAATTTGATGACAGTACAAAAATGGAATTACTACAAATAAAAAATGTTAAAACATCATCTTCAGTTTTTGACCAGTGGCTTATTCATTTAGATAAAGAAATAGATAACATTGAACAAAAATGGAATGAAAAGGTAACACCCCTATTAGACACTTGTAGGAGCACGCAAGAAATTTCCAAAGCCTTAATATCGAGGCATTTAGGTGAAGCTGATAAAAATACCTATATTATTGAATACAATCCGAGAACAGACTTTATTTGTACGAAGGAGCTACAAGAACAAGTGAACTGTGAACAGAAATACATATTAAAAAATATTATAAAAGAGGAAAGATTGAACTTTCCAAATTTAATACGAGGCTTCCTTGTAGCTATGTGTTTTATATTGAAAAACATAGATATCGGTGATGATATATATAAGTTTAATGAATATTTGGATAATGGAAGAATAAATTTTAATGAGCTGGTTATGAATATGAAACTACTGATTGAGAGGGTGGCAAATACGGAGGCAAGATTGCAGGTAATTTTAACTAGATATAGATTTATTAGCTACTAATACTAAATCTTGCATTTTATATTGTGAATATAATGTATTATTTCTGACATTTCGAATAATTTACAGTTTTTTGGAGTTACAAAGGACTAAATTCAAATATTGTGCTAAATACCATTCTAACTAACTCGCTCTACCTCAGCACAGTATTTAAAATTATTCAAGATTAAAAAGTAATTTTAATTATATCTACAACTTAGATGATCTTTGCTAAGATATCTATGCAAAAATCTAAAATGCTAAATCTGACAACTCTTTTGATCTCGCTTAGTCCTGGTACTTTTGAACTTTGTACTCTTGTTTCAAGGTGGGTGGTGGCATTTACATTGTCAAATGTATGGGCTCAGCAACCACTTTACACCAAGTGAGCTGTGAGCGTGTTCACCCATACACTCAATAAAATAATAAAAATATTATGGATAAGGTTAATACAATACAGCTTAATAATGGCTTATTAACAAGTCATTGTGGCCTTAAGACGTTCATTGCATTCGTACCTAGGGATGCAACAAGGTTCAAATCCCGTAGGCGGGTACAAAATTTTGTAATGAAATATGTACTTAACAAAATTTGTTTACGATTGACTTCCTCGGTGAAGGAATATCATCGTGCAATAATAGTAAAATACCGTAATAAAAACCCGCAAAATTACAATTTGCGTAATTACTGGTGGTAGGATCTCTTGTGAGTCCACACGAGTAGGTACCACTACCCTGTCTATTTCTCCAGTGAAGCAGTAATCCGTTTCGGTTCGAAGGGTTGGGCAGCCTTTGTAACTGAGACCTTAGAACTCATATCTCAAGGTGGGTGGCGGCATTTACGTTGTAGATGTCTATGGGCTCCAGTAGCCACTTAGCACCAGGTTAACACCACCTATGCAATAAATAAATAAATCGCTTTTAAAAGCTGGCTAATTAGTAAGAGAACTCAAAATATTTTTGATGGCTTTGTGTAAATAATCAGTAAAGCCTTTAAACTAAGGATAATCACTATAATAAGTTTGTTTTTTTATTTTATTGTTTACAAAATTGTAAAAATCATTAAATATAATGTTATTGCGGTGTATGTAGCTATCTAATAAACATAACAACAACTGAATATTAGGTTGCACATGAGCCTAATTTTGCCCATCTAAAGCATTATAAACAAATTCTGACCTGCCTTTTGTCTTAATAAATAAATTTCCTTTTACAGCCCTCACCGCTTTTATATAGCCAGTCCATAAAGACGAAGAAACATTTAGAAGTCCCGCCAATACCTAATCTATCAGATTTGAAGTGTAGACGGGAATTACAGCAAGAAATATTCTTTAACTCATTCACGCCGATTAGCATTAGCAAACACCAGTTCAATTTGAACAGAAGAAACAGTATATCGCTTACGAAGTATCAGCCTCGGTCACTCTTGGTCACGCCCTTCCACCATCCACCTAAAGACGACTTTCTGAGAAGCATAATATCGTGTCGAATCAGTGCATACGATAATCCGAACACAACTCAAAACTTCCACAACGTTTCTCTCGTGTCTCAGGCTCACAAAATCAACGAAACCATTGCTGAATGTTCAACCGGTTTCACGAAACAACAAATAATGAGATTATTATCAACTAAAAAGAGCACAAGCTCCAAAAAGCACAGGTTTAAACACGACAGGCTCGAGGTAAACATAAAAAAGGGTGCCTTGTTTAATGAATCCAATACGCCTACCGAATGTAGTTCTTTATTTAGAAGTCACTCATCTCCTAATCTATTTGAGAATAGAGAGAAGAAATCACTCCCGAAAGGCGGCAGGAAACTATCGATTATGAGAGAAGATAGTCTTCTAGAAGTGTCTGGTATAGCAGCACTAGACAACAACAGCTGTAACACACCACCGGTCGAATTATCTAGAAATATAGAGGCTCCTAGTCTACCAGTCATCAGTATTGAAGCTGAAAGAAGAGTCAATGAGGTCCTTAAAGATGTAGGAAGTGATCCAGAAGAAGACTTTAAATTGATTCATCAAGTAGATCAGCCTAAAGTCACACCAAAGAATACAGTTCAACCCATTAGGAAAACTAGTTCGTTGGAAAAAATCATAAACAGATTCAAGAAAGTACGCGCGAGCGTGTTGCCAACGCAGAGAAATGATTCGGATGAATTTAAAACGATAGTCGAAGAGAAGGAGAATGTAAATTTGGTAAATGTTGATGTTTTCGCAGCAAATAGAGTCTTATTGCCCGATCTGTTGAGTCCAAGTTCGAGTGGAATTGCAACCGATACAAATGATTATTTAGACGAAATATGCTTCGAAATGGATGAGAAAGTGAGGAAGAAACCGCGCGAGAGCTTGGGCACGGCGCTGGGCGTCGACCACACGTTTCTAGATCAATTTGAGTTGGTAGATTGATTATTGTACAGTTGTTACATGAAAACGTTTTTTTGTGCAATTCATATTATGTGAAGCCGCTCATTTTGTATATTACTAACTGTAGCCCTCCGCTTCGCTGGGCATTTAAAATTAATATTATTATTTCTCACCCCCACAAAGATTCTTATCATTAACGCCCCCGCAACTGGTGTAGGGAGTCCAACACTCATATAAATATTAGCCTACCCATTAAGTACATGTATATTCTACATGGATACCAAATTTCAAGTCAATCGGATGCACGGTTCAGTAGTTATAACGGAACATCGTCAAAATCACTGTAGATATATATATTAGTATAGACTATATATGTAAGAACATTTTATCACAATGAAATTGATTGTCAGCATCGCAAATTGGACGTAAAGCAACCTAAAATTTCATATTACCCATTTATAAATGGGTATATAGAAGTGTGGGTGTGTGTTTGTAACATTTTGCATCTCTTTCGCACGCCCGCAGCTTAACACGTTGAGTGCCATGTAGGTCACCGGTGCCCTACGCGGCGCACTGAAGTAATCATTTCAATATCTGTTATTAAGTGTCTGGATTGCCTAACTTTGCCTTCTTTTGTTTGTTATTGTATCTTCGGATTCGTCATTCCCAGAGCCTACTAGATATTCCGGCGCCTTAGTAATAATATCGAAGAGAGAAATAGACATAATTACTTTATTGTGCCCGTAGGTCACCGATGACTTACATGGGGTTAACGGGATGGGTTACTTCATTACATACGATTTGTAAGTTTTCTACTTAGTGGTTAGTACCACAGTATCAGAGAACGATTTCTAATAACTATTTTCGGAATTGATTTTTTTACCCTGGATAAAATAAATATTTGATAAATAACTATTAACCATCTGTAAAATATGTTAATTTATGTGAATGAGAAATGATAGATTTTGATTTGAACTCCCAACGGTCCTGTCTGTGTTACAAAACATGAAATTAATATCGGTAACAGCTTATTAATAGTTTTATTATTTATAATATAACACTAATTAGAATGTATATTGTCTAAAAGCACTGCCTCAGCTAGGTTATAAAAGTTGTTATTTAAAAAGTATTTAATTCCTCAAGTTTATAATATTGAAAATAAAACTACACTATACATAAAACAAGAGTTTTTATTATAACGATAACTTTTTTATTACTAATAAAGTAAGAGTATTATAGTATATATCATAGTATAATATATCTGGACTTCACATCAGGATGATCAGGATCAGAATGGAAGAATCGCTTTTATGTATACATATTAATGTTTCTCTCGTCGACTTGTCTTAACCTTTGGGCACAATTATGGAAATTAAATTTTTAAAAAGAAAAATCTATACTGTTGTAGAAATGTACGTACATTTTCTTAGAATCATATTATTCTGTAACTTTAGAATTTTACAGGGTGTTACAAAACTATCCGTAAAGCAGGAAGTAGGTTAAATCGGGCCTTATAACGAGTCCATTCACAATATTTAAGAACCGTAGTAACGCTGTATAACATACATACCCCAAAAAAATAAAAAATAAATAATTATTTTCACTGATGTGCAAACCCTATTTCAGTAAAATTAAAGAGTAAACTACGCACGCAGAATGTACTTACATTTCTACTAAAAACAGTTGTAAGATATCGATTAGAAGATTTGAAATTAACATTTTTTTTCAAACTTGACATTTTTTGAATCCAGTACCTAGTTGAGTATAATGACAATCACGTCTTGTACTGAGGTAGCAAAAAGTTATGAACAAAAATTGAAAAACAATAAAGTAGACAATTATTAGGTAAAATAGGTATGTAGGCCTTTCTGTTAAATAATATTATGGTTCCCTGGCATGACGGTTTACTAGGGTTGAGAAAATTTTTGGCTTTGATAATTAATAATATTTTTACGGGGTATTTTGTAACAGGTTGTATATCATGGTTATAAGACTTAATGATTATATAATGTTTTTTTTTTAATTTTATTAAGGCAGTATAAATTGACATTGCCATATTAAATTGGCTTTACAAATAGCGTAGTCAGTAGAGGGTTGCCATAAAGACCCTTATAATTAGGTATTTATATTTGAACTCGTAAAGCTGTATTACAAAATTCTTGGGTCAGTCTCCTCAAGATTAACTATTTTCTCAGATATCTCCCATAATTTCCTAGCTTTTGCCATGTCACTAGCTGATTGAGACACCGAACTCTCCTGACAGTCAGAAAAGTATTTTCCGTTCACTTTCTCTAAACTTTCATCAACTGCTAGCATTATTGTAGTCTGGCAACCCTGCTCTGGAGTCTTAAAGAAACATTTGTTAATCAAGTTTAAGCCCCAACTTAATGGTGCCGGGACTGATCTCCAGATGCCTGTATCGATTAGTCCAGGGTGCAGACAGTTAGCTGTAACCCCAGTACCTTCCAGTCTCCGGGCCAATTCTTTTGTGAACAGAATATTCGCTTCTTTGGAAGCGTAGTACAGATATCCTGGAATTGAATCGACAGGGTTCGGTTTGTTTAAGTCAAACGAAGCGAGTCTGTATAAAGAGGATGCTACAATAACGATTCTCGAGGGCGCGGTTTTCTTCAATAAATCTATCAGCAGATGTGTGAGTAAAAAGGGACCGTAATGGTTTGTGGCCATAGTCATTTCGAGGTTGTCAACTGTTGTGTTCTTTTTAAATGTTTCGGCGTATCCTGCGTTGTGCACAAGGACATCCAGACGTGCTTCTGTTTTGTTGATGTCTTTAGCGAATTCTCTGATAGACGCGAATGAACTGAGATCGAGTTTCTTGACTTCTATTTTGGTGTTTCTAGTTGTTTCGATGATTTCAGCTGAAACAATTACAAATTAAATTACAATAAAAAAAAATGTTTTGTAGTGGTGTGCCGGATTGTAGGTAAAGGCCGTAATTAACCATTACTTAATGGTAGTTTTCCAATTACAGAGCATAATGCGACTCAGTGACGCACAATGCCGAATTATGCTGAAGCTTAGTTGAGCATTATGCCGCATAATGCGCTCTTGTGCTGTAATTGGAAAACGGCCAAAGCTACTGCAGCGTTCACTACACAGAATGTTATAGTCTGTAGAATTGACAAAAAGCCCGCCAAAAAGCAAGCCACGTAAAATTTATAGTCCGATTAAGTATGTACATATATTAATTGCTTAATTTGTGTATAACGTTGATTCAGTTTAAATACAATTGTTTAATTTTTGTCTATTATGTTTAAATAAACATTGAAATATGCGTGATGCGTCGATCCACAAAAATGGTACAGGTATGTACTTAAAATGACGTAATTATTGCATTTCCGAAGCCGCAAAAAATAGGTTATTTAGCAAATTAATTTAAAAAAAAATTATTGCTTAGATACGTGGACAAGCTCACAGCCCACCTGGTGTTAAGTGATTACTGGAGCCCATAGACATCTACAACGTAAACGCGCCAATCACCTCGAGATATAAGTTCTAAGGTCTGAGTATAGTTACAATGGCTACCCCACCCTTCGAACAGAAACGCATTACTGCTTCACGGCGGAAATAGGCGGGGTGGTGGTACCTACCCGTGCGGACTCCCAAGAGGTCCTACCACCAGTGATTACGCAAATTATGATTTTGCGGGTTTGATTTTTAATACACGATGTTATTCCTTCACCGTGGAAGTCAATCGTGAACATTTGTTGAGTACTTATTTTATTAGAAAAATTGGTACCCACCTGCGGGATTCGAACACCGGTGCATCGCTACACACGAATGCACCGGACGTCTTATCCTTTAGGCCACGACGACTACACGGAAATATAAATAATTGTAGTCTCAGTAAGTTAATAGGTACATCTTACAGCTGTTCCTAATGAACCACGAAGAAGGATTGCAATATTTTTTTGCTTTTAGTTGTATTTAAGTATTACATTAAAAAGTTGCAATACAACGGTTGTTTGAAAAATACTTAATCGATAAATAAATGTAAGATATTAATCGTTCATTTCGTTCTTCAAAACAATCTGTATTAAGTATGTATTTATGGATATGTGTTGGCCAACTAGTTTCGTAAAAAGATGCATTTGTTAAATTAGAAAAAAAAAAATTACCTTTGACTTTCTCAGCGGCGTCCATATTCCTGCAGGCCATTATGACTCGAGCGCCTCTCTGAGCCAATTCCCTGGCGGTTTCCTTTCCTATTCCGCTAGTGCATCCTGTAACTATTACCGTCTTTCCGTCCATTTTGGTTTTCCCGTTGTAAATACCACAAGTCCACTTAACGTACAGATGTAAGGCGAAGAGTACACCAACGAGACCTAGTATGGCGATCAGGCCAGCTATGATGAGAGCCGGGAGGAGCCACCAAAGGTAACTCACTTTCCAGAATTCCGCGACAATCATGTCTGAAAAGAAATAAATGGATTCAGGAATATAATTGTTGTAAAGCTGTCCGGGAAAATTGAGGTATTCGTTATTTACTGGTATACAAATAAACGCACACACACACACACATGCACACACACACACACACACACACACGCACACGCGTGCACGCACACACACACACGCACACATTTGTTATATATAAATAGTAATATTGTAGTATATAACTTGTAATATTGTAGTATATAAAGTATATAACGTGTTTTTATGGAAGAGCGGAGTCTCCTAGCACAGGCTTGCACGCTTAAAAGGAGAATCCAATCATTGTATTATTTTAACTCGCTTTTGAAAATAAAGTATTTTGTATTTGTATTTGTATACTCCCTGTATTGTGAAACCTCACGCATAGGTACGACACTTTTGCCTATTTATGTCGCGAAGCAGTAATGTGTTCTAGTTTGAAGAGTGAGTCAGGGGTTATTCAATTGAGAAAGTGGAATGACGTACCGCCACCTTGAGATACGTCTGGTGGCGATTTACGGCCTCTAACTACTTAATAGCAAACGAAGTTAGGGTTTACTATTGTATAAACAATATTAAACAACTAAAAGTCGTTAAGAAAGGGAAGCGCACAAGCTCACTTCGATAAAGCGGCACGTCGTAAGAACCCTCTCATCGTGGCCGCCGGTAACTACGTTCCCGATCCTGCGGACAGAATGGAAAGCAGTCGACGTCGCCCCAAACACGTAATTTCGGATCCTCCCGATCCACTAACGGTACTTTTAGGTACCTCAAGCACCGGTCATCGTTCTCGTCGAACCCGTTGCGACGAAGGGCTCGACGAGTAAATTAACCCTCAGGCACAGCCCACTGAGTTTCTCGCCGGACCTTCTTACTGAGAAGATGACTCACTGGTCGCGTTTCCGATCCGGTGGTAGATTCTGGGAATCACGGCTCTTGCTAGGGTTCGTGTTAGCAACGTCGTCAGCTTTGAGCCCCGTGAGCTCACCCACTAGTTAAGGTTACGCTGAAATAGCCTCTCAAGGCTCTCAGAGTAGGCAGGGAAAAAAAAGTAGGTACAAGTATTGCAGATAAAAGATTCTACGCTAGTAACTGCGACAGATGACAGACAGAATACAGATAACACAGAGAAGCGCTTTTTGGCGGGAAATCATTTGCATTTTTTTAATCTTTTTAATTTTAATTTCGATGCCTCCAATGAACACTACTCTAACTCTAAATTCGTTTAAATGAAGAAAGTTGAAAAAATCTTTATTATTGCAGATATATTTATGGTTTTTTCTTGTGTAACTAACTGATTTACTCTTGCTTCGAACCCCATCAATAATGAATTTGTAATACTTTTAAAATAGTGAAGCGATTTGTGTGGAAAACGCAAATTTCAAAATTTTGAGTTAGAGCAGTGTTCATTGGAGGCATCGATTTAATTTACTTGTGAACTGTAATGTGGCATAATTAGTTTTAAAACCGATTAGTACGTCTATACTAATAGGGTAAGTCCGGGGTAGATGGCCATATGGGAGAGATGGCCTATCGAAATATTTCAAGGTACCGTTCATTAAATGCCACTGATTAACGTTTAGTTTTCTGCGCGTCGTGCGTGAGGGCAACAGTGCGATAAAATATTTGACGAAAAAAGCATAAAAAGTAAGTAAATCCTTTGTTTTTTGTTTCGACTATTGTAAATATTTATTTGATGTTTTATGTTTTACATAATTGTAGTATCAGTTTCTTTAAATTATGGTGATATTTGTATTTGATGCAAAGTATACAAACAGTGCTACTTTAAAATCTCAAAATGGTTTGTTTCGTGTCATGGCTTGTTTTAGTCTTTGTTGTGGCTATCTCTCCCGGAAAAAAAGGAGAGATGGCCAAGTGCAGTCGGTATATTATGGCCATAGTGCCATGTTACAGAAATGATGTTTTCTGCAAAGTATTAATGTATTTTATTATTTGTTTTAGATGCCTCATAATCGTGTTTACAAAATCCTGCGTTAAAACTGCCACGATGTCTAATGTTTCACACCCGAGTACTCCGAAAGAGGCTTCGTTCAGTAAGGATCCAGATTATACTGCCATCTCGAATTCTACAGGATATATCACCTAGTCCAGAAAAACTGATTCAAGTGCTTAAATGAGCAAAGCAAATTGAAACACCTTTGACTTCGAAAGAACACATGTAAACTAGAAAAAGAAAGTAATAATATATGTCAAAACAAAGAAGGAAAATATACAATAAAAGGACTGTTCAATGTATAAAAAGAAAAGCCATTTGAAGACTATCTGAGAATAGTGACGATATTCTATTAAAAATACTGTCAGATAAGAATGAGAAAAGAAAGAGACTCGAAAAGGATAATTGTCTTGGGCGTGGTGGTGAAAATTACTACGAAACACCTCTCATCGAAGAGTGGCTTCAATGTACAGTGTGTCAGTATTAAGTTCACAAACACTACACTGAATTTAAAACGACGTGCTCCAGTTGTGACGAAGAGGAGAAAACAAGACTTGAAAGTAGAAAATAAGACCAAAAAGTAATTATAAGTCTAGAATTAAGCTATGGCCATTTTACCTTTAATACTATGGCTATCACACCTGGATACCTTGGAAGAGATGGCCAATTGTGATTTAAGGAAAACTTCAATTAATAAGGTGATCTCCTTAGAAATTGTTACTTTTTTGTTTAAAATATCATAGTTGATTCTTCAAAGTTTAATGACAAATAAATATAATTAAAAAAACATAAGTATTTGATTTTAGACAGAGCTTAGAAAAAACTATGGCCAACTACCCCGGACTTACCCTATTATAAAGAGGAAAGATTTGTTTGTTTGTTTGTTTCGAATAGGCTCCGAAACTACTGGACCGATTTGAAAAATTATTTTTCCATTAGAAGCCGACATTGTCCCTGATGAACATAGGCTACTTTTTTTTATTTTTTATTTTTTTTATTTTTTTGGTTTCATGTGTGTTTTAATGTTTCCGAAGCGAAGCGAGGGCGGGTCGCTAGTATATTATAATTTTACTTAAAGACTTCCATGGTCTCAAAACATTATAATACTCATTAACAATAATATATTATACAGCCTACCAAATAGGGTAACAATTGTCTTCACAAGTCCCAAGTATGTATTCACTTATAACTCACTAATGTTCGTATTCATTAGAACTGGTTATTAGAATGGTGTCAATTAGTGAATAATGAAACAGTTTAGTTACGGTTGATGAGGTCAAATGCATTGCATGCATAAATGCATTTGTTGCATCAAATCTAATAAAAAACCTATTACAAGTTTGATATGCTAGTTGAAATATGTGTGGCAGGCACATTGTAAATGTTAGTATGTGTTATATATTGTATGGCATATTAATGGTGTTAGGACATATATCTCTAGTAGTATGACATCTTGTGAGTCCGCACGGGTAAGTACCACCATCCTGCCTATTTCTGCCGTGAAGCAGTAATGCGTTTCGGTTTGAAAGGTGGGGCAACCGTTGTAACTATACTTGAGACCTTAGAACTTATATCTCAAGGTGGGTGGCGCATTTAAGTTTGTAGATGTCTATGGGCTCAAGTAACCACTTAACACCAGGTGGGCTGTGAGCTCGTCCACCCATTTGAGCAATAAAAAAAGGAACTTTTCTAAATTACGTACTTATTAAGAAAAATTAGGACTTAGGTACAGTTTTCATATCGCAATGAACATATTATGTTGCTCAAGTTGCTTCCTCTCCTTAGCGAATGAACTAACACATTGTAATGAAATCTATATATTAATACGTGAAGCAAAAACTTTGTATCCCTTTTTACGAAAATTGCGCGGACGGAGGAGTATGAAATTTTCCACACTTACAGAGAATATAGAGAAGAAGTGCACAATGCTAATATTTTTTTAAAATAATGCGTAAAAGATACATTAAATTAATAAAGAAAACATTACACACACTACATACCATGTATTTGACGCACACACGCATCCATACCATTTATTGTCAAACTTTTGTTCTTGACGTCTGTTGTCAAATTGAGAATAGATTAAATACTGTTTGTTAGTATTTAATAATATTTTATTATAGTGTACCCTTGGCGAAATTTGTGATTATAGAAGTATAAAATACAATCATAATAGTGTACAAACTTACAATTCCAATTAATTATAGTCGAATTTCGACTACTGCGGGACCTCTAGTAAATTTAAATCAACGAAGCACCGTTCGTAGCGTAAAGTCCGTCCTATTTAGTTGGATTTCTACATCATTATGATAGATAAGAACTCCGACAAAGAAGTAACAACGCATGTACCTACATTCGCGTTGCTAAATGTGTTTTGTGTATAATTACGAAATAATTGATTTTGTATGGAAGACGACCTCGAGAATGTTTTTAGGTCGCATTATAATCAGCGCCATTGACTTTAGTAAGTTTGTAATTGAAAAGTTACTTAACATTTTTAGTACTATAGGTGATCGATCGAGCTCTTGGGTCATGCGGCTGCCTTGAGACACCACTAGAGTTTGTAAAATCAGTTTAATTCGTTTTATTTTTCTACCTTAGTTAGTAGCTAAGAGCTTACGTGGCTCAAACCGGAGTGATGCTAACACTGACCCTAGCAAGAGCAGTGCTTCGCAGAATCTACCACCGGATCGGAAACGCAACCCACAGAGAAAATCCGGCGAGAAACTTAGTGGGCTGTGTCTATGGGTTAATTCGCTCGTCAAGCCCTTCGTCGCAAGCGCCGGGTTCGATGACGGCGGTGACCGTTGCTTGTGGTACCTAAAAGCACCGTTAATGGATCGGGAGGATCCGTAATGACGTGTTTTGGGCGACGTCGACTGTTTACCATTCGGTCTACAGGATCGGGTATGTAGTTTCTAGCGGCCACGACAAGAGGGTTCTCATGTCGTGGCGCCTTCACAAAGTGCTTAATTCGGATATTTAGGCTGTTCCACTCTTCTAGACATGTCGGGTCCTCGCGTCCCTTTACGGCGCGCATCGGTGGTCGGTGAGTGCCCTTCTTCCTGGGCGTATGCTCCCTGCCTTCTTAGGCATGATAAGTTTGCTGGAATGCATGTAATGGGCTGGTGTGATTTCTTTTTCTTTCTTCAGAGCGGCAGAATCTTCACGAGCGCCAGAATCTTTTTTAATACGCTTTTATTAGCTTCAGACGTATGTACAGGGTGGCCCATAAGTCCTTTGATATGAAAAAAAAATTATTAAAATAAAACTAATTACATTATGAATTAAATTTTTATTTACATAAAAAGCTTAAAAAACGGGAATTATTTTTTGAAAATAACATCTCCTAAATGTAATCCGTTGCGATCACGGCACTCTTGCAAACGACGTCTAAAATTGTCGATGACTGCGCGGCACGTCACTGCTGAAATGCTTGTCATTTTTCTGCGGATGTTTTCATTTAGGGCCTCAATTGACCGCGGGTTTGTGTCGTATACTTTAGCCTTAAGGTAGCCCCACAAAAAAAAATCCATCGGGGTCAGATCTGGACTACGTGGAGGCCAGGAAATGTCTCCTCTCTTAGAGATAACTTTGCCAGGAAAAAGTTGACGGATAACGGGCATAGCAGTGTTAGAGGTGTGAGAAGTGGCCCCGTCCTGTTGAAACCACGTCCTGGCATTAAAGCCTGAAAAGTTTTGCAATTCTGGTATGAAAAACTCTTCGATCATAGCCACATATCGCTCCGACGTAACAGTAACTGCGCGCCCTCTGCCATCCTCAAAGAAGTAAGGCCCTAGGATACCATGGGCTGACATAGCGGCCCAAACAGTCACTTTCGGACTATGTAAGGGCTTCTGATGCTTAAGTTTTGGATTGATGGGGCTCCAATAGCGGCAATTTTGTTTACTAACATGCCCGTTAAGATGGAAATGAGCCTCGTCAGAGAACATTATGTTATTGAAGGAAGTAAACCGATTCAACATTTCATTCGCATAATTTTGTCTTTGAATACCGTCAGTTTCCTTTAATTCTTGAACCAACTGAATTTTGTAAGGGTGCATATGTAAATCTTTCTTCAAAATACGTTGTAACGATGTCCTGGATACGTTTAATGCTCTGGCGCGCTTACGAGTTGACTGTGTCGGATTTTCGCGAATAGACTGTGTCACTGTGTCTATGTTTTGTTCCGTACGTGACGTCCTTGGGCGACCCAACCGCGGTTTATCTAACGTCGAACCGGTCTCCTCGAACTTAGCAACCCAGTTCTTAATCGTTTGAAGAGTTGGAGTGTCGTCAAAGTTGTGTAAACCTTTGTGTTCTCGAAATTTACGCCGCGCAACGGTTGCCGAATTGTCGTTTTTATAAAACTCGCGCACACAAAACGCACGGTCCGCTCCGGTAAAACGCTCCATCACGACTAAATTCCCAGAAACCGAAGTTACTCCCCCCGCTTCCCCTGCACCGCTCACGCGCGCCCTGTTCGTTTTATTCAAATTTTACTTTTCAAAGGACTTATGGGCCACCCTGTATGTTAGTATGTAACGGAATCTTTGAACATGATTTTGACCCCCTTCAAAACGTCGGATTAACTCGAAATTTGGTATACCTACTTAATAAGGACCGATGACAATTTAATATTTAAAAAATAATTAAAAAAAAAAAATGGAAAAAATTGAAATTCAAATAAAAAATTACAAATAAATAATAGTTTAAAAAACTAACAAAATACGCTTTTATAGAAAATCCAACTAAACAAATGGAAAATAAATTTTAATTTTGAAATAAAATTGAATTAATTTAAATAATATGATTTAAAGAATAAAATTAAAATAAATTTGAAATAAAAATAGTGTAAGAAAAAATGATTTTATTGTAAAAAAAGTTTAGTGTATTTTAATAGTTTTTTTAAACTTTTTTTTCTCACTCCTCTAACCCTAACGCGACCGATTCGTTGCAAGAATCGGCAGGAGATTACTATCTGCACGTGCAGATACAGTATGTGCCTTACCACAAATCAAACTCTTCTTCCAACCTAAGATAATGAGATCACTAAATCCGTAATATATGAAATGATCGTACATTTCCTAAACACAGAACTCGATTGACCTTCTAGCGTGAATAATTAAAACAAAGTAAAATTAAATATCATGCTTAATCTTTAAAAAAAAACGAAGTTGTAAATACAACTGCTTCTAATTCAAATTAAGATAGTTTAATTGTGAGCGTGCTTTTATGCCCTTTGCTTAGTACAAGACGATATGAATGTTAAGATAAAATACAACAGAAAAACTTACATTAATCACAAAACGTATAATTACGGTAGCCACGTCGCTACCGACTGCAGTGCGTTTGCAAATGCAAGATTAAATCTTTATTCGTACCTAGTTAATTCTGCTTAATTTTTTACTCCTCGTTTTGAACTCGACGCAAAGGTCGCCAAGATCATATTTTAACAATTAATTTTAATAGAGAAACTGCTACAAACCCAAACCTTGTAGTTTTCAAAATATTGTGATTGCTATTCATCTATTGTGTGATAATATTGCTGTAGCAATTGAAATTCTCACACCAAATTTACAATAAATATATTTCAAGTTAATTATTCAAACGACATGTTTTTTTTTAATTTATTTTTTATTGCTTAGATGTGTGGACGAGGTCACAGCCCACCTGGTGTTAAGTGGTTACTGGAGCCCATAGACATCTACAACGTAAATGCGCCACCCGCCTTGACATATAGTTCTAGGGTCTCAAGTATAGTTACAACGGCTGCCCCACCCTTCAAACCGAAACGCATTACTGCTTCACGGCAGAAATAAAAACGCCAGCAAATCGTGATAATTAACCTGAAAAATTACTGGCCATGTCTATTATTGGATGAAAGGCGATTGCATGCAGCAGAGATGCGAATGTTGCGATGGATGTGTGGAATAACGAGAATCGATAGAATACGGAATGAATATGTTAGAGGAAGTCTGAAAGTGGCACCTGTGACAGAGAAGCTGAGAAGTGCGCGCTT